>NC_090351.1:30870814-31173844 GCF_035084215.1 Heptranchias perlo | reverse complement strand
TCTGCAGCACACAGCTGTATTAAGCAGGTCACAGACACTCTGCTCGCCAGGGCTGAGCAGTACAGCACCTTCCCCATCGATCTTAACAGTCAACACGAGAAAGCTCAGGGATTTGCAGCAGCGGCTGGCTTCCCTCGCATCCAGGGCATCACTGACTGCATACATGTTGCCAGCAGAGCACCAGAAAACCAGCCAGCAGCATTAGTCAACAAAAAAGGCCACCACTCCATTTATGTGCAGCTAGTATCCGGTCACAGAAACAAAATCATGCAAGCTTGTATAAGATACACAGGCAGCTATCATGCCACAGTTATCCTGAGACAGTCTACCATCTTCTCAATATTCCACCCTCCCAGGAACATGGCTGGATGGCAGCTGGGGGTGAAGGGATACCCCCTGCACACATGGCTTATGACACCCTGCTGCAATCCCACCACACCTGAGCAACACAGGGTATAATCAAAGCCAGAGGACCACCAGGATCATCACTGAGCACACAACAGGGACAGGGATGCTGAAGCAGAGGTTTCGGTGTCGTGACAGGTCTGGGGGCTCCTTACAATATGCCTCCCGCATCTCACTGGTCTACTGCGTACTGCACACTGGTGAGAGATGGAGAAGCAAGACGGCATGAAGATGGGGAAGTGATGAATGTAAAGCCAAGTGGGTAATGTGAAGTGAGGTACGAGTGTTGGGAGGAGTTCACAGTTGTGCAAGTGCTAGGATGTGAGAAGAGAATGGAGTTAGTGTGCAGTGTGAAGAGGGCAAAGGTGAATATGTTTGGAATAAGAGGTGCTACAGTGTGCCCTTTTGGTTGGAGGAGGGAATTGTTGGAAGTGGTGGGGGAGAGGGGTGAAAGGAGTGCGGTCAGGTTCTGGAGAGCTGAAATGCTTTACTCACCCTTGCTGCTCTTGAGATCATTGAACCCATATCCTGGGCAGGATGCTGGTGGCACTGACTCTCAAGTCACCTCTGTCCAGGCCTGCTTCATAGTGCCCTTGGAGAATGCTCCTGCAGCTCCGAGAGAACAGTACCTCCCTTGTTGCCCTAACTTCCACCACCAGTACCCCAAGGTGGCATGAAACCAAAGGGTAGCCCTCCAACTCATCTGTCCTACCACAATCTGTTTTCAGCGTTGATCAGCTCAAAATGAAAGCAGGGAATGCAACCTCACTTTAAATAGGCCTCAGGAGGCCCACTGGAAATTGCCCACATCATATGGCCAGGCTGCCTGATTCCCGACACGACCGGGTGGGTAGCCTGTCAATCATATTGAAATGAGATCTGGGATAAAATCACCTGGGCCTCACACTCACGCAAGTCATGGGGACTTGTTGCTTGCCCCACCTTTGCACACCTGATTTGAGTCCCAAGTTAAAATCGAGACTACAGTATCTGTGCCTATGCTGTTACGATACAAGCATTCCTGGTCAAAGCTTATGGTCACCAGTTCAAAAGCACTATGCCATGCTTTTGTAATAACCCCAATGATAGGAAAGGAAAATCCCCTAATATTTTCTAGGTACATAGTTGTGACAAGGATATGTGATCTTCTGCTAAAAGCAGAGCATCCAGATGCTTTATTATATGCTTACTGAACAGAATTCCTACCAGGAGCTGGACTGTTTGATCATTGGTGGAGGCAGCTCAGAGTTAAGGGTTTTGTCTCTCTATTATCCCATGTAATTACTTCTGGGATTTGGGTCATAGCTGTCTGCTCCATGAAACCCCAAGGCTTTGGCTGCAATTCTGAGACCCAGCTTGGGAAAAAAAAATCTCAAGCCATTTATGTGAAGAGTAGATGCACAACATTTTTAAACAGAGTAGCTACTATGACATCTAAGCTCAGATATTTCACAATGAAAAGCCATTAACTAAGAGACCAAAGGGGTTGCCTGCAGATGTCTCTACATGGGGCAACTTGCTTTGGTAAGTATGAAAAATGCCCAAATGAACTGTTTGAATGGCCGGAACAGTCACATTCAAATCACAGACTTGCACCTTACGAAGCTCTCTGCTGCCAACATGCCTGCTCTTAGCTGATGGCTTTTTTTTTGCAAAATAATTATTTTGGGTGTTAATCTCTTACAGACTACAGTTGCTACCCAGACAAAAATCCATCGCCCAAATCAGTATCCAGGTTCTTTACCAAACATGTGTCTTAAAAGAGTTGGTAGCACATCTGCTCTTGTCCAGATAAATGGTTTGCAAAGGCACACAGAATAAAGGAGCTAAAAAGGGACAGCAAGGCACAACCTGGGGTGGCTGGCTCTTCCAACTTCCTCTCCTTGTAGAAAAAGGACCTGGTCATTGCCCTAAAAATCAGCACATCAGATCAGAAAATTCACTGTGGGGGACATCGGTGCAACCTTATGTCCTGCCACTCTGTGCCATTGCTAATCATGAGTCTAACATTTTGCACCACTGTTCTTTCGACTTAGCAACCTTCACTTTGAATTGTCTCAATTATATACTCAAACTTGTACAAAACCAAAATATATTTTTGCATTAACTTAGGATGATGCTCAGCCAAGTGTCAAAAACTAAATTCAAAATAGAATTCTTGGAGAAAACCAGCTCCCAAATTATGCACTCTACAGTTATTCTTCATAGGGATATTTATACCAATCACAAGTCAAAATTCAAAGGATTTAATAGGTGTAGCATCATACTGTACTTAAGAGGCTATGTTTATGAGATCCAAGTGATAATTTATAGGCCAGTCAACATCTAAAGAAATTAAACTGGAAACATATGCTGCAGCTGAATGGGTTTCAACCCATTTATAAACTCCAATCTTGAGACACTAATTTAATGTACGTAAAGGATCAGTGAAAGTGGCTGGCCTACCCTAAAATTAAAAAGGTCCGTATCCACATTCAAAACCATAACCCAAAACAGAACATGAATCTTTAATGTGGCAGCACAGAAGCATACAAAACTTCCCAAAGTAGAATGAACTTTAAATATAGAGAAAAAGGCAAAATAAGCCAGTTTCAATTTTCCATTAGTACCAATATAGTCAAGACTATTAAAAGAACTCCCAAAAAAACTTGCAGTGCACAGTAAAAAATAGCATATGCACATGAAAACCAGAACTGAGTGATAGAGAACTAATGTATTTCTAATGTATACATTGAATTAAAAGTTATATTTCAAAAAAATGAAATCTAATGAAGTAAACAAGTCAGTACCATAATTTTTGAAGTCTGTGGTAATGCTTTTCCTAAAAAAATAGTAAGGACAGACAGAAGCAGAGTTCAGCCATGCCTCAAATCAGAAACATTTCCAAATCAGCGTTAATATCAGACATACCATAAACTTAAAGTGGACTGCAGTTAAGCATGCCAGAGTGTGTTTTTGTCTTTGTGCTGAATAATCATATGCCAACTTCAAAAACGTGCAAAATCTGAAACAGCTTTAAAAACTGATATATTCTGCACAGTATCACAAAACAGCCCTCAATATAGGTTTATGACCAGTTTAACAGTTATTAGAGTCGACTTCAACTATTAGTTTTACCCTGAACACAACACTGACAGCATGATATTTTCCACCTTTCGAAGCACACAGGAGAATGTAGTGGAAAGCCCATCTAGTGCGTCATACTGTGGTAGAACAGTAATTGGTAGCCCTGTGGCACACTATCCTACTCACACTATGCATAAGATGGCAATTTTCAGTTCATAGGAGACGCAGTTCTGTTCAATTTGCTGTCAATATGAAGAAACCATTGAGAGATGAGCCACGATTGCTAAAGGCAATGCCATCGATGGTGCAGCAGAATTGTGGGATAATCCAGATTCAGAATGGCAGTCAATGCAAGCTGGTACTTGGGGCTTGGAGGAGGTGGGATGGGGTGAGGCCCTGCAGTGAACTATAGACAAGGTTGAGGATTTTGAAAATCAATGGGGAACAGGGAGCCAGTGGAAGTTAGTGAGACAGGGACAATGGGTGAGTGGGACCTCATACAGGATAAGACATGATGGCAGAGTTTTATATGCATTGCCATTTTTGTAGGGTCGAGCTCAGCAGGCTGAAGAGAACGTTGAAGGTGAACCGGAAACGGATGACGGGTTCAGCAGCACAGGGGGTGAGATAGGGACATTGACAGATGACATTTCAGAAGTGATGTAGACATTTTTATAATGTACTGGGTGTGGAATTTGAAGTTAAGCACAGGGTCGAGCATGACAAGGGACGGCATATGCTCATATTCAGGCTGAGTGAGCAGTCAGGGAGAGGGACGAAATTGAAACTGCTGGCAAGAAGTGACCAGTGTGGCTTCAGTTTTGTCAATGTTTAGCTAGAAGAAATTCTAAAATCTGGAATAAAACACTGAAAATTGGAAACTCTAAACAGTTATCCCAACTATGTTCAGCTCATCTGGCGAAGGGGAAGGGGAATCCGCCATTAATCCACATGACTAGAGTACACCACAATGGTGCTCTAAGCTGCTTCCAGGCTGTGCAATGAAATCCATAATATCAGGTGGGCCCCAGTAGGGTGAAGTTCAGGGCTTGTAGAATATGTTTGGGCATCAACAATTATATTGATACTAAGAGGCAATGAAATCATCAGTTCTCAGATTAGTAAGCTAGTTTTGTTGGGTGTTTAAAAAAAAGTTCCTGCCCCACCTAAACTCACCATTGGCAACTTAAGTGATAAGATGGTCTCCACTAGTTCGTGAATACGAGTAGCCAGGTCTTCATTTAAGGTAATTCTAGATGAGGTGTTTATGATAGACCAAATTGCATGGGGACTCCAAGGTTGGAACCCCAGAATTGGGAGAGTTTCCTAGCATTGTCTGAAGTATAGATGTAAAAATCAGCAAACTGCATCCTGATTGAAAACAAAATCTAACTCAAAACACATTATGGTAGGACAGCTACATCCAGGTTTGTGTACTGGTCCAGTCTCCAAAAGCAATGTCAGTGTGTACTGTTGCAGACATTTAGATACAATTATAGATCAGACAGCACAGATGCAGATGAAAGCTGTTTCCATATTAACTGCCATGGATATTGGTCTCTATTTGAGCTGGAATCAGTCAATGGTCTTTGCCAGATGACAATGCCAGCTAACTATTTTTGGATTTTTTTTCCTTGGGAGCATAGCAAAATGATAATTTTCTTTTCCTACCATATGGTAACTTCAAAATACAGTGCTGGCAATAACCCTCCCTAAACCAAGTTAAAACAGAACCCTTTGGTATTGTGGCAGGAAAGCCCACATAAGCAGATGGTAGGCACAGAGTCAAAGTTTGAGGTCAAACTGGGACATGAATTGGATATTTAATATTTTTATTTTCAAAGTTATAAATTCACAATAAATTCAGATAATGTAGAAACCTGACTTGACAGGATGACTATGGAGTCGACAAGTAATTATGGCAGTCGTTATAAAATTATGAGATGAGAAAATTGGTGTAGCCATAATGGTCCATTTCCCATAGATGCTGAATGCCAAAATTTCTAACAAATTAGTTATGGATGTGTGCAACATATGTCATACACCTAACTATATCAGTGACACAATGTTAAAGCAGATGTTTTTTCATAAAAAGCAAACCTTGCTTTTCAAAAAAAAGATAGTCATCAGTACATCTCATCACTGCCTCACTGATTGTCAAACCTGGTACCGCACAAACATTCCAGTCAAATTGAAGGATTTCCCCCACACAAAATTTATGGAAAAGATAAGCATTTTGAAAATTAACAATGGAATATGTATATTTTTTTTTAAAAAGGATGAATTAAGCAGACCCCTGACCATAATGCATACCATCCGTCAGGTAAGCACAAAGCTGCAATACCCTCAGACAAAAACTTGAAAATTTAGATTTTTCCTTCTATAATGTCAAGTTAAATGATAACACCTGTATGCTGCTAGTAGAGCAAGCATTTAATTGGGAACGGTGGTAGGGATTTGAAGAAAAAGATAAGCTAGTGGACACTAAACAATCATTCCGTTCAATGTACTTTTGGATCACAAGACAGGAGGCCATTCGCCAATCATACTGTAAGTGAATGAAAGTAGTCAAAGCAAGCAAGGAAAAAGGAAGAAAAATGCAGTACAAATATTTTTAAGGGTGGTTTATCATATCATAGTAGGTACAGCACAGGTGGCAGCCATTAGCCCCATAGTGCCTGCTGTTTGAAAGCTATCCAATCAGTCCCATTCCCCTGCTCTTTCCCCTATAGCCCTGCAAATGATTTCCCCCTTCAAGTGTTTATCCAATTCCCTTTTGAAAGTTACTATTGAATCTGTTACCACCACCCTTTCAGGCAGTGCATTCCAGATCATTACAACTCACTGCATTAAAAAAAAGTTTCCTCATGTTGCTTCTGGCTCTTTTGCAGATCACCTTAAATCTGTGTTCTCTGGTTACCGACCCTTTTACCGTTGGAAACAGTTTCTCCTTATTTACTCTATCAAAACCGGTCATGATTTTGAACACCTCTATCAAATCTCCACTTAACCTTCTCTGTTCTAAAGGAGAACAACCCAGCTTCTCCAGTCTCTCCACATAACAGTTACTTTTTTTTCAAAAAAACAAAGTCAGCATCTGGAAGCTCCAATTCCTGAACTTATCCAATATATATCTTCAACGATGTTCCATGCTGACCAGCCAACTACGAACAAGCTTCAGCATAAAATGAAAATGTTTCTTTTTTACAAATACCAATAAACAAGTTATTTACAACTGAAGATGCTCTTGGCACCAAGACACTTATTACGCAGTTAGCAATTTCACTTTAAAGCAAACAGCAACACATTCAACATTTTATACAAAATGCCCGGTCATTGGTTAATGCAGAATGTATTGGATTCAAATAGATTCTAAAATGGTTGCAGCAGAGTGAATTCCTTCTCTTTACACTACCCAGGGATGTACAGGCTTATAATCTGCTACCATTCCGGTCATAATAGGCAGAAATAACACAAAGCAGACAATGACAGCAGCCTATTTGCTGCTTTTGCAGATGCTGTAAAATTAGTTTGATTATGTTGAAGATTAGCATTTGCAGCTGTCAGTATACACTGGGATGGAACACACTAATTAAAATCGACACATCACGGTGCACAGATTATAAGAAGCAATGGGGTCTCCCAGCAAACAGACAAACATTCTCCCAAATCAATGTGATTGCAATACCCAATTGTCTAAACCAATGCTCTGATATTAACCCCCAACCGAGCACTAATCTCACCAAAAGGCCAAAATAAAATCATAGTATGTTACAGCACAGAAAGCAGCCATTCGGCCCATCGTGCCTGCGTTGGCTCTTTGATAGAGCTATCCAATTAGTCCCATTCCCTTGCTCTTTCCCCATAGCCCTGCAAATTTTTTTCCTTCAAGTATTTATCCAATTCCCTTTTGAAAGTTACTGAATTTGCTTCCACCACCCCTTCACACAGTGCATTCCAGAACATAACTGTTTTAAAAATGTTTCCTCATGTCGCCTCTGGTTTTTTTGCTAATGGCCTTAAAACTGCATTCTCTGGTTACTGACCCTTCTGCAACTGGAAACAGTTTCTCCTTATTTACTCTGTCAAAACTGTTCATGATTTTGAACACCTCTATCAAATCTTCTCTTAACCCCTCTGCTCTAAGGAGAGCAACCCAGCTTCTCTCCAGTCCCTCCACATAACTGAAGTCCCTCATCCCTGATACCATTCTGGTAAGTCTCTTCTGCACCCTCTTTAAGGCCTTGACATCCTTCCTAAAGTGTGGTGCCCAGAATTGAACACAATACTCCAGCTGAGGCCTAGCCAGTGTTTCATAAAGGTTGAGCATAACTTCCTTGCTTTTGTACTCTATGCCTCTATTAATAAAGCCCAGGATCCCATATGTTTTCTTTTTAAAAAAGCCTTCTCAACTTGTCCTGTCACCTTCAAAGATGTGTGTACATACACCCCCAGGTGTGTCTGTTCCTCTAGCCCCTTTAAAATTGTACCATTTAGTTTATATTGCCTTTCCTCCTCCTCCAAAATGTATCACTTCACACTTCTCTGCATTAAATTTCATCTACCATGTGTCTGCCCATTTCACCAGTCTATGTCCTCCTGAAGTCTGTTACTATCCTCCACAGTGTTTACTACATTCCTGAGTTTCACGTCAACTGCAAACTTTGAAATTATCCCCTGTATATCCAAGTGCAGGTCCTTAATATATAATCAAAAAGAACAATGGTCCTAATGCACACCTCTGGGGAACAACATTGTATACTTCCCTCCAGTCTGAAAAACAACTGTTCACCTCTACTCTCTGCTTTCTGTCCTTTAGCCAATTTTGTATCCACGCTGCCACTGCCCCTTTAATCACATGGGCTTTAAATTTTACTTACAAGTCTGTTATGTGGTACTTTATCAAATGTCTTTTGAAAGTCCATATACACATCAACTGCAGAACCCTCATTAACTCCAAAGAACTCAATTAAGTTAGTCAAACACTATTTTCCTTAACAAATTTGTGCTGACTTTCATTTATTAGCCCATACTTTTCCAAGTGCCAATTAATTTTGTCCCAGATTATTGTCTCAGTTTCCCCACCACCGTTAGGCTGACTGGCCTATAATTGCTGGGTTTATCCCTCTCCACTCTTTCTGAACAGGGGTGTAACATTTGTAATCCTCCAGTCCTCCGGCACCACCCCCATATCTAAGGAGGATTGGAAGATTGTAGCCAGAGCCTCCGCAATTTCCACCCTTACTTCCCTCAGTAACCTCGGATGCATCCCATCTGGACCGGGTGACTTTTCTACTTGAGTACTGCCAACCTTTTAAGTACCTCCTCTATCTATTTTTATCCCATCTAAGATTGCTCCAATAGTACTTGAAATTTTTCCTTTTTTAAAAAAAAATCAAAATTCCACCTTGCCAAATGCAGTTTATCCATTTAACTTGGCTTTTTAAAAAAAATAACTACCATTTCGGCTAGAAAAAAAGCATTCTCCTTCTGACGATTCTGCTGGTGGCATGATGTAAACATGTTAAGGCACAAAAACAGGCCATTGGGCCCATCAAATGTATCCTGGTGCTTTTTTCCATGAATCCTCTAGTCTAATTCAACACTCTCCCTCAATCCTCAGAGCCTTTAATATTCCTTTTCCCAGCAACTATGTAATCCCCTTTTAAAACAATTTAAGGCCTCTAAATTTAATAACGGTTTATGGCAGAGAATTAAACGTTCTAACCATCCGGTGTAGAGAATTTTTTTTTCTAAGTACCACTTCAATTATCTTAAGTTTGTGCCCGCTTATTACTGTCTCATCAACCAGTGGAAACAAGCCATCACAATTTAGATTACAACCTTCAAGATCTCCAACCTCTCAAAATATCTCAGTTCTAGTGAAAAAAAAATCTAACTTCAAGTCTGTCTTCGTAACTATAACGGTTCATCTGTGGTAACATTTTAGTGAATCTACACTGTACCTTTTCCCATTGCTTTTATGTTTCTTATAATGGGACAACCAAACCTGACACAGCACTCCAACTGTGGCTTATGGTCTTGTGCAAGTTCAGCATTACCTCCTTGGTTTTGTAATCCTGAACACAAGGGTAACTGATCACTTTTTTTTGGAATAAAAAAAAGAGTCCCACCCCAGGTATTAAAAAGGGAAATGCACTGGATACTTTAGAAATGAAGGAACTGCTGCAGTAATAGTACTCGCTTCAGTTATTATCAGATGGAAGACACAGCTCGCTACATCTATCACCAGGAAGATGCAGCCCACTGCGTCCATTTCTTAGAACAAAGTAGTGCCCATTGAGTCACGACAGTGACAGTTACTGCTTCCGGGAGCTGCAGCAGGATGGGTGTGTATGCCAACGTAGAGAGGGACAGTTTAAGAGACAGGAAAATACAAGTTATAGCAGATGAACTCCCAATACTTGCAGGTAGAGCTAGCTTTACAAGCTAAATTTCATTGAAACACCTTACAGAAAAGGTGTCACAGCTTACAGATCCCACTGCCTATCTCAACAGATGTTTCCACTACTTTAACTTTAGTCAATACACTGGCCATAACGTTAGGCAAAACAGCAGCAGGGTTAACTATGGACTGCATTATTAAAATACATCGACTATCCTATCAACTGGCAGGGAAGAAAGCTATGTATCCTCAAATGCTTTTATGGTTACTGGCAAAAGGCCAAAAGGTGCATGCATAAGTGAAGGAAGAGCAGCTCAGAAGCTACAACCTTGGGAATCTTTCCAGATTAGGAAGCAAAAATCCTCCAGCTGTCACATATCTATCTATCGCAGCAACAATGAACATCTCAATTCTAATGATACAGTGCGGTCCTCTATAAGTCAACAAACAGAAATGGCAGCTAGCTTCTGCAGTACTAATGGATGTCAACATATATGCATATAGATTTTTTAAAAGGCAACATTATGTTCAATTAAGTGCAGAGAATTTTCTGTGGTAAACATGATTTAAAATTCAGAAGTATGAAGTTAAATGGACTATAATTTTCCATTTTGAAAGTAATGTTTATAATAAATTACCAGCCATGTTATTTTTGACAACAGGGCAAAATGCTTGGGAGTCCAACTTGAATATCTAATCATGGTGCTTAAAATTAAAGTTATTAATTGCTGCAACAGGTTAAAATGCTGCCAGTACTTTTCAGACTGAGGTGGAGGAGGGTTTTCTCAAACAGACAAACGTGTGACATATTTTGAAATGAGATGAAATTGGGTTCACACTTGATGCACCATCCTTATGGTTCCCTTTTGAATATATCTCACCTGCTTTTAATAAGCTAATACTGCAGGGGCTCACTCTCAGAAGCAGAGAAAAGTTAGGTCAAAATATCTACTAAAAGCAGTTAAAACTATGAAAGCCCCAATTTATATGGAGATGTTAACTACTTCATTGAAGAAAGTGAAAAGCACAAACTTTAGTAGGAAAAAGCAAGGCATCACTTAAACAGCCATTTTGGTAGTGAAGCTATGCAACATTGCAACTTGATCTCTAAAACAGAGTTAACTCCAGAATTTACATATTTATATACCATGCACCACCACTCTAATCGGCCACAAGGTGGCATGATGAGTAAACCTAGCTGTCTCACCTGCAGATTCTCCCACCTCGTGTCCCTGTGGGACTTTGCTCAGTGGCTCCCCAACATCTAAAGAGTGTGGATAACTTGCAATACAGGGAATGGTAGCTGGGAATGTCCCACCACCATACGTCACAGCAAGCTGGCTGCCAAACCGCTCTCCCATTGCTTAATTGCCGATTTTCAGCTGTGGAGGCAGTTTGGTTCTTACCGTTCCCTGCATAGTGACAATGGCCCAGAAACTGCTGAGTGGTGAAACAACAGTGCTCGCCATTCCATACATTTATACTAACCCATTAACTTACTGGGTGCACTTCCTCTAATAGGAAGCAGAGAAGAGCCCAGCGTTCGTTCCAATGACACCAGGACCCATGGGAGAAAAGTAAAAGGATCGCTCTCTCCTCTCGACCAGATTGCAGCATTTTTGACACGCTGAATGGTATCTGCAAGCTAGAACGTAAAATCCAGGAAGTGAAAGGTACAACACTAAAATCATAGAAGCAGTTATAGACAGCGAGGAAAGAGGGTAAGAAATAAATTGAATAAAGACAGAAGGAAAAAAAATTAATTTAATTAAAAAAATTTTTAATGACCAAAAACTATTAAAGGAGCAATGAGCCTCCACATTAAGAGTTAATTTTTTTTTAGTTATTTAGCAGTCATTAAGACTGCCTGACTAAGCACAGATTGGAGAAAATACACCCATTCACTGAAACGGATTTCACTTGAAGATGCGGTATTTTTTCCATTGGTTTACTGTCTGACATACATGGAAAAAAAATCTTGCTCGTGTTTACAGTGTGACTAAAACCTTGACCAGTTGAATTGTGACGCTTGCTTTGTGCTGAGGAGTCACATCTAGAGAAGTGGATCAAGACAAATACATTCTCCACCTTTAACCTCTAAAAAGATTAAACTTTGATGCCTCTACTGATCCAACACATGTCCTGGGCATGCAAAGGCAGGTTTTTAAACCCACTGCATCAACTAGTCTCAAATTCAACTTATTTTACAGTTAAAATCTAATTACTACTAAAGAATATAACAAGCAATCTTTTCAAAGACTGCAGACATATGTAATGCTACAGAATTTTAGTTTAAACACTAAGTGTGTCTCACTACTGACTTTAGTTGACACTGCGGTGACACAACAGGAATCTATTAGATGCGATAAAAATTATGAAATAGCAGCCAGTCATTAAAAAGTTTATACAATTCAATGACATTAGGTCTCCCGAATTAAGTGCTTTCAAACACCATTATTGCATCAATTGATTCAGGGGACATGGATGCTATCACCTTTTGCTGGGCTAGAGATCTTTATAATGTACTTCTGCTTGTATCGTGGAATTACAACGCGACAAGTATTGGTAGGAAAAGTCCAAGGCAGGTAATGTTTACTTCACTGCCGATTACAAAGCAGAACAAAAAGGCACATACAAGTGTCAGTCTGGTATAAAACATTTTATACCTCTGACTCATGGTTGTTCGTTTTAATAGTCAAGTATTTGTATGCATTTGTATAAAGTTACTGACATTTTATAATTAAAAGCAACAGACTTAACCTGTGTTTTTCTTCTCTCTACCCCCACTCAAACTATGATTATACAAACACATACTAATACTTGACTATTAAAATGACCAACCAATTACCAGGATAACCATTACGATTCACAGCAGCAGAAACGTCACTGCGTAGAATGGTTATGAACCAATGTCCTGATAAATAAAGGAACAGTGATTATTTGTCCCAACTGTAATATACTAGCAGTTTTACAGCCAATTAACCATAACAAGTCTCAAGTTCATTCTTCTGTCACCTAGAAAATGAAATACATGCTGGCAAAAATACTGCCTTAACCATCTGTTCCTTCCATAACAAACTTATAAATTATTATACTTAGATACCTAGGCAAAAACTTGTTTTTAAAATAAAAATGAAAGTGCACAATTTGGGAGCCTACAGCAAAAGTAACTGGTCTTAGAAACAGCCACCTTTTCAATCCAACTATACCATACCTGGATTGGAACAGTCAACGGGATTAAGTCCAGTAGCCAATTCTGCACCGTCTAGAGAGTAATCATAATATAAACTGCATTGTATATATTTTACCATAAAACCAGTTAACCATTTCTCGGTCACAAAACTGAAGGAAAAGTAACCATCTAAAAACTGTTACCTTCTGAGAAAAATATTGCAATTTTTTTTGCCTCAACATTGACACATACAGTTGCTTTTCAAAGGGCTACCATGAAACTTGGGTTAACAGTTAAGATAATACTAACGGTGCCAATACAAAAGATAAAAAGACACACATCTCTTACATCAACAGCCATTGAAAAACTTCAGAAGTCCAAAGACATTAAGAGACAACACCACAAGCCACTGGGTTAAATCCTCTTGCAATGTTTTAAGCTTTTATCCGACTTGATACAATTCTCCCAACGAAAGCTGAACTTACACTTCAGTGAGATGTACAGCCAACTATCTTCTTCAAACAACTGCAGAGACTAAAATTGTTCTGCAGCAGCAATAATTGTTGCATTCAAGCCATTTAGAGGTAAGATGATTAGGTTAAGTACTATGCATCTCATGGAATGTTAAACACATGTTCAGGAAAACCCACCAAGCAAGAGTAGTGACTGCAGTCTCCGAAATAGTAACACTGGGCTCTTTAATGAATAGCTCCCTCAGATACTGGGAGGTACCAGTGCATTTGGGCGTGGGTGGATTTCCTGCAAAATCACTGCAATGTGAAAAGACATTTTTTTTTCTCCCCAAAGAGTGGTTTTCAAGCAATAGTATTTAATCTATCAATTAAGCAACTGGTTTTGTTTCCTCTGCACAGATGAATCCATGGCTGCGCAGGGAAGGCATAGTTCTGGACATAGGGGCCCTTCAACTCAGAATGGGGAAATTTTCCATTGTAAGATCAGTCAAACTAGTGAAAGCAAGCGAGGATAGATTTCTAATATGTATCTGGAGTCTACTAAAAGCACTTACAAGCACAATTTTTAAACTGAAACTCAATTCTAGTTCAGACGTGTGTGCATGCTACAGTGCATTCTTCTAAAGAAAAATAATAGAATATATATTTTAAGCATTCCTTCAGCTTCAACCAAATACTAACTTTACATAAATTATTTGAGGCAGAACACAGTGTCTTAGGCCAAAATATTTACAATAGCTGAAGCATACTCCAAAAAGAAAAATTGCCTGCATTAAAATTTTCAAATTCTTGCCTTTCATTCCATTGCACTCTAGCACTAACACCATGGCTGACTTAAGCCATTAAATAGAGGATGTTTTAATGTGTCTTTTACCTGTAATGCATAAATTGTCCACAAGGAAGCCACTACAGTATATTAAAAATGGGAAGGGAGGAGATTTTAAATTAGATCTGGCTTGATCAAAACTTCACCAAAATTCTCAATTTTGCTTAAAATCTGTGCAGCACTACAGCCATTACAAAAGAACCAGTATAAAGCATACACTTTCCCTTTGTAAATGAACAGGAGGTAATAAAGAAATGAGTTTCATTAAACAACTATTAATTTGAGCTTCCTTCACACACAACAATTAAAACACTGCAAAATCTTGAAATCTGAAATAAACAGAAAAAATAGCAAGTCTGTTGACATTTGAAGTGATGGAAAATAAAGACATTTTGGGTAGAGACTATCAGAACTAATTCTGATGGCGTCACACCTGAAATGTCAATCTGTTCCCCACCTTTCTTCCCCCGCCCCCACTTTTCAGATACAGACCGACCTGCTGTGTATTTCCAGCATTTTCTGTTTTTATTTCTTGATCCACATCAACTTGATTGACAATGTATCCAAACAACACAGCAAATGCATCAGTACTCCTCTTTCAATTTGTGCAGACGGGTTAGATAGACATTAAGTGTTGATAAAGGGGAAGTAAACATTACAGCAAGAACCGAATGGCTGCAGTACAATCCATTCAGAATAAATCAAAACCATGCTGCTAACAGGTTTCACTTGTTTCGGAATATGGACAAGGCATACTGCAAGTGAACAGCCCATTGGTCAACAGTTCGGACTTCCAAATTGTAGTTTTAACAAGTTATACTTGGTATCAGTAATTTCCTCCATCCTTACTAAAAATGGGAAGGAACTTAAATTCCAACTTCCCTCACCACTTTGATGTCAATATGCTGGGTACAAGAGCCAAATTTAACTTGCGCACAGTTAAAAAGGAAGAAACTTCACAGCAAGGCAAAAGCAGGTGGCCTTTCCCTTCTCTTCCCCCCCCCCCCCCCCCCCGCCCCCCACCACCAGTGCAGTTAGCTGTGGATCAGAGTAGAGGGGAAACGTTTATTATATGCTAATTAATTATAGATATCTCGAGACACAAACGTGCCCAGCATTAGAAACTGGTGCTGCTTCTCAATCACGCACATTACAGTACAGGGTGGACATTTCAGATAGACATCAAGATGTTAAAATATTCAGAGCTCATGCCACGTAACCTGTATATTTATGGCTTACTTTTGAACACTAGTATTCAAGTAAATACAGTGATGTTTCCTAACGTTCTTTTGCAAAAAGGAGCCCAGAGCATAAAGACAAAGTCACCTGTCGATCTTTCACATTTCCTTCTACTAAACTGGACAGATCTAACCACCCATTTGCAAAAGGGACCCAGTGTCCCATGAGGGGAGGACATGTAAAAGTTTAATTTATAAGCTGGTAAACTACTTCTAAACAGAGTGGTGAGATGGATTCATAATGAATGTTTAACTTTTGAAAATGGGCCCATATATCACTGAAAATTATACATAAAAAGTTAGTTTGTAAAATAATGCAAGGTGCATGTACTGACTGTGCAGTAAATAGAGCAGGCCATCATATTCACTGCATCACATTTCAAATTCTGATCCCTGAACTAATTGGGTTATGACTATCTTCACATATACACAACTCACCAAAACCTAGTTAATTCTGCAGATCTACATGAAAAGACTTACATTGATATAGTGCCTTTCACAACCTCAGTAAGTCCCAAAGTGCTTCACAACCAATTAAGTAGTTTTGAAGTGTAGTCACGGTTGTAATGTGGGAAATATTAGCCAGAACCAGTTCCAGATCAAAGTGCAGCATTTAATAAAATAAAGTCTCAAGATTTATCTTTTTACTGAACAGCTGGTTAACAGCAGAGCACAGATCGATGTTCAGACATTTACAGCAATGGAAAAGTAAACTATCCACTAGTGTTGCAACAATTAAAATGCGATAAGCTACCAGGATTGAATTTTTCACTCGTTAATAGGAAATGAGGTATCAGACCTGCTCTAACTCATTCACCCTGAGCAAGGCAGCATTTGGTGACACTGGCTCTGTAACTTAACATGCTGTTTTTAGCACAGCTTTACAGAATGTATGTGGCCTGTAAGAGATCACGGTAGATGATTAGAATTTTATGAAGATATACAAAGCTACTTTCCTTTGCTCTTCAGGTGCAAGGTGCTTGTGTGTGTATGAGTCATACAGATAGAAAGAGGGCATTGAAAACATGACACACTCAACATGACAATAGCTATCTCAGTTAAACATTTCCCCTTCATGAATATGGAAAGTGTTATATTTTGTAAGCCTTTTCTGTGCGTTGGAATCAGAGAAACCCAATGATTTCCATGTTAAGAGACATTTCCCCACCAGTTTATAGCATCTGTTTTTAAAGGAAGCAGCAATGACATTTCAGAGAGCTTAAATGGAGAGTCTCAGGAGTTCACGGCCACAGGTAACTTCAGAATTTGCTTCATTATCTCCTTTCAGAAAAATAGGTTTTGATTTTATATCAGTGGTTTACACTCTTGTGGCTAATGCCTCCATGAAGTTGATCAGAAGATTTGTCATCCCCCCACCCCCCAAATAACCCATTGTGAACGCACAAGTATCATGTCACATATAAGCATTGTGTGCACTTGTTCTTTCATTAATCTTAACAACTTGATACCTCACAAAATTAAGAAAATTACTGGCATATTCATAAAACTTGATGTACTCCCACTTGAAGCTCAAGCCTCAATACAACACAGCATTACTGTATCTAAATTGTGGTACCAATAAGTTTCAGAGGTAGTTTAAAAATACACAAGTTAGAGGCATTTTGCTTTATACTTGAAATGCAAAGTAAGCCACATGTTATGGCCACCATAACATTAATCTGCCAGCAGCCCTTGGAGATTAAGTAGCGAGTGCTAATTATGACTTATTTGGTGTAAAATGCATGTTGTCTAATAATGGACCTTCTGATATTTGAGGGTGTAGTCATATTTGAGAACCAGTTTCCAATTTGCAGAGGAAACACAACAGTAGAACTCCACAGAGTTGGGATTCATTCTCACTCTGAAGTGCGGTGGTACAAGACCCTCGGTGACGTTGTCTTGCATCACTTAGGCTCAATGCTACAAGGAATATAACTCCAGTCCTGTGTTTTTTTTTTAAAAAGTCAGGGGATGTGCGCGCATTTTTTTTTTAAAAGTCTAACGAGTACTCATTCAAACGCCTTTTAAATTTACCGGCAAGGTGCTGATCTCTGCACAGTCATAAGAACGCAAGTGCAGGGTTTTCTCTTGGGGTCAATTCCTGCCAGGTAATACAAGTCAGGTATGGCCAGTCACAAACTAAATTCTGGAGCTATTGGCTTTGACTGGTAAAGTGTAAATGCACCTTCCAAGAACGTCCATCTATAGTCAGTGATTGTGTGTCAGGATGTCTGATAGCAATGATGTGGTTCAAGTCTCTCTTTAATTCTTCCTTTTCATAATAGCATTTTAAAGATACAAAAGATCCCACTACTTGGAGAAGCAGGGGATTTTCTCAGTGTTCTGGCCCACATTTTATCCCTCAACCAACGTTACTAGAAAGGATTATCTGATCATTTATCGCATTGCTGTTTTAAGACCTTGCTGTGTGCAAATTGGCTGCTGCATTTCCCCCATGTCCTGAGGACTCTATATAATTGCAATTTCTTTTCTTCCTCTCCTCCTCACATGGATGAATTCTTGGCTCAACATCTTGAGTACCCTTTACATTCTCATTACAATGTGAAAAATGCTCAGAGCTTTTTTGGGGGGCCAAGTTTTTTTTTAAAAAATTAACATTTAACCAGAGAATCAAATTTAAAAAAAAGTATGCCATAAGGTCACATGTGCGATCAATATTGAATGTCCGTAACCATTTCATGAACAGTCACCAGATGCAACCAATTTAACTTCCTTCTACATCAAAACAGACAACCCCCAGGCCTGGACCACTGAAAGCTGGTATGCAAGGCAGCAGGAGCAGTTAAAATGTGAATGATAGGCAGTTGCATTGCATTCCTTGATCCCTTTTGAAGTGCAGTAAGAGTCCTGAATTAAGTGTCATAGAATTCTATTCAAAATCCCAAACAATTAAGTATTTACCACATGAAAATTGCTTCTACTGCAGGGTGGGTGGAGCCAGAGATAATTACTTGTGAAAATGAACGGGAGAAGTTACATTGAAGTTTACATCTCCCTTCCAGAAAAGATTTACGATTGTAGCCACTCGTCACCACTTCTCTTTAAGCCCCAAACCCCAGATCTGTGAAAATCCAATGGAGCCCCAAGAATCAAGCCTTGCTTTCAAACTAGAAATTCAAACTCACTGTTTTAAATTTCACCATGTCCCAACTTCAATAAATTGAACTGGTTTTAAAAGCATCACAAGAATTTCATAAGAGTCAGTTTATCATGAAGGCACTACCTTATCCTAGTTTGTCATCAGTTGTGTGGGGTTCACCCATTGAAAATGAAAGCTGCTACTTGTACTTTAAGGCACAAGATATAAACTAGGGTTCCTGGATCATTGTGTGGGGGGGGGGGGGGGGTGGGGGGAAGTGGTATCAAATTTCTGTATTTTTCTGCATGTATTGATTAGCATATTATTGCCATTGTTGCAAATTAATTTTTAAAAAGTGTTGATAGCATTGCTTTTCATTGGGCAACCGACACTATCTTTCAGAGGCTTGAACAAGATAAGCGTCAACAGTTGCAGGGGTTCCCCTACACAGAAAAGTTCAATAATCATCGTTTTAACAGTTCTCTGCTTCTGTGAGGACAATATATAGAGTATCCCATGACCAAATCAAATTCATTTCAACACTTTATTGAAGCACAAGTGGCAATGGAGACTCTGGTTACAGAGCTGGTCTGCCTCAAACAGGTCAATTCATTTTTCATATTCCATCCGGATTGTTAATTATATAAATTCATAAAGCTCACAATTACAACTTCTCACCAAAATCTTTCAAAGAAATTAAGTTAGGTTAAAGAGTCACCTCAGGTGACAACTCTCCCAAACTTGCCACTAATAAAAGGACTTAAAACATTTAGAATATTTCCTGTAGTTGTGGCTGCTCATCTTGCAAACAAGACAAAAGCAATCACCAAGGTACTTTTTAAAATTGATTAAAAAAAAATCAAACCCACTGAACTCTAAATTGCAAGTTTAATTCAGCCATCTGTCAGTCA
This sequence comes from Heptranchias perlo, assembly GCF_035084215.1. Lineage (NCBI taxonomy): Eukaryota > Metazoa > Chordata > Chondrichthyes > Hexanchiformes > Hexanchidae > Heptranchias > Heptranchias perlo. The sequence continues at coordinate 31,154,247 of NC_090351.1, read as the reverse complement.
TAAAGGAATCTGGTGCAGCAATGCAATGAAAATCAAAAATCATGGTTTAACACAATCATTTCAAATGTCACTTTTCTGAGCCTGAAAACACCGAAGAAAGCAACTCCCAAGAAGGACGCCAAGAAAACTGGCAATAATGCGCCAAAGGGCTACAAGAAGCAGAGAAGATCGAGGAAGGAGAGTTAGTCGATCTACGTCTACGAAGTGACGAAGCTGTTTCACCCCGACACCGGCAGCTCCTCCAAGGCCATGATCACCATGAGCTCCTTTGTGAACGATATTTGAGTGCATTGTGGGTGAGGTGCCTGGCCCAATACAATCAGTTCCCAGGAGATCCAGACCGCCGTGCGCCTGCTGCTGTCCGGGGAGTTAGCCAAGCACGCCCCGTCGGTAGGGATAAAAAGGCAGTGACCAAGTACACCAGCTCCAAGTAAAGCTCCACAATGTACTGAAAAATCAAAACTTCAAATGCAACAGGGGAAGGAGAAAATGCACCATTTAATTAGTCTGGTCCAACCTCTTGACTGGAACTTTTCATTAAAGATGTGTATTCAACAATCTAAAACACCACTAACATTGAAAATACAAGTTGGGGGCACAGAGAAGTTTAAAAAAGATTGATACTCTGTCAGACTGAAAGCATATAGAATATTTTTAAAATTAAGAACGAACAGTCTCTTCATGCTATCTTGTTCTAACCCCTAGTGTGCTTTAAATAGGAACAAGAGTTGGACGAGTCAATGACCCATAACTGAATAAAATACAAACAAACAGACAAGCAGAATTGGGATGAGTCAAAGCAATCATAGTGCAACTATGGAAACAGAAATTCAAGAAGAAAGCACACAGAATAGGAGGAATTGCATGTGACAATAGTCCAGGATCATGAATTCCAAGCTCTCAGAACAAAAGGACTTCTTAAATAGAATTTCATATTTTTTTCCTAAGTTGAAAATAACCCTATACATTAAATCTGCCAACATTCAGCACAAGATGTGCAGGTTTAACATTTTTTTTTAAAAAGTGCTTCAGAAGTTGAGTGTGTCTTATCTGGTAGGCACACATAACAAGTGGAAAAAAATTAAAAGTTTATGAAGCTCAATTAGGAATGCATGGCTCATGTTTCTTAACTGCTCCCTAACGCCACCAGTGTCTATTATAATCACCTAATTAGCAACTGATGTGTACACGTTTTCTCTGTTGTACCATCTCATTCTTCCAAGTTTTCTTTTACAATTAACAGAATTCTCTGTGAGGAAACCCGGTTTGGCAATCACAAGATAACGTCAAAGCCATTGGCTGTTTCATCAGGAGGCATTCTTAAGCAGGAAGGTATCAGTCTCTAGACAGTCAACTGCTTCAGACAGAATGTCAAACTTTCCACACCCCTCCCAAGCATTCATACACTGTGGGGGGGGGGGGGGGGGCGGGCGGCTTGGAGGAACACAAACTAAAATTCAAATAGCCCTGTAGTATGCATTTACTATAGAATTAAGGATTTAACCGGAGGGTTACTGTACCAGCTTTTTTAATTAAAATAAGCATATTTTAAATGTAGCTGCTTACAAATTGGGACTATCACAATGCAGATGGCTTCTTAGTCAGCAAAGATAAGACGACTGGAAGTACGATAGTATATGCGCCCACAAGAGCGCCGCACCAAGTTATATGATAAAAATTACTTTCCAGTGCGCCAACTCCATGTGTATGGCATCAAAAGCTTCCCAAATCTCTTCATCCATTTACTTAATGGGTATAAACGTTATCTAAAAATTTCAGTGAAGCATAATGATGGGCATTACCAACCAGCATATGTAATACTAACTTGATTCAACTTTTAAACCATCATTGCTGCCCCTAACGAACCTCTTGCTTTTTCCAGTTTAGCACTTTGTATCCTTGCTTGCCTTAGTCCCTGTCACCACCCTGTATAAGTGGTATTAGGAGGTAGAGTTCACCAATATTCCTCCTTATGGATAAACTGAAGTCACTGATCAAAAGTTGGAGCCATTTCATTCTCAGTAAGTAGCATAAATAAGCTTTGCCTCCATTTACATGAAATGGGCTTTCAACTTATAGCAATCACAGAAGTACCACACGACCATTAAGTTTGTCATGACTGATTCCCTCAATGAGCCTAGTGACAACTATAGTAGTATGAAATCTTGAAATTCTCAACTGCTCCAGGCTAGTATCCAGGACCTACAACACACCAAGCTGTGCCTCCTGCCAACACGGCATGAAGTATTAAAATTTAGAACTTGTCAAGCTGATGACTAGGTGGTGTGTTGCCAGGAACACCCAGTGAGTAACAGGAATTTCAACATTGATAAGACTTAGGACATGACTCCCAAAATGCATTGTCTAGTTAAAAAGGTTACAGTGTCAGGCTACTATAAAAATGCAACACTTGAAAAATACCAAGGACAGACATACAAAAACTTCAAGAGAGGCACGGATGCAATAAGAAAAGTCTGCTTTGCAATCCATTTCACATGAATCATCCGTAACTTCAGTTACAAATTAATTGTACAAAGCCAATAAGGGCTAACCTGGTCCAGAAGGCACTCTGTTCACCAAAATATTTCAGTTCACTCAAAAGTTGTGTCATCACAGTATAATAGGTGCAGCATAGCAGATGGCCATTCGGCCCATCGTGCCTGTGCCAGCTCTTTGGAAGAACTATCCAATTAGTCCCATTCCCCCATAGCCCTGTAATTTTTTTCCCCTTCAAGTGTTTATCCAATTCCCTTTTGAAGGTTACTATTGAATCTGCTTCCACCAACCAGGCAGTGCATTCCAGATCATTACAACTCGCTACTTAAAAAATGTTTCCTCACGTAGCCTCTGGTACTTTTGCTGATCACCTTAAATCTGTGTCCCCTGGTTACGGACACTTCTGCCACTGGAAACAGTTACTCCTTGTTCATTGTCAAAACCGTTCATGATTTTGAACATCTCTATCAAATCTCCCCTTAACCTTCTCTGTTCTAAGGAGAACAACCTCAGCTTCTCTCCAGTCCCTCCACATAACTGCAGTCCCTCATCCCTGGTACCATTCTAATAAATCTCTTCTGCATCCTCTCTAAGGCCTTGACATCCTTCCTAAAGTGTGGTGCCCAGAATTGAACACAATACTCCAGCTGAGGCCCAACCAGTGTTTTATAAAGGTTTAGCATATCTTCCTTACTTTTGTATTCTGTGCCTCTATTAATAAAGCCCAGGATCTCATTATGTTTTTTTAAAAAAAAAGCCAGCCTTCTCAACTTGTCCTGCCACCTTCAAAGATTTTGTATGTGCACCCCAGGTCTCTCTGTTCCTATACCCACTTTAAAATTGTATCATTTAGTTTATATTGCCGCTCCTCATTCTGCCTACCAAAATCACTAAACACTTGTTAAATTTCACCATGGCTTATTCCTGCTCCTAATTTCCTAATCCACCTTCTATGGACAAGTTAAATCAAGTTCACACACTTCATTACAGATATCATGAGCCAATTACATTTTTCAATTCACTTGTATTTCTGGTGATGACAACTGGAGGATCAATACCAGGTACCATTGCCGGCAAGTTACAAAACAACTAGTGCCTATTGTCATTTAACATGCAGTTACTCTGCTACATCAAAGTCTGACTCTGAGGTGATAGGTTTGCCAACACAGTTAAGTTGCAATAGTCTTGAAACTCTCCTACTGTGGTTATCTGCAACTGTGATTAGCTAACCTATTGAAGTTTTTGGGTGAAACTAAAATGGCTCACTAGTCTGAACGGCAAGATTCTATTATTCCTTTTCTGTTTGTCGGAATTATGGCGTAAACAAGATCACTCGAGACCATGGAGGGGTTTCAAGCCTTATTTTACCAGATTGGGTTTCTCATAAGTTTATAAACAGTAGATACTTATGACTGGAACATGACCAAAACAGAAGGGGTTCAGATATCAAATCACAAGAGTTAAAGCAGAGTTAAACTGCACAATTTCATTTTTTCCCCTCCTCCCCTGAAGACAGTGACTCATGCTGAGGTATAGTTCCACGCATGCTAGCACGTCTCAGTACACACCGCCATTCTTCATGCCTGAACTTAGCCAGCAAGTGCCAGGAGATGAATACTTGACGGGAGTCATCAGAATCTCTGCTTCAGCGGACCTGACATTATCTCATGGAGGATCATGGTGATGATCACGAGAGGGAAATCTGACTGATTTTTTTTCCCCTCCACCTTACCAGCCATGAGGTTGTGTCCTCCTACCATGATTGCAAATCACTTTTAAACCCATCTGACTTCTTACTACAGCACAGTTGTGCTTATCATCTGATTTAATCATAAAATTCCCAACATCAAAATTGCTTGCAGAATGGGGAAAAATTTATTTTGTTTGGTTTCAATAATATTTCCTTGCTATACAACACCCATTTTGTACCCCTAGTATTTAGAAAACACACAGGTATAGGATTCAATCTAGCTCAAGATAGCGTCTCTGGCACATTGTTATAATGTAGCTGGAAAAAATATTAACTATGCTCCTAAAATATCTCCCCGTCTCCCTGATGCAAGGATTTTTTGCAGATGCTCCATAATTATTTGCTGAAGCCAGTAATCTCACCATTATTTAATCCCAGAGTAATGAGTAAGCTTTCGCCATATTGCATCCCCCCGCAGATCTCAAGCAGGCTGCCAGATGCCAGCATGCCCAGATGCTATGGGCACGGTTCACCCGAGTGTATCAGACTCCTCGGCAAATCAACATTTTCAGCTGAGTACATGAAAGCAACCGGCATGTGCCTGTGGCTACCTCGAGTCAATTGTGCAAACAAATTTGAACTTTATTTGTAGAGCATGAAGTAAAGACAGACACAATGAGGATGCCATTTTAAACAGCAAATCAATCAATTAAAACAAAACAAATGTACAGTTTATGGCCTATTTCCAGCAACCTAATATTTTTGCTAATTACAAAAATTGCTGACTTCTGCAGATTCTCCATGAATTAATAATTTCTGGCATCTCAACCCTTGTAGCTGTAAATATAAGTTTATTAGACAGTAAACAAAAAAGGGGTGAGGAGACAGTATTTTTGACAAACTGAAGACAAATACTAAAGCAGTTTTCCACCACTAGTCTCCTTAAAGTACTAAGTACATGAAACATTGGGTTGAGTATGTTTCTGGTCAAGGCATTTGAAAAAAAAATTAGCACCATTGTGAACAGGAGGCACACAATCATTTTCTAGCTGCAAACAACATTGCAAAATTATTTAGGCCATTTCCCTGGCAGAGACTGGTTAACTCAGCACAAGACTATATCAAATCTTGGAACTTCCTGGTCTATATGATCCTACAGTCATCAGACAGCCAATTTTCTTTTTAAATATAAAAGTTACCCTTTCATTCTTACTATTGCTTTCTCTCCCTGCCTGGAGAAGATGGGAGAATAGATGAATACTCAGGAATTTTGCTCAATGACCTTTGGTCATCAGTGAGTATTTGTGCAGAATTATCCCCCCCAGGAGATTAAATGGGTGGCATAGGAAGAATAGGATAGTTAGTAAAATCAACTCTTTGTGCTTCACTTAGCATCTTACTAACATACCAACAATAAATGCCGCTCAATTGGAAATAATTAGTCTACATGCCTCAACTGATCAGAGACAGAAAACTGCAATAGAACAAGAGTAGGCCATTTAGCCCGTTGAGCCTGTTCCACCATTCAATTAGACCATGGCTGATCTATACCTCAACTCCATTACCCACCTTTACTCCATATCCCTTGATTGTCTTACCTAACAAAAATCCCCCTTTTGGGGGACAGAGTTCCAAATTTCCACTACCCTGTGAGAAAAAAAGTACTTCCTCATTTCATTCCTAAATGGCCTTGCTCTAATTTTATTATGCTGCCTTGTTTTGGATTCCTGCACCAGAGGAAATAGCTTCCCTGTACCTACCCTATCAAATCCATTAATCATTTTAAGCACTTCAATTAGATCACCCCTCAACCTTCTACTCAAGGGAATACAACCCAAGTTTATGCAACATGTCCTCAATTTAACTGTTTAAGCCAGAGCAGAATAATTTTTTAATCTTAATCTAAATCTACGTAGAGGAGCTGAACGACAAGGTTAGAGTCCAAGAAACGATAACTTAAATACTTCAAATAAATACTTTAGTTAGGTCTGTGCCTACAGGAATTCAAAATATTAGATGCAATCCATCCACATCATCCAACATACCTAGCCAAACTTCAGGGTTACATTCCGATATTACTAGTATCAGCTGTGTAGCATTTTGGTGAATCTGCGCAGTACTCCTTTCCAAGGCAATAAATCTTTCCTGAGGTTCTGTGCCCAAAACTGAACTCAGTACAGCAGATGCAGTCTGACCAAGGATCTGTACAAATGAAACCTCACTTTTGTAATCCAACTACTTTGAGGCGAAGGCCAACATTCCATTAGCCTTTTTGATTACTTTCTGTACCTGCACAATAGCTTTTAGTGACGTGTACATGGACACCAAAATCCCTGTACTCCTCCACAGTTCCTAGTCTCTGCCCAATAAGAAATTATTCTGATTTGTCTTTCTCAGCACAAAAGCAGATGACTTCACACTTCCCCACATCGAACTCCCATCTGCCACAATTTTGCCCACTCACAGTCTATCTATGCCCCTTTGTAACTTCATGCCCCCATTTACACAACTTACTTTGCCTCCTACATTCATGCCTTTAGCAAACTTGGATATACAACTCTTCTTTCATCCAGTCATTAATGTAGATGGTGAAAAGCTGAGGCCCCAGTACAGATCCCTGGGGAACACGACTGGTCACCTCCCATCAAATCAATGAACATTCTCTTTATCCCAATCGGTCTCCTACCTCCCAACCAGTTAACAACCCATGTCACAAGGTTACCTCCATTTTCATACACTTTCATTTTTGCTAATAATCTCATGTGGCATAATCTCATCAATATATTGAAAACATGATTACACATTATCTCCAAAATCTGTCAGTATTCTGACAGTATTAAATAATCCTGTTTCTCCTCCCCCACCCCCTAAATCACATAACAGAAGGGGGAAAAAAAAATCACAAAGGTGACATTTAAAAATTCTTGATATAATTCGATCATGGACAGGAACTGTGGAAGAGATGAAACTGGGTCAAACAGAAGAAAACGGCAGGGGTAGGGTGGGTGAAATGACAGCAGCAGTTTTGCCAAAAAAGTTTAATACTTTGTACCACATACACTAATGCATACAGTAATTTAAATTTAAGAATCACCTTCCTGCATGTGACAGCACAATGTAGTTAAGATCTGCTGTCGCTATAAAGTGTCCATGGCCAGAACAAGCTGCACTGCCTTCATCATTGGCCCAATCCTAAAGTGTACAGAAACTTGCCAGTAATCAATCCACAGCTCAAAATTGCAGTTTATTAAAGAAATGGTAACCCTTCTCACATTCATAAAGCCACCATGCATAATACATAGACAGCGTTATCCTGGGTTTACCGTACTATACCAATAAGAAAAAGACAAACTTGTATTTATATAGCGCCTTTCACAACCTCAGGACATCCCAAAACACTTTACAGCCAATGAAGTACTTTTGAAGTTTAGTCACTGTTGTAACATAGGGAATGCGGCAGCCAATTTGTGCACAGCATGGTTCCATAAACAGCAATGTGATAATGATCAGATAATTTGTTTTTTTAAAAAAAACTGATGTTGGTTGAGGGAGAAAAAACAGAATTTTTTTTTAAAACTCTGCTTGGAGGAGCTGAATGGCAAGGATATAGTCAAAAAAATGATTTAAATATTTCAAACAAATACCCATTAGTTAGGGCTGTGCCTGTAGGAATTTACACATCTGATATAATCTGTCCACATTATCCATCATACCTAGCCAACCCTCAGGGTTACATTCAAATACTACTGGTATAAACATTATAGCATTCAGATAAGTTTCACAATACTACAGATAAACTCTTGCATAAATGTAATACAATGGATTTTTTTATTCAACAAAACATAAGTGAACATGCACAATTTTTCATAATACCAGCTTTCTAATCTTAGAAATTCTTATAGTACATTCCTGGTTATAAGTTTGTTAGTTTCCATTTTAAGCTTTATTGTATGGCAAAAGCGAGTCACAGCTGTGTGTGTGCAACTCCCAATTCTACTATAGATTCCATAATGCCCATGAAGAATGGAGGCTTTTGTGGGAAAAAAGAAAAACGTTATCCACACCTCTATGACCAATGCACACCATGAATAAATTAATGGAACAATACACCAGGGTGAAGTCAAAATATGATTAGTTTGCTTACTTCTCCATGGACATTTGCACAAGAAATCTTTGCACAAATTTACTAATTCTTACTATGCTTATTTATAGTTGCATCAGCTCTGTACATCATGGGGAAATGGCATTTCATAAAAAAGATGCTGAGTCACCCCTCCAAATTAATTCTCCACATACTATCCCTACAGCCGTAAATCCCACTGGGGTTTTACATTGTGACGAGGTGATGCATGCACAGTGTTAAAAGGATAGGCATCAGCCTCTCTTTACTATGCTCTGCACACTGCACCTCGTGACATGTTTTTGTGGCAAACAGAATAAATTTTACAGCCGGTACATCCTCAGGGCTAACAGGATGTGAAACGAAAACCACATTAATTTCTTCAAAAATGAGTATTTCGTGTCTCTTGAAACTGGCTTCAAGAAGGATCGGATGACCCAAAGACTACTGTTGTGCTCAAGCATACTTTCCTACCATCTACATATACAAATATTTCTTAGAGCAAATGAGGCAACAAAAGTAAGCCCCAACAAAAATCCTAAGTCATAATCAGCTCCAGGGGACAGTGGGAACATTGGTTCTTGTATACTAGTCATTTTTACATTGTTTTTTTCCATGTTCAAGCAGTATCATTTTTCAGACACCAAGGATTCTTCTCAAACAGTTTTTAAAAAAAAATAGATTTAACTGAAAAGGCCAAAGACCCTGGTATGAAAGAGGTGAGAAGGGTTAAAACTATCAAGCACTATCTGTATCTGCAGCCTCAGGACACAAAAAAGGTAGAGATTGATGTACAACACTTGATTACTTCAAAGAACTTAGTTTGCTGGATACATGCTAAATCAAAAAGTAAATTACTGCAGATGCTGGAAATCTGAAATAAACAGAAAATACAGGAGAAGCTCAGCAAGTGAAGCAGCATCTGCAGAGAAAAAAAACCAGAGTTAATGTTTCAGGTTGAAGGCTTTATCAGAACTGGAAGATGTTAAGAGTTAAAGTTTTTAAGCAAGTACAGAGCCAGACTCAACATGTTCCAGTTCTGACGAAAGGTCTTCGACCTGAAACGTTAACTCTGTTTCTTTCTCCACAGATGCTGTCTCATTTGCTGAGCTTCTCCAGCATTTTCTGTGCTTATTGCTGGATACACAGTTGCCTGATTTAAAGAGTCACCAAATGCTCAAGAAGTTCCAAGTACCAGAGCACACAAGCTCTAGTGCAGTTTATCAAAAGCGTGTTTGGCCTGTTTAGGGATAAATCAAACAGGTGTGGTATCCCTTAGCTGGGAATATGTTTCTTGCTACAGTCTGGCCTTCCAAGCCATTGTAATGCAGGTTTTTCCTTGTCCAGCCTCACTGATGTAAAGCCTTTTGCAAAGATATTGTTTGGAGTTAGAAATGATAATAAAGGATCTTTCCTTGATGCTCAGTGTTATCCCAACAGGACTGACGAACGGCAAGCTTCAAGATTATTTACACAATATGATCATCAGGATGGGAATAAGAGAATCCCCATTACCACAGCAGGATGCACTCAGTGGGGATTCCCATCCTGACCATCGCGCTGTGCAAATAATCTTAGGCTGGCTCAGTTCAAATGGGATAATACTAAACCGACTGGAATACCTCTGAAGTAACCATTTTTTGCCACCAGTTCTATGTCTCAATTTTACAGAAGGAGTTAACCAAACTTAGCATTCTTGTGTAGATTCAGTAGAAACACAAACACAAGTAGGCCATTCAGTCCCTAGAGCCTGTTCCGCCATTCAATTTGATCAAGGTTGAACTGTATTTCAACTCCATATCCCTTGATATCTTTACTTAACAAAAATCTATCGGTCTTAAGTCTAAAAAATTCCAATTGATCCAGCATCCACAGCCTTTTGGTGAGCAAGTTCCAGATTTAAACTATCCTTTGTGAAAAAAAATGCTTCCTGATTTCACTTGTAAACAGCTTAGCTGTAATTTTATTATGCCCTTTCGTCCTGTATTCCCCACCAGAAGAAATAGTTTCTCTGTATTTACCCTACTGAATCCCTTAATCATTTTAAATACCTTGATTAGATCACCACTCAATCTTTTAAACTCAAGGGAATAGAAGTCACATTTATGCAACCTGTCCTCATAATTTGACCCTTTAAGCCTTGGTATCATTCTGGTGAATCTGCATTGTATCCTTTCAAAGGCCAATGCATCTTTCCTGAGTTTCGGTGCTCAAAACTGAATGTAGTACTCTAGATGGGGCCTGACCAAGGCTCTGTACAATTAAAACATCACTTCTTCACTTTTCAATGCCAATTCCTGAGATTAGCCTTTTGGAATACTTTTTGTACCTATGTAAGGAATCTTACAACACCAGGTTGTGGTGTTGTACGATTCCTTACATTCGTCCACCCCAGTCCATCACCGGCATCTCCACTTTTGCACCTATGCACTTGCTTTTAGTGATTTGTGTACATGGACACCTAAATCTCCTTGCTCCTCCACAGACCCTAGTCTCTCACCATTAGGAAGATATTCCAATTTGTCTTTCTTGGCTCCAAAGTGAATGACCTCACACTTCCCCACATTGCACTCCATCATCTGCCATAGCTTTGCCCAGTCACTTAGTCTGGATGTTTCTTTGTTTATGCTCGCATCCATACAACTTACATCCTAACTTTGTGTCATCTGCAAACTTGGATATACAACACTATTCCTTCATCCAAGTCATTAATATAGTGAAAGGCTGAGGCCCCAGTATAGATCCTGAGGAATACCACTTGCCATCCTATGCCAATCAATCAAAGAACAAAAACTTTACCCATAACTGTCTACCTCCCAAACAATTACCAACCCATCAGTAGGTGTGGAAGTGACACTGCATATATATTTATTGCTGCAAGCAAGTCTGCTGGTGTCTCATGGCAATTCCTGGCTAACAGTTGTTATGGAAGGAGAAAGCAAATATCACAGAATAATTAGGCAGCGTTAGTACTCTGTAGTCCATTTTGATCAAAATCACACAGGTATTGAAGAATATTTCTCTTTCTTCCTCTCAAACGTTCCTCGTTTCATGCAAGGTTTTTTTGTAAATCCTCATTTCATAGGAAGTTTAAATTGCCCGTGTTTAGGAAAAGCTTTAACTGCAGAGTAATATGACTGGTTATAAAATCCAAAAGGTTGATAGCTAATACAAGTTTCTGCAGCCGAACATAACAAAACAGGCAATTAAATACAGGTGATAACAGCAGCTGTACAACACAAAAGGATCCCCTGAAGCAAGTACTGGAGTTTTCATACCAGTTTACTTTGGAGCTTTGACTTTGAAGAAAATTTCATTTGTTTGGTTTTCTTGTTGAATCATGTATTAACATACAAAGTACTTAAAATATAACTTAGGGCCCCCAATATCTCAAGTATTTCACTGTAATTTGTCTAACTTTATTTTTAGGGTACTTTGAGATCCCAATATTTTTACAACTGATCTAAAATCAGTATGGCATCAGCATATTAGTATGGCATCAGTATTAAATCTATATACTGTACTACAATATTACACAAGATTCTTACAACTTTAATAACAGTGATTTCAGCTCAGAGAAAGTGAAGTTCCTTCTCAAGCAAGTTAATGATCTTTAGTTGAGCAAGTCTATGAAACCCATCCTCAGTGAATGGTATTTATTGGCACTAGTTCTAAAAACACAGCTTCTACATACCCATTTTTTTTAAAAAGCAGTGCCAGCACTTCATTATTGTATAGAATTTGATTTTGTACAAGAAGTTGAAGCTGTATGAGCACCAGCAACTAAAGCACTTCTGGGGTCTACTGAGTGAAAAACAATGCATCACCACACCCAGCGCAGTAGTTGTGGGTGAGATCCAAATGCCTATTTGCAAGGTCTTACCATCAAGCTTCCTCTGAAGAGATGTCAACTTTACTTTGTTCTTCATAAACTATTTTTGGAATTCCTTAAAAACACATCTGTATAGTTCTGAATTTGTTAAGAGTTGGTGACTTCTCAAAAATAAGTTTGAGTCATTCAATGGTGTTACGGCCCACAATCCACGAGAGCTGCAGATGTAAGCGGACAACCCAAATTTTCTAAAGTAATGCATTGATTCTCAAATGCAATTCTCTAGTAAACCATCTGCTTTACTTGGGGAAAAAAAAACTATACTTGGCCATTTTCAACAAACTCATTTGGGAGATAGTTAATTAGCTGATGGGGTTTACTTACATTTAGAAATATTGGGAAGGTCTACTGATATTATAATGTAAGTCATTTCAGCAACAGGCTCAACACAAGATTTTGAAGGACTTGCTCATCACAGAATTGATTCAATTAAGTTATTTGCTTCAATGAAGAATATACATTTGAAGTAATATAAATAGCTGAAATGACCAAGAGATGCTAGTTATTTACACCACAGCACATGATAGAGCTGCACTATTGCCATGGCAAATGCTTTCAACAGGATTCAATTTTTTTTTAAAAAAAGAATTAGAGCAACATTCTTCCCAGGCATGCACTAATCAACCCATATCTGACTAGAGGCATCAGCTTGGCTCAGTTAGTTACAGTCTCCCCTACTGCATCAGAATATTGTGGGTTTGAGCTCCAGGCCAGGATTTGAGCTCCATTTGCTTTTATATTGAGTTTAGTGCTTTGCTAGTGCTACTGGCTCCAGAAAAGCATGTCTCTCAAGCTGGTTACAACACCAACTCAAAAGATTTTCTAAGGATGGCAGCCATGAAAATCCAACAATAAATGGATCTTCCAGGCATCAGGAGGAATGGCCAATAGCACAGCACAAGATACAAAAGCAGCTGCAAATGTACAGCAATGTCCAGTATAGACAGTGCTGCATTGTCTTGAGTGGCTGTCCTACAGATGAGACATCCAACTGATCACGTTGAATCATCTCCAAGTAATTCACATGAATTACTTTTGACGTGCCCGGATAATTATACAAGCAAAGGAAACAACCATTCTGCACATAGCAGGATCCCACAGACAACAATTACATAATCAGTTAATCTGTTTTTTGGTGGTATGATTTGAGGGACGAATATTAACCAGGACACAATGCGAATTTCCTACTCTTTGAATTAGGCCACAGGATCTTTAATGTCTACCAGAACAGATGGGACCCCATTTTAATACTAATGCTGTATTTATCATCAACTCAGCCATTCTTGAGTCTCACCTCCTTAGAAGTAAAATGTTCCATATTACGGAAGGAAATTGACCATAACTCGTAACGTGAAAGAGCAGGTATGCTTTTTGCTCAAACATAATTTGGCAGATCTAAATAAGCCACTGGTTTCAGCAAGAGACACAAATTTTGAAAATTATCTTGTAATCTCTGGAATCGCTCTTTGATGCCCATGTTTATAGAAGTGAAAGACCACATCTGCTCTGGCAAACTCTCCAACCATAGCATCAGAAGTTCTTGGATCACTTCACAGTGCAATCTTAAGGGAAAACAATAATGCAAAGAGAATATCAATTATTGTTGCTGTTAGATCATTTTGAAAATAGGGTCCCAAATGATTAGGAGGTTTTGCCCAGATTGCAGTTCTAAATAATATCATTGATTTATACCATACCACAATTAAATATCCTGAGTTAGTCCAGAAATATTGGAGTAATCATATCATGTGTGAAATATTTGTGGCATAAACAAGGTACTTAGATTCATCCTTCTTTGACAAGCGCATTTTAACAGGAGTCAAGATTTCTTTTACAAAAAAAAAATTAAACCTGGTCAGAAAAGAAAATCTATTTCATCAATGGCCAGGTTTTTCTTTTGTGGCAGAGGCACGAGAGGAAAGATCAATTCAACTCGTACCGCATCATACCAACAAGTGGTTATTGGAAATCACAATTTTATAGGTTTGATACACGTTTTACAAGGTTACCCAAAACATTGTAGCATAAGCAAAGTCACTAAGGCTGCATTTACACGGCAACAGTAGGATCTGTATGAAGTAAATTTTGCTTTGCACCAATGCTAAAATAAGAGTGTAAATTTGGGACCTAACCGGACTCCAAAGTGAAGTCGAATGAAATTCCTTGGCAGTTGGGCCCAGACTCTGGATTTACACTGAAGCTTCTTAGCGTTAGAAGAAGTCTGAGCTGTTAACGTCTGCCACTTTTCTTGCTTCAGCCAGGGGCAGGGGGCTGGCAGGAGTCTAGACCAGAGATTCAGAGCAATTGTTCAAGGTTGCGAAAAATGCCAAGTGACAAATTTGGCCAGTTTTTCGCCCTTTGAAATGGAGCACACTGCTATTGCAAAAATAGTTCACGTAAGTAGCTCAGCCAAGAACTGTTAAATTCAAGCCAGTGAGGGTAGCCAAAACTGAATGACTGTGGAGGCTGGGAGTTGTGTTCTAGTGCCAGAGTTACCACGCAGCCTGATAAATGCACAAGGCTATAACAATCCTGGTTTGCATATGCATGAACCTTAAACCCAATTTTGAAGCCTCTGAACTCAATAAAAGCTTCGCAAACATGGTTATAATGCAAACATTGCTACATCAGTCACAGGAGCCATTTTATTAACTAGCTCTTCATGGCCATTTTGAGTTAGCACTCAGAGGGGGTCATATGTATTTGACATAACTGGTAAATTTGAATAAGCTTTGGACATCTGGGTCCATGTGCTTGTGTCCTTTTAAAAAGTACTTTGCTGAGGGTTATCATGCAGCTAGAGTTGTTTGGATTTGAACAGACTCCATTCTACACTCCCTCCACTCCACCATTAGCAGTTGCTCTTTCAACTAACATGCTCCTTCCGACCTGCTGGAATTCCTTCTTCCACATCTTCATCTTGTCCGCTCCCTCTTTGTCTGCCTTCAAAAGCTCAAAATCCTTCTCTAACCATGCTTTTGCCTCCCCAACTCTTCTTCCTCCTTCTTGGTACCCACTCTTCGTTCACCATCCTGAAAACTACTCCAAGATGTCTCTTTGCATGAGGATTTCTACACAAATGAAAGTTATTGACAAGAGGTCTATCTACAACTGGAGTGGGTTAACTAGAATTAGAGAAACCAGGGTGGAAGTCCTGGGCAGAACTATAATGCAGAACACTACCAAGATCGCAAAATTTAAGAGATGAGGTTAAATAAAGCGATTACGGAATGCCAGGCTTGTGTTTTAAAACTTCGAAGGAAAGATTGAGGGAGGGGAGGAGTTTCATAATTTTGACAAGATGCTTAAAAAAGGTACTAGCCAGGACTGCTCCCTCCCTCCTCCAACCAAATTTGCCCCTCTATGCTTCTCCTAAATACCCAAGCTGAGGTCACAAACTTACAAATGTGGGGAATCAAGGAGTGAATAGCCTTCTGATAGTTCTGATGCCAACACCCTGCCACACCAAGTAATTTACTCCTGCTTTGACTCAGTATTGCTTTTGAAGATCAAGATCTAGCAGCACTTGGATTTGAAAAGCTGGCTGCAGGAATATTTAACTCCAAGTTACAGGTTGCAAAGAGGAAGGGTTCTGTTACTAGTACAAGCATTTACTTATTTGCTGTCCCCTTCAAAGTCACTGTAAAAATACCAGTAGTTTCTATTGACAAGCTCTTGTTCACCTGTCAATACATTTAGAATTTTCAGCAGATGGCCTCAGAGTTGCAACCTCCTCATTAATAAACACCATTTTATTTGATACACTAGTGGTACTGTATCATTTAGATGTACACTGATGTCTCTTTGGAGGCTATGTCAGCATCAATTCCAGCTCTGTATGCATACATATGGGGATTAAACAATGGCATCCACAGAACAGTTAGTAATGATGTTATCAGATGGTTTAACAACCCTTGAGTAATGTTTATTAAGCTAACACAAAACACAGACAGGAAACAAATCTAGCAGAGTTGAGGAACATATTTAAAATGCTTTATTATGTTTAAATATGAAGTTTGGAAGAGGAAGAAAAGACAGACAGTTTGAAGTACAAAAGAGCACTCCAAAGAGATCTCATATGTTGCAAAAGAATAAAAAGTGCTGAATCCAAAGAGTTATGTACAAGGGAGGTTTGGAGGTTACAGAGATAGCTACATTTACAATGAGGGTAGTAATCAAACAGCAGGTCTCCTTTTATTTTGGAGAATAATCCCTGCCAATAGTAACAGAAAAGCAAACAGACTGGTCCAACTGCATACCACACACATGTACACGAAGCGCAAGAATGGAACTCTCCCTACACTCATCTCGGATTTCAGCCAACTCCCATTTTATCGCAAGAGTCTGCATCATTTTTGTTTAATCTGGAGTACCAACAACGTGCAGATATTGGAGCAGGTGCCTGCCTGATTTTATTTAAATGGTCTGACCCTGCAAAATCCAGCAGGTTCAGACTCTTCACAATGGCTGATCATGATGCTCTGCTACTGTATTGGTGGCAGAATGGGCAAGGTCATGGATATCCAGGCCCTCAATCTCTAGTCTAACAGTACATCACAATACTGGCACATTTGCACCTGTAAAAAAAGCTGATCATCTTATGGATGGGACTTACAGGAATAATGATGCTAGATTGTCATATAAAAATTGGGGTGAGCATTGCATGGAGGTTGCGAGCACTGCTCTCTTAGGATCCAATCAGAAAGGTAAAAGTTTCTTGTTGTAGAGACAGGCTCAAATCTAGTTTCGCTTAACTTTCAAATGGTCTGAAGCTAACTTTAAACTCTTCACTTCTGGTCTATTGTAATTTCCCTACTGCTTTTTTTTTTGCATAAGCAGTAAAAGTATACATTTGAGGAAATAAAACAAGACATGACAGACACTTGCCCTTCTGGGTTGACCACTGATGGCAATTAAAAGGCCTGAAGGTAGGCGTTAGCATTTTAAAATGCCTCCATCCCACGAAGAAAAATATTTCCAATTCTGACTATATGGTGTTGAAGCCCAAACCTTACTGCAGGGGAACGTTAGCCTCATGAGCCTGGTACAATTCAGCTTTTACGTTTTCAAGCCAGAACTTTCTCCAGAATTAAGTTACAAATGCAGATTGGTACTGTAGCTGTTTGCATGGTCCATCAGTCATAGGACAACAGCAGTAACAAATTGAGAAGTCTGTTGCTCAACTGGTAAGTTAAGTGACAAGGGTAACAGGGGTACAGTATTCAAAGTCACTTACTGTAGAAAATTCTCCCAACTCAAAAGGGTGAAATTATCTTACAATATGATTTTTAAAAAAGTTTAAAATCAGATTGTTCAAAAATTACACATCTTGAATTAAATTTGATCGTATGACAAAGTTTGATTCTTGCAATTTGGGAAAGCAAGTATTCCACTGACTACAGTTTGCTCCCCTTCCTATTTGTCATTTTACCTTGTAACAGGAAAGTGGCATAGGTCAAACTTCTCCATAGCTACTATATCAATCAGATTAGGCAGGTGGCAATGAGGCTGTCCTTGTGTAGTAGTTCATATAGCAACTGCCAAAAATTGAATCAAATAAGGGCAAGGCACATTCAAAAAAAGTCAATGGTGCTCAGTATTTGAACCCAATCTTACAGTAGCGAGCCCCATCACTACTACCAAAGCACTACTAAAATGAACAGTTCCTTCTCCTTTAGTTGGCTGAAATGCTACATATCTATGGCAGTGCCTCATTCAAAGAGTGGACAACAAAAGCTCAGTTCATTTGGAGCGATAAAATGGCACGTTTCCAGTTTCATTTGCGCCTTATAAGTCACTAGATTTAAGGAACATTTTTACATCACTTTCATAGGAAAACAAGCTAAAACCTCAGACAACATGATCCATCTCAAAAATATAAAACCAACTCATCTCAGTCTAACAATTTGAGGAAGTTCAAGAATATAAAGAGGTATCGTAGTACCATTTTCCCTACCTAAAATATGGTGCAGGAAATGACCACACACTATGGATTCTTAATGAGAACAGTCTTGCTTAATGACATGTCCATTATACCTGAAAAACACTTGTATTAGCTCAAAGGATGTCACAATATTCTTCTATGCCAATTTATAAAAAAAGTTTTATTTTGTTGACCAACAAATCATGCTCTATGAAAGGAGTTCAATGTACAATATTAAAACGGAAGAAAAAATGAATTTTGAATTTCCTCAGTTCCCTCAACAATGGCCACAAGTTTTTGTGAGAAACTACACAATCGCAAGGACTGTTGCTTATGGAAAAACAGAACACATCCCAAGTGTTGCTTTGACTGCGGCAAACAGCCGCAAGTTCCTGCAGCATAAAATCATTAAAACCCTTTATTCTTCTCACAAACTGAACAATGATATAAAAAGCAAAACTAATTTAAAATTTAGCATTCAATTATATATCACAGGCTTATCTTTCTACATAGCAATCATTTCCCAAATGCAGTTCATCAGTAGCAGGCTACTCCCACCCCAAAATTTCCTTACAACAAAGAATCTTTTGCAGCCAATCACTAACCCCAGCTGGATTACTATCACAGCCAACTGATGATCTTCCTCTCTCAATCCATGACAAGCATATTACATGCAACCATTACAATTACTGACCCTACCCATCCCAACCTCCCAGATGACAAGACAATGCCCAACATAAGCCAAACCCACTTCCATTTCCTCAAATTTCTGACTTAATGCAAATCTTTCAACTATCGTCTGTGATTAAGCCAGCTCTATCGCGTCACATCGACAAAACAACTATCTCACTGTTCCCGCTCTATAATCTAGTTATACTGCTGTCAAAAAAAAATTTATAGGGAAAGGTAACAGGATTAGCACATATTTTTAATGTATAATACTCACCCCATTGTGTTCATTACATTTGCATATTAAGTGTCTGGACCTCTTTGGAAAATATTGTTAAAAAAGGTTCTACAATATAGCCCACAAGGCCCAGTCTAATTAATAGACATACCTCAGTCCGCCAAGAGATTCCAACAGAGAGCATCCACTACCCATTGTTTTGAGTGTAGTTGGTTTATTTCCAGACAGATTGGGGACATTCTATTTAAAAACTGCATTTAGCAAAAAAAACTCACCTGGGAAAGACAACTGCTTTCTTGCACTTTCACACTACTATGCTTTTGTTAGAGTCCCTCGTTACTTGCACGGGCACCTATCAAACAAAGATTTGGTGCAAACCTTTGGATCAAGACTAGCCCAAAAAGGATGGAATCCCACGATGTGGAAATGGCTGAATATTAATGGCTAAATATTAATGGCTATGCAGAAACAGACATCTCATGTCTGTGGCAGCCAGCCAAATTACAAAATGAAAAGCTGCTTTGGAACATTCATACCCTCTCTTTCTAACAGAGGATGTACAACTTGCACTTGTGATGTCCTACAGAAATTCAAGAACTAAAATAAGGTAAAACAAAAAAATTTAAAACTAATTTCCCCATCCTCAAAACATAAACACCATCCAGTTGGTTACTTTATCCAACCCTGACTGGTTACATTCTAGAGGCTATTTCTATTGTGCCAAGGTTGGAACCATAGTGCGCTGTATAATAGACAGCTTCTTACTGTACACTACATAACTGACTTCTAGCAGCAATAGGCATCAGGTTGGCTTATTGATACCATGCCTGAGTCAGAAGGTTGTAGGTTCAAGCCCGACTCAAAGACCTGAGCAAGTCATCTAGGCTGACACTTCAGCACAGTACTGAGGGAGTGCTGTGGTGTCAGAGGTGCATCGATTTAATAGCACATCCAAAGTACAGCACCCTCAACCATGCAATACTCAGTCAGAACTGCATTTAAGTGCCAGCCTACATTATATGCTCAAGTCCTGGAATTGCACCCACAACCTTCTGACTCAGACATGATTGCGCTATTAAATAAGCCAAACTGACACTTACTCAAACAAGCAATAATGATTGGGAGGAAGAGTTGAAGATGACTACACAAAGTGATGAAGCTATAGACAGACATGCAATTTCTTAGCTGCCAGAGGAAATTGAAATGAACAATGCAAATTTATTTTATTGTTCACTTTACTCCTCTCCTGGAAATGTATCACAAAGAGTGAAACACCCTGAATAATATCATGTGCAAAAATGTTCATGAGAGATTTATTATATCTTGAAAAGTACTGTATATTAGACACACATCTATCTGTATTCTGCTGTTTAAGTCAACAGGAGCAATAGATTACGGCACTGAACAGTGAAACAGCACTTTTGCTACAAAAAAAACTTTGTAAAGTAATGAATACATTACTTATGGTTGTACGTTCACTATAGAAACTATATACACGTTGCCAGACATGGATGCACTTGGATACTTTCTGCCATCAAGAATCAAGCTTCCATCCACAAGCCCCTGCATCAATACAAGACTGTTTCCACAAAACATCAACCCATCATGTACTCCCACCAAACCACTTATCTGTTGCTATTTTACTATTTCACACTTACCTTTATGTACATGCAACCATTCTTTAGCTGCTGTGCCTGGAGTCTTGCCCACTTATTTTTAGTTAGTAGGAAAGTATCCACATTCAAGGGCAATCCAGTGCGGTCAAGCTTTCTCCCCCCACCTCTACAATCAATAGACAGATACCAAATAGGTAGGAACTTTCTTTTGTGCCAAATAGAACAAATACACCACTTTTCTCCTGATGTTATTCTGCCAGAGAAAGTTTAACTACAGCTTTTAAGTTGCCACCAACACAAGTTTCCACATTGCAAACAAGAATTCCAAAATTTGCTTGAAGGTGAACAATTTCTGTATTTAATTCACACAGTCTACCAAAAATAACCTAATAATTAGTGCATGAGCTGAAAGGAGGCAGAGAGTAAACATTAGTAATTGCTAGGAATACTCAGCAGGTCAGGCAATATCTGAAGAGAACAGGGTTATCATTTCAGGTATGGATGAAGTGTCCACACACAAAATGTTAACTCCTATGTTCTCTCCACAGATGCTGCCTGACTTGCTGAGTAGTTCTAGCATGTTCTGCTTTTTTAAAAAAAGATTTCCAGCATCTTCAGTTTTCTGCTGTCCTCTTCAATCATCTTCTCACAAAAAAGGTGGAGCGCACAAGTGCTCAATTTGAAAACTACCACATTCATATTTGAGATTTATAGACAAAGCATCTCAGAATTTAACAGATTCTCTTGATATTATGAGAAAATAATTGCTGAGCACATTCTTGTGGCTTGCCAATCAATATATCATAACAGAGACTTCAGGATAACAATGGACTATCAAGTTCTCCCATCAAGATCGCTTGGGTTCTCTTCAATTCTCAGTGTGGCAAGTTTTTGAGCTCAACCAAAAACTAGGGGAAGGGAAGAATAGAGCTATGCACATACTCCTTGTGTCACCTAGTTAAAGAGGACCAAATATAAAAGACACAAGTCTGCTACAGTGCTAGGGCTAAAGCTATAGAAAGGTGCTATAGTTAGGAGATAAAGAAAAGGAACATGGCACAGGAACAATGAAAGCCCAGCTTGCTTGATCCTCTAAGTCCAACTTAGGGATCAGATTTGATCATTTAAAAAAAATATTTTCAAACTCCTACTCCCTTCACTTGCTGAATCAGGAAATGACCCAATTCCCTTTTGAATTTAACATTCAGTATTTGTTCCATTAGGTGACTAATCAACTTGTGGAATTGGACTAAGTGTAAAGCTTAGATTGTGGTTTCATTGACATATAAATTGTGTCCTTTGGTTCTATTCTGGTTTCACTTGAACTATTACAAAACATCCATCTGGGCAAGGAAAAGGGCAGGGAAAGAAACAATATAATGAGGTGTTAACCAGAATCCAATCTATCTGGCATCCTGAAAGTTTCACTAATGAGATTTCTGCTTTTTAATAAATGTCCATGTCATTGGATCCTGCACAAGGACTGGGCCATTAGTAAAGCACAGTGAACTAATTTATCCTAGACCAACATTACCACCCAGATAATGTATTTGGAAACTGCAGAAACAAGGTAAAAATGTCTCTATGGGACAGATCAGCAGCAGCTCCTGTCTCATGTAACAGCATGCCAAGTGCATCATCAGGATTCAAACACCATTGCTATTTTTAAAAGCACAATCACATGTGCATATTAAAAGCAAAAGTACTTGAACAAAACACTGCAACATGGTCAAATCTGTTCTATAATGCTGAAGGCTGTAATAATTCACCATGAAGGGATGTTTATCCTATGCCAACAAAACAAGCCAGGAATCAGCCCCATTAGATTTCCCCCAGAGGCCATATTTCTGGCCCCACTTTCTGCCATATGCTGCTCTGTATAGGTGCTCAGGCAAGTGTCATTCTCCCACATGTTATATGGGGATTTTGTCTCACCTGCAAACAAGTATGTGTGTCTAATCTGATTTTCTTGGAAACTTTGCTTACCCTTGGGAAAAAAAAACACCACATGGTTACATTGCTGAGGCCTGGGCAACATATCAAGTAACACAAGACAGAAAGGTTGGGGGGGGCAGGAGGGAAAGGGAAGGTTTCAAAAAAAACCCCACAGAGTGGTGGATGCCCTTTTTCTTCAAAATTGTGCACATCAACACCACATTTCAGTTAGACCAGTGCAGTGCAGTTATATCCATGGATTGAAGCAATGCAATTGCTTGTTGAACTGCACAGGCAACACACTTGACTAAAACAGGAACAACCCAACTACTGAAATGCAAAACAGTGATCATGAAATTTGACCCAGTGCAGAAGCTGGAATGTAAATACCAATCAAGACAGAGTTGAAATGGTCTACAATGTCATAGCTACATCACCCCTGAGGACACAAAAGCTCTAAAAACAAAAAAAAATCAGCTGATACAAAATTAAACTCCAACAAACTTTAACTGCAAAGCTGTGTGTAATTTTATACCAAAAAGGATCAGGTGAATGAATATAACTGGATTGATGTGGAGATGCCGGTGATGGACTGGGGTTGACAATTGTAAACAATTTTACAACACCAAGTTATAGTCCAGCAATTTTATTTTAAATTCACAAGCTTTCGGATGCTTCCTCCTTCCTCAGGTGAACGTTGTTGGAAATGAAATCCTCGAAATGAAATCGCATTTATAAATCACAGAACAATGCTTGGTGATTACAGACAGTTTTTTCAACTGCCCGTTGCCAAGGCAATCAGTGTGCAGACAGACAGGTCTTACCTACAAGGTACCTTGTAGGTAACGGGCAGTTGAAAAAACTGCCTGTAATCACCAAGCATTGTTCTGTGATTTATAAATGCGATTTCATTTTGAGGATTTCATTTCCAACAACGTTCACCTGAGGAAGGAGGAAGCCTCCGAAAGCTTGTGAATTTAAAATAAAATTGCTGGACTATAACTTGGTGTTGTAAAATTGTTTACAATTTACAACTGGATTGGCAGAGCAAAAATTTCCCCCCCTTGTTAAAGACTAGGGCTCTGTTTTCAAATAACCTCTACACAACGATGCTTCAAACCTATTCCAGATCATTTTACCAAGTACATGGGGATGGTAGTGCCATGGTTATGCTACTGCACTAGCAACCCAGGAGGTTGGGAGTTCAATTCCTCCGTTCAATACATCTGACAATCCAACATTAAAAAGACAACTGGTTCACTAGTGTCCTTCAGGGAAGGGAAACTGCCACCCCTGCCTAGTCTGGCTTGTACAAGGCTCTGGGCCATATTGCGTGATTAATTCTTAATGCCTGTTTCACAGACCTACCAACATCATATCAATCCCAACAAAGTCACTGTCACCAACATCTGGGGACTAGTGCCCGAGCTGCTCCACAGACTACTCAAACAGCAGCCACATCTCTGACTCCACCATAATTTCTGTCCCACCAACAGGACAGACCCAGCAACCATGACTCTTCAACACTGATTTTGGACCCCATGAAATCTGATCGCTTCAGATCAAACAAGGACAAAGAAACCACCTACTCAACTAAAAAAAAAAAAAATCAGTTATCCTTGAATTGGCACTGAGGGAATCAAGACTTAGAATCTACTAAGGGTAGAAGACTACCCACCAAAAATGAATTGGTAATACCATCACTGACCAAGTCCTTAAGTACACGAATGCCAGACTGGGCCTGCATCAGATAAGGAGGAAACCAACATTAGGGAAAAACCAACTTGACCTAGCTCTGTTGCAGACAAGTCTGTTAATGATAGCACAATCCTTGTGAAGACAAAGTTGCATCTTCATAGTGAGGATGCCCCTCCCATCATGTAGTGTGGCATTATTGCCATGCTAAATGGGAACAAGGACATAGCTAGCAATCCAAAATTGGGCATCCATGAAGCCCAGTGGGTCATCAGCAGCAGAACTGTATACCATCACAATATGTAACCATATGGATTGGCATACCCTTCACTCCTCAATCACCATCAAGCAGGGAGATGCATTAGAATAAGTCACCAACCTAGTGAAGCTATAATCACAAGGTTATTTGCATGCTAAACTTGAAAAGCAAAAGGCTATAGACAGAACCAAGTTGTCCCACGACCAATGCATAGCTCCAACACATCCAGTTGAGAATGGAGGTTGACAATCAGGCAAATAAGATAAGGCTCCATGAACATCTCCATTCTCAACAGTGAGGGAGCCCAGCAAGTGAGTGCAAGAGACAAGGCCGAAAGCATCTTTAGCCAAAAGTGCCAAGTAGATAATCCTACTTGGCCTCTTCCCCAGGTTGCCACCAGCAGATACCAACATTCAACCAATTCAGTTCACAGCAAGTGGCATTAAGAGCAACCGAGTACAGTGGATCTATTGTCTTCACTGTATCCAGACAACATCCTGCAAATTTTGCTGAAAACCTGCCTGCCAGAACTGGCTGCCCCCTAGCCAAGCTATGAAACTAGCATCTACCTGACAACGTGGAAAATTTTAAAGGATGGCTCGATTTTAACCCTCAAGGGTCGTATGCCTGTTTTACACCTCGTGAAGTCAAAGAGCAAAAATCAGATGGGATGTAAAACAGGCAGACTACCCAATCCTATCAATTTCCCACTGGATGCGTTAGGTTAAAAATTACATCCCCATGGCTTGCCTACAAAAAAGTAGTACAAATCTAACCTAGCTAATTACTGCTCCATTATCCTTCTCATCACCAGTAAAATGATAAAGAAAATCATCATCAGTGTCATCAAACAGCACTACTCATCAATAACCTGCATGACAACATTCAGTTTGGGTTCTGTGGGAACCACTCAGCTCCCAATAATGTTACAGCCTTGATCTAGACATGGACACAAGAGCTAGATGCAAAAGGAGGAAAGAGTGTAACCTCCCTGGACATCAAGATAGCATACTTCTTAGTAAAGGCACCAAGGCGCCCTAGAAAAACTAAAGTCAACAGGAAAATCTCTAGTGGTTGCTTTCAGAGCTGAGAGAAAGATGGTTGCGGTCATTGGAGGCCAATCATTACAGTGCCAGGACATCACTGGTGGAGTTCCCAAAGACAGTCTTCAACCCAACAATCTTCAGCTGCTTAGTCAGTGACACTCCCTGTGTCATTAAGGTCAGGAGTGGAACTGTTTGCTGACTCTTTAGTGTTCAGCTCCATTCACAACTCCTCAGATAATGAAGCAGTCCATACCAGCCTACAGCAAGACCTAGTCAACATCGGGCTGACCAGTGCTAGGTAACATTTGTATCACATAAATGCCAGGCAATGACTGTCTCCAGCAAGGCCCCAATCACCTCCCCGATCTTCAACAGCACCCCATCTGAGAACAACATCCTGGAGATAATCATTCACCAGACAGTCATCAGCAAGAGCAGCCGTGGGAACACCATCACCTCCCAAGTTCCATATCATCATGATAGGTTCTTATATTGCCATTCCTTCACTGTTGCTGAATCAAAATCCTGGAATTCTCTACCCAATACCGTTGTGGGAGCATCAACACAAAGGCTGCAACATCTTTTCAGGACGACCAAGGATGCGTGATAAACGTGACCTTGCCAGCATCACCCACATCCCCAGAACAATTTTTTTTTAATAAAACTGCCTTACAAAAAATAAAATTCTGCTTCCTACCTCTTCCTATCATTGTGATTCCTACCTCATCCATAGTTAAATTCCAGATAATGGAAATTAACAGTCAATTACTAATCAATGGCCCTAATTCAAACCAGACAGGATCACAGAATGTAATCCCCAAAATACAGGTTTAAAAAAGTTAAATTACCAGAACTGCATTCAATAAAAAGTGAATGAGTTATCTAGTCAACAAAACAACAACTTGCATTTACATAGTGTCTTTAAAGTAGTAAAAAGGCCCAAAGCATTATCAAACAAAATTTGACACCGAGCCACATAAGGAGATAGGGGTAGGTTTTAAGGAGCATCTTAAAAAGGAAGAGAGGAAGAGGGGTTTAGGGAGGGAATTCCAGAGCTTAGGGCCTAGGCAGCTGAAGGCACAGCTGGCAATGGTGGAGCGATTAAAATCAGGGATGTGCAAGAGGCCAGAATTGGAGGAGCGCAGAGATCAGAGGTTTGTGCAGCTGGATGAGGTCACAGAGATAGGGAATGGCAAGGCCATGGAGGAATTTGAAAACAAGGATGAGAATTTTAAGAGGCAATGCCAGACCAGGAGCCAATGTAGGTCAGCGAGCACAGGAGTGATGGGTAAATGGGACGCCACAAAACAACAGCACTGCTCATTTTCCTTTCACATGATCTTTCCCACAAACTGAGTTCAATGATCCAGTAGCATTAGGATGAGCGCGGTCAGCTGCTAACAGCAAATAATTGAAGAGAAATGAAATTTAAATAAATACCAATACTTTTGACTAGCAAATATTAGATGCGAGGACAATATATAGTCAACCCATCATTAATTGCAATCCTACTGCTGCTTCTGGAAGAACAAGTTCTCTGTGTGCCCTGTGCAACGGAAAAAGCAGTACAACAGTTTAAAACCTGGAAAGAAAAGACCTGTGAATCTTCAAGGCCTCAAACCCCAAATTTGCAACATGTCTAACATATTTCCACAGCAATAGAACCATGGATAGAGGGAGAGAAGGGGAGAAGAAAGGAGGAGCAAAAAAAAGGGGGAAGAAAAAGAGAAAGGAGAGAATGAGAATCGCCATTACATTTGGGAGAACCAGGATGGAATGTTTTCGTTCACCAATATTTCTAGCCACCATTCAAACAAATTAAGGGAAGAGACAAAAAAAGACAGACAACCCTTGATACACATTTTACAATATGCACGTAACAGGATCTCAGCCTAAATGCAGCTCTCATACGTCACTATCTCAATTTCTAGGTTTCAATAGAAACATGGTTAACCAGTGACAAAAGGAAGGTCCATTACTGTCAGCTCATTGCCTCTTCTATTCAAAATGGCTTTATTGGTTTGGATATCTGAATAACAAAATTACTACCTATATAAATGCAGGGGAGTACAACAAATTGGAGGACCTTGCAAGGTTTTACCTAACAGTCACTATCTTTGTTTGATAGAGTTCAAATTAGGTATTATACATTGAACAAAAGCTATCTTCTGACTAGGATTTCAGCATATGTCCAAAGAGATTTGCTTAAAATCATACCGACTGGCAAATTGGTCAAGAAAACAACTATATTTTGAGTTTGCCGAAATGCTGAGATTTAGAGAGCAGACCAAGCTTTATTGCAATGCAAAAATAATGTTTGTTAAGTACTGAAACAACTACCAGAGTGTGGAAAGCCCTGAAATAAGCAGAAAGGAAAACATGCCTGCCCCCCCCAGGAGGGTTACCTCAGTCAAGGTAACTAAAAATCAGACTTTGCTCTTAGATGTCACTCCAGTCTTTGTCCTGTCGATCTATGGAAAAAGTCAGCAAAAAACTATTAGTGATAAGGAGTCATCCCCAACAGTGATCCTTTTTCACAGATCCAATGAGTGCTTTTATTTCTACACCACCTTCCCCCAAAAAGTTGTGTAAAAAAGGAAGAATGTTCTGTAACATCTCAGAACAAAATGTACATCGATTAACCCTCTCTCTCTCAGAACATTCTGCACTCGTGAAAATAACTACAGATGGCCTCTATCCACATTTAGTACCAAAGCTGAACGAATGCCACACTCATTGTGTTAGGCCTACATGCAAATATTTCAACCCCAGGACTCCTCCCAACAGTCTCACTATTCCACATACTGAGTTTGCATTATTTATTATTTTTCCTCTTTCGGGATCACATTCAAACCGCACTTGAACAAAAACAGTTACATTTCCTCATTTTAAATTGAAGCAGTAATTCCTCAATTTGACAAGTTCACAACGGAATTAAAAATAAATTCCAACCTAACTGCTGCTTCAGTTTTAATGCACTTCACAGTAAAAATCAGTCAGTTTTAAACTGGATGTTTTCTACTTACCTGGGAGTGTGATCAGTAGCCTCTCTCACCAGATGTTTTCTTGCTGACTGGGAAAATGAAAAGCTGGATTTTTAAAAAGTTGCACAGCTCACCTACATGTACTTGTTAAACCTGACTGCAAACCTGGTGGCACAAGCTACCTTTTAACAACGCAAAATCTCTATGAATCCAACTATCAGCACTAAGTACGACGACATCAGGAAACCATCCTCAATTTAGGATCCACAAGATGGGACTTAGTGCCTGCAGAAGCCACACCATGTGCAATATTGTTTTTGTCTATTTTTCCACAAGTATGGGAGTGTTTTAAGTAAGCAATGTTGCATTATACTGCTTTTTTTTGAATTGAGACTACAAGGTGAAGGGCCAAAGCCCTATAGTGCAGAACAGCACCAAGGCTTGAAGAATTAAGAAAATAAGTAAATCAGGAATTGGCAGTTAGGTGGCTCTAAGGTTGGATATGAAAATCTTGCAGATTGTAGGAAGAAGGAGAGACTGAGGGAAATAATCAGTCCTGTAGTTCGGAGGTCCTCAAAAAAGGAGTTACAGTAGATGAATCTCCATTTCAACAGGGAAGAGAAAAAGCATGTTGGAAAGAAATATTTGGAGTTCAGGAGGAACAAGAGACAAATGCAGAGCAGCACTGACCAAAGTAACATGCAGTGACCAACAAATTCATTATTTGCAGTCCGAGGAGGTCCATTTACTTCATAATACAGTTAACTTCTTGTGTTACTATTACTTTGTGTAAATTAATGAATGGGAAATTAGTCATTTACTCAGTGCAAAACAGAAATAGAAATAAACATGGAGCATGGTTGTTATTTTATATTTTCCCTGGTTTTCCAGACATATGCACAGACAGAAAGATGGCAATCTACTCCCAGATATCCACTAGTGCAGTTCCAAAACCAACAATGAAATGCACAAAAGTCACTCAGGTCAAGAAGTTGGTCATTTTATTTTGTTCGACATGTGGGTGATACAGGCAAGGCTTCATTTATTGCCCATCCCTAGTTGCTCTGAGAAGGTAGTGGTGGGCCTTCTCCTCTAACCACTCCAGTCCTCATGGTGATGGTATTCCCACAATGGTGATAGATAGGGAATTTCAGGATTTGACCCAGCGACGATCAATCCAGATTCGAGGGGAACTTGGAGGTGATTGTGTTCTTGGTGGCTGCAGGGGAGGGCGGTGCTTTCGAAGTAACCTTGGCGAGTTGCTGCAGTAAATCCTGTAGATTGTACATACTGTAGCCACAGTGTGCCAGTTGAGGGAGGGGTGGATATGGAGTCCAGTGGCAGAGGCATCACTGCTCTTTCCTGGATAATGTCCAGTTTGGTCTTCATCTAGCACTCCTGCCTGACAGTGTGGAATAATGATCATTCCTGTATGAAGTCTGAACTTATTTAATCAGTTTCTTACTAAAAGGGAAGGAGTCGTAAGACCAGGTTTTATACAGGAACTACAAGTCTTTAGTGGTGGTCTACCTAGAATTTTGAGCAGGGAAAGCAATTATGGCAACCCAAGGAGGGTTAAATACATTAACAGAGCAGTGGCCACAAGAAACCAGGGAAAGGATTGCAGTAATTAAATGGTACAAACATGTATGGTATAAATGACTCATTTGGATTTAGTTGGAATCTTGAAAAGGTGTAGAAAGTTAATTCTGTGTTTCTTCACAGATTTTTTTCCCCTTAATTTCTGTTTCTGTTTGCAATGCAGATCAAATGTCAAGTAGTTAGTTCACATTTTCACAATTCCATGTTGTATGCCACCTACCAACAAGGACAAATGGATTAATTCAGAGCACTGACATTTCTGCAGGGGGTTATTACAATGGGCTTATCCTCAAATGAGGCACAAATAAACCACCACTGCATTCAACATCCAAAGTTATCTTGGTAGCCTCATATCACATTCACACTTCACAGCATGATGGACACAATATATAAAACCATGAATAGGATCACAGCTTGAAGACATTTATAATCACTCATGGACTAAGAAGCACCGATGTGGGGTGGAGGGGAATAAATCAGTAAAAGTTCAATGAAGGATATAGGGAGTTATGTACAAGCGATGAAACAGCACATACCGCCAACATCTGACGATGCCCACTGCCCTGCTCTACCTCATCCTGTAAAGATAAAAAGGTGAAGAGACACCCCCAGGCCCATTGCTTATTCTATTCATTAGTCAGTACAACTTTTTGTACTAACTTATGGTACAGTACCCAAAACTCTATATACTCAAGGAGCAATTGGATCAGTGCTTTGTGTAATCTTATTATTTAGTTTGAGTTACATCGAAACTACTGCAGAGAAACAGGCCATTTGGCCCCATTGATCTATGCTGGCATTTATGTTTCACACAAGCCTCTTCCCTCCATCTAACCCCATCAGCATGCCCTTCTATTCCTTTCTCCCTCATGTGCTTATCTAGCTTCCCCTTAAATATATGTTATTTGCCTCAACTACTCCTTGTGGTAGCAGTTCCACATTCTTACCATTCTCTGGGTAAAGAAGTTTCTCCTGAATTGCCTATTATATTTATCAACAACCATTTTATATTTATGACCTCTAGTTTTGGACTCCCCCACAAGTGGAAACATTTTCTCTACATCTACCCCATCAAAATCTTAAAAGACCTCCATCAGGTCACCCCTCAGCCTTCTCTTTTCTAGAGAAAAGAGCCCTAGCCTGTTCAGCCTTTCCTGATAAGGATATCCTCTCAGTTCTGGGATCATTCTTGTGAATTTTTTTTGCATCTTCTCCAATGCATCTACATTCTTTCTACAGTATGGAGACCAGAACTGGGCAGAGTACTCCAAGTGCGGTCTAACCAAGGTTCTATACAAGTTTAACATAAGTTCTCTGCTTTTCAATTCTGTCCCTCTGGAAATGAACCCTAGTACTGGATTTGCCTTTTTAAAAAAAAAATGGCCTTATTAATCTGTACTGCTACATTTAGTGATTTTAGTATCTATACCCCAAGATCCCTTAGCTCCTCTATCCCATTCAGACTCCTATTCAAGTAGTATGTGGCCTCCATCTTACCTACCAAAATGCACCACCTCACACTTATCTATATTGAAATTCATTTGCCAATTACACACCCATTCTGCAAGTTTATTAACATCCTCTTGTATTTTGACATTCCTCCATTGCATTAACGACACCTCCCAAGTCAGTGTCATCCCCAAATTTTGAAATTGTACTTCTGATTCCCAAATCATTAATGTAAATTGTGAACAGTGGTCCCAGCACTAATCCCTGTGGAACACCATTTCCTACATTTTGCCAGTCTGAGTAGCTACCCTTGACTCCTATTCTCTAACCTTACTTACTATCCATTCTGCTACAAGTTCCCTACTCCACAGGCTCTGATCATAGTCATGAGTCTACAATGCAGTACCTCATCGAAGACCTTCCTGGGACTTGATCCCTCAAGCTGTACATTCTATGATCCTATTTGCATTTTCCATCAGTGCTATACATTGCGCTGATGCTTAAAAGGCATTTGCCACTAAAACCCGATAGACTCCTTACCACGTTTTGTGACATCAATTTCTCTAAATTAAACAGCTCTGACTTTTTGGCCAAATTCCCCAACCTATCCAAAAGCCTTTGCATCTCATACTCTCATTGTCTACTAATTTACTACAGCTACCAATTTTGCTATATTGGAGAGCTTCAAGATCCTTTCTTCTAATATACACTGATATACATGGAAAACAACAAATGGCACTAAAAGCCAATCCAAGGTACTCAACTAGTCATTTCTTTCCACGTAGTTGCTGCTCCCATAACTACCCTTCATATCCTCTGATTTAATCAGTTGTCACTACAAAAGCTTTCCTCTTATCCTCACCTTTCTACTCATTCTTGCAGCTAAAAATCTAAAAAAAGAGTTAAGGACGTATGAAGACTTTTTTTTAATGAAAGCAAAAATTCTAAAACATAATCTCTATTTGAATCAAATGTACTTGTGTATTCCAACTTCCAGCAGTCATGGCAGCAATCATCTGACTATATGAGTAATTTAAAAACCATAATATTACCACCTGAATTGGCTCTACAATAGTAGAAAATGTCCTTTATTTCACTAGCAAATGTTACACTGGAGGGGGGGGGGGGGGGGGGGGGGGGAAGAGGGGAGAGAGACAAAAGAGACAAGATGGGACTTTGTAAATTCTGTAATATGCTTACATGTTAGAAGTGCTGCAGCTTGCTTGTCTGCACAACAAACATGGAACACCTCAGATTAAGAGTTAAATGGTTCAAGTCATGCTTGCAGTGTACAAGGTCAGCAATGCCCACTGCTAGTCAATCCCATGTGTACTTCTACTAGACAGTTTCAATATCATGCACGGTAAAAATCTAAACTCTGAACGCAGCACAGGAGAAGTGATCTAAAGCAGACAGAAGCAGTGTTTAAATGAACTTCATGGTGCATCAGAATTTGTTACAAGTTGTTAAAAAAAACCCAGAATAAATGGACGACAAGGGAGGCCAAAATTCAATCAAGGGGTCCTGACAACATAAAAAAGGTTCAATAGAACCAGTGTGATTGAATTTACAACCTTATAACTCCCTGCCCAGCACAGATGCGAGGATTTTAAATGCTGCAATAGTGCAACTTCCTTGCTGCTTCACTGTTCGGTTGCCGTGGCAATACAGCCATTTTTACATGTGAACGCTTAGTGGAAAGTTACAAATTGGTTGCTTAATTGCTTGCATCAAACATTGATACACCCAACATGCTGTGCAAAGAAGGGACAGAATTGAGATTCACAATGAGAATGCAAGCTCAGTTCTATCACTAGTGGGAGAGCATGGCACTTCCCCAAAGGAAAGGTTGTGGGGGGGGGAAAAACAAAAAAAAGAGAAGAGGGGTGCATAGTTGTGGTTTATTTAAATCAATCGCTCACACTTCTCAGCACAATCCACAGTGGCAGTATTGGCAGAAGCCCGGAGTAGGGTGCCTCCTCTCCTCAGATGAAACAGTGGAATACAAAAAGACCAATATGATTCCAAAATAAAGCCAGGCATTTCACAGCGCTTTTTAAAAAAAATTCTCAGTTTTGATCAACAATGCCACAGTCAAATCCAAAATTAGACCATTGAAAGACCTCTGCTGCAGCCTGGAGAATACCACATGCAGGATATATAAAAAGCAGTCATTTTTCTAAAATTACACAAATCAAGGTTAGAAAACAAACATTTCCATTCAGCTCGAGCTTAAATCCTAATCAGGCTGTGTGACAATCAACATGTAATGAACAGCTACTGTACACTGAAGTTACAGCATCCTTAAAATACAGCTGTGGACCTCATGGCATTGCTCACATTTAGTTTAGGAGATGCTTAACAGCTAACCTGGAATAACCCTTGCAAATCACTGCTAAATTACTCGTGCAAATCCAGACAAGTGTCTGTAAATTTTAGGCTCCAGGATGAAATCCCAGACTCACTTTTTTAAAAAAAAAATGAGTTTGCATCTGTTACAAAAGTGTGACATCAGGTCTATAATGGGCATATACTTGAGAGTATATCCTGAGGTGTTGCTCACAAATCAGATAATATGCTGTTTTATAGGGACAGGAGTGTTATTACGATGTAATGCTCAATGCATTATTCTGTTACCGAGGTGAAGTTGTGTCCATTTAGGGCCACAAAGTTGAATGCTGTTAAGTAAACCAAGCTGTAGGTCAGAATTGAATTGCTTGGTGAGGACTCACTTCAGGTTGCAAGTCAAAGCTGGCATGAAATATCTGGCCCTTTCCTCCTTTCCACCCCCTCCCCCCATTGTGATTGCTCAAGTTATTTGTTGAGTGACAGGCTACTGAAATTCTGACAACTGTGTTAATAAGGTGTCTTTCTATTGGTGAGAGAAGGTTTCTATACTCTTAAGAATAAACATTATTTGAATGGCTTATGAAAATTTAATCAACTGCAAGAACATTTCCTGCAATAAATGTGCCTGTCAAGTTATGTGATGGACAGGAAATCTTGGCACACATGATAGACAGGTACTTCATCACCTTGTATTTTCTAGAAATTAAAGTATAATATATACATTATGGCTTTATTAATTCTATAATTTTGCTCCCAACTGCAGAACATTTCACAATACCCTTGTCAATCATGAATAGCATAATTTCGTAGTGATGATATCACAGTAAAAACCTCAAGTCTTCAATCTAATTTCAGCTCTATTTTTAAACTTGATAGCTTTGTTTTCCTTTTGGACATAATAACATACATTAAAAAAATGGTATAAATAGAAAGCTGCAATTAAATGTCAGGGTTCAAATGCAGTCCACAAGCCACGGGAACTATGCTGTGTCATCAGAACCCACCAATTAAATTACAGCTGTATTACTCACTCCACTATCCACAATTCCACCATTAAAATTATAATTCATTGATCAAAGTTTGGCACAATTTAAGTCTGCCTAGGAAGTGGGGCAGATGGGTGTACCCAAAACACTGCACCCTGAAATGGTAGCAAGTAGGTGTATTCACAAACCACCTAAACAGGGCTGCTATTAGCCAGGAATACCAAGCAGAGGCTAAAGTAGGAAGTTCATCAGAGTTGCTCATACATATCTTCTAGGAAGCAGTTAGAGAGCTACACGGACAGTGACCAGGTTACTGCCCACTTTCTGAATCAATGAATGAGATGTTTTGATCAGCAACTGACCAAGCAATGGAGATGGAGGTGAGAAGGAAGCACAAACAGCAAACACAATCACGTTATTACATATAAACTCACACAGTAAAACTCTGCAACATCAAACCAAAACAACACTCCAGGAATGTGCATTAAGGGCTTAACATAATATTTGGGTTATGGTGATTTTATAAAATGAAAGACACTCTCCTAGACAATTGTTGTTCTGTGTGCTCCAAACAAGATTTCACTTTTAAAAGTTTTCAACCGCAACACCCTTAAGGATACTATGTGCAAAGGAGCACACCAACTCCCAGTAGAACACTTTGGCTGGAAATTAATTTTGCAACATCTGTATCATGTCCTGTTGAATAAATCACGTTTTAAAAAATAATTACAAAGACAGTCACCATCAATAATTCTTTGTTCAAGCATCAACTGCCAACAGCATCTTGGGAGCTGGAGAGGTCCTGACTGACAGATGAATTAACATACAGTTGAAACTAATGCACCACGGTGTAATGCAGGTCTCTGGTCTGATGTTAGCTCAGATCCAAAAGGGTCAGGGCTCAATAACTCCTCCTAGCCAGTACCCCACTGATACCTTTTTTCGTACCATCAAAGCACAAATCCTTTTATTAGCAATTTCATTTTCAGAAAGTTATTGATGAGGACATTTGTTCTTTTAGAGTGCCAGTTTGGCTCAATTGGTAAAATGTTCATATCTGAGTCAGATGGTTGAAGATTCAAGTCTCAATCCAGGACTTGAGCACATAATCTAGGCTGGCATTACCGTGCAATTTTAAGAGAATGCTGTATTATCAGACAAGACATTAAACCGAAGCCCAGTTTGGCTGTTCAGAAGGTATAAAGAAAATCCCATGCCACTATTTGAAGAGTAGGGAGTGAGACTCATATCCTAAGCCACCACAAACTAACTGGTTATTCCTCTCTTTTACTGCAAATGGTACCTTGCTGCATGCAAAGTGGCTGCTGTGTTTGCCTATATAACAGAGACTGCACTTAAAGTAACATTGATTATGAAGTGCTTTGGGTCTTCCTGAGGGCACGATAAGATGCAATCTAAATGCAAATTCCTTTTATAATGTAATTTATATAGGTAGACAGCAACATAAATATAAAAGTAGGTAAATTACATTTTCCCCTCAATAAGTTCAAGCATTTCAGCTTAATGAATTAGACAAGAATTCTGTACAAGGGAAGATGTCACAACACACTGAAGGAGGGTCCCTTCCCTCCCCTCCCCTCCCCCCACCTACCATTCCAACATGTCTACAACAGAAGGAAGATTAAGTGGTCAGTGCCGTGGGTATTTATGTACAGCATGTCAGCACAATATCAAGAATAGTTTTACATTTCCCTACTTGGGAGGTCTGCCAGGGAACCTGTTCTCAAGTCTCTGCCAATGCCACCCTGTAGCCAGTCAGAACAAGATGCAAGGATGGTTGAGACAACTCTCCTTCAGCATTCCCTGCATCAAGAGAAGTGACTCGCCTCTGCTCAAATTTTACACACGTGGCAGAAACTCCTACTCTGGGGCACATTTCATTCTTAAAAGCATTTTATGTCACCAGACCAATAATTAACTTTGGGGGAAGAAATGCACATCTAACCCATTTATAATTAACACAGCTCAAGCATTTCCTGGCTGTCACATTCCTTCATTTTTGGCCTGTCACAACTAATGTCACACTCAAATTTCAGAGAGACATTTTAAAAAAAAAATGTATCAAGAAAGGCAGTTATTTGAAGTGTACAGAGAAAATTTTCAGGAACAGAAAAGAGTTGAGTCTGAAACCTTTTAATTAACTCTACCAATCATACTTTAAAAAAGCTAAACATAACTAGCATTCTATCCTCTGAATGAATGTTTGCTTTCTAATTAGCTTTTATGACCTTAAAAGGGACAGAGCTTCAATTTTGCAGCAGAATGATACTTTGTGCATTACATGGCACAATGCCCCTGTCCTTTAAAGCAGCATGTAAATCTGAGTTGGTGAGCATGCCACAGGAGATCCACTAGTATTTTTACAACAGTTAGAAACGCAATGTTAGAGCTCGTAACTCCATTGCTAAGTACCTCCACCGATTCAAATGCTCTGCCTGCAAAATTGCATTCACTGCCTACAGCTTTGATGACGTTATTTGCTGAAACCTTACGCAATCTGGACAACTGCAACACCAGCCGACATCATCTTAATATCAGAGGAACCAAAAGAACACCACTAATAGTCAGATGCACACTACTGTAATTCCAAAATCCCAGCAGAGCCAACCTCAGCCTATGAAGCAGATCAAAAAAGTTTCTTCTTCATATTAGGAGTTTATAACTGCTTCATAAAAAACATTTTTCTAAATGGCAGTGCCTTTACATAATGTTTTGTAAATGCAACATACTTTCAATGTTTGTAACAGTGAAGATGTGCACTGGATATTTTTATGTACAAGGTAAAGCCCACACAATTATTTTGTTTCCAAGGTGAGGCATCAATGAAGGGTGTTCAATTTTTCTTCCCGCAAATGTACACACAAGCTACCCTTACCTAGGGCAAGGCATTTTTCTTTTGCCCTCTTGTGTGCCCCATCAATAGAAGCTTACAGACCCAATTATTATAAGCTGCAACATTTTGAAAGCCCGACTCTAGAGTCAGGGAAATGCACCATTCCTGGCTGGAATGGTGCATCATTTCAGCAATTTAATCAGGAATTCTGATTGCTTAAAAAAAGGAACTATTCTGCAGATATTAGCTGTTAAATGTACAGTGTTCTCTCTTAGTAGATGTTACAGCTGAACAGTGGGAAAAACTTTTTTTTAAAAAAAGACGAGCAGATGCAGTGATGTTTGTTTAATTTCCCCCTGTTATGTACCAATTATGAAATCATATTACTAGATTCTGCAAGTGTTGAGTTAGCAGTATTGAGACATGGCACAGGCTTCTCTCACGAGATAAGCTGTATCTCCCAAGTGAAGGGATAACCAGAGCTGGTTTTAAAACCACAATGTTGCAGTCCATTTCTTGTTCCAAAGAAGTTGGATCTTTGCCCCAATATTGAAGGTAGAAATGAAAGGCAATGAGATAGTTGTACGTATGCTGTATCAGAACAGAGGAGGCTCCAAATGAAGAACTGGTCCAGCAGGCAAGCACATTTCAATTCTCAAAAGGAGGAAGATAATTATAGAATCAGTAATACGAATGACAGCTATTTTTCACTGGATGTATTGCAGGTCGGTCATTTTTTTTAAAAAAAGGTGATCTACAGGATTCCTTTGTGCAGCCCTGGTTAATGAACTGGAACAGTAGAAAGCAGTGCAAAACTGAACAAAGTACAAATCAGGTAAGCCTCTGCCTCGGTGTTGGCATGACCCACTGATTTCAGGTAGCTTCTTCTCCCCTTCGCTCAAATGGTAGCACTCCCACATCGGAGACAGAAGGTCATGGGTTTAAGCCACACTGGAGACTGGAGCACTAAATCTAGGATGGCACTTCAGTGCACAACCGAGGGAATCCTGCACTGTTGGAGGTGCCACTTTTTGGATGAGACGTTAAACCGAGGCTGCGTCTGCCCTCTCAGGTGGGCATAAAAGATTCCATGGCACTATTCAAGTTCTCTAGGTATTCTGGCCAACATTTATCCCTCAACCAATACCTAAAACAAATGATCTGGTCATTTATTTCATGGCTGTTTGTGGGACTTTGCTGTGAGCAATTTGGCTGCCGTGTACATTTCAAAAGTATTTCTTTGGCTGTAATGCCTTTTGGGACGTCCAGAGGTCATGAAAGGCGCTATATAAATGCAAGTTCTTTCTTTTTCCCCCACTCACAACCTTGCCAAGTTTTTAATGTTTTAAGTGAGTAAAGGCCGAGGGAGAAGAAACTGATAAGGGAGTCATCTGGATCACTCTCGCACATTAATAACAGAAGATGCAGTTACTGGCAGCAGGTCAACTGTCCATTCCTTCAGCTGGAGAACTGCCAGTCTTGTGGAGGGAGCTGAAGGACAGCGAGAAAACATTTTTCAATCCCCTGTACAAATCTTAAAGATTTGAAATTGACAATGTGATGAATTGACTTTGGGTTAGACTTTACTGTCTTTGCAAGACTTCCAGATAGACTGGAAGAGACTGTTTATTTTCCCACTTTTGACACATCATACTGAAACGACAGAATATTAAGCCACAGGATATTAACTAAGGAGTTGGAAGACAAAGTATCTTTGAACAAAAGCAACACCAACGCAAGAACAGCCCTGACCCACACAAGCTAATACTACTGTCACACTCAAAAGCTTTATGAAAAACCTAGCAGAAAAATACTAAAATAGAGCTATATAAATCACAACAGTTTACATAGTTGTAATACAGGAGATAAGACACCAAAAGCAATTACAGTGTAATACTTTCTTGTGGGAGAAACCCCATAGTTGAGGAGCGAGCGAGCTATGAAAGGCACATGCATTTCTGAGCAAAATGCGTGCCAAGGACAGAATGCGCAGACATCACCATTACCAGAAAGAGATTGGTAAATCATTAAATAGATTTATCCTATGCTCCTAGAGACTGAAATAAAATACATACAAACAAACTGGTACTTTTGCAATGGTGCAAATCAACACCACTCGCAATTTTAATACAAGTTCTTTCAAATTGCTTATTATTTTTGTTAAATTGCCTAAACCATTAAATACATTTTTGCTAAGCAGTGGCTGGGGGTGGGGAGGAGACGAGACGAGGGAAGGAGGAAAGAGTCATACCATACCATCTGTTTATCCTGCCTGACACTTTGCACCAAATAAAGGCACATTCTACATTGTGGAATAAATATTACATTCTAAGAAGTAACATTCTAAATAGTAATTTCCTAAAACCCAAGTTTAAAAAAAAGGGAATCTCTTGCCATTTTTTTAAAAAAACAAATTCTCCTGTTTAAACAAAGAATTGCCCCCTCTTCTGCTTTTGACCATTTGAGCTGCCCACTGCTTTTATGCTTCCCCTTTTCAGCTGGGAGCACAGAATCAGCTACACGACAGCTTCCGTCAAGGCTTCTCCATGATCAACATTCAATGCATCTTTCTGCGACAGGGAGAGAACCAGTCAATTTTTTCTAAAATTCCACATCCATGTGCTCTCCACTTTCCCCCCCTAGCTCTTCATCAGCCACCTAAAAAAAAATCCCCCAAACAGAAGCAAAGAATTAAATCCATAGGGAAGATTCAGCACAACAACAAAAAAAATTGAACAGACTTCATGAAATAATTCAAAAGTAGGGTACGGTTTTAGTCTCAGATTCTATAATCAAAGATAATTTTTAAATTAAATATCTACATATGTAGAAAATTTAAAATGTCATGACTACAAGCATCAGTCGTATTTTAATTCTTTGCAGCAGAAAAAGGGGGGACACATTTTGATCATTACGTCCAGTTATAGTGCTAAGAGATCATCCTAGTTCCATGATAGTGCTGCAAATCATTCTATTTTGGGCCAAATCTGCCCGGTGAGTACAGCAGCCCCACTAATGGGATAAAAAAAGACTACTCATTGAAGGGTCATGAGTTAGGTCAGATAACCTACCAAAGATCATTATAAGCAACCTACACATAAGTTGTAT
Source organism: Heptranchias perlo (assembly GCF_035084215.1). Taxonomy (NCBI): domain Eukaryota; kingdom Metazoa; phylum Chordata; class Chondrichthyes; order Hexanchiformes; family Hexanchidae; genus Heptranchias; species Heptranchias perlo. Next base: position 31,113,336 of record NC_090351.1, on the reverse strand, counting down.
TCTTCAATAATGGGACAGACTAGTGCTGCAGTATGAATGCACTGCATCACAAAATGACAGAACTCAAATAGCATGGGCATGATGGCCCGCATGGCAAGTTCTTAATCTCAGCTAGAATATGAAGGGGACATCCCACACAGGAGGTACTTCCCAGAGGGTGGATGAAAAAGATTTTTAAAAAACAATTTATTCCCAGGCCACATCGCAGTAGCCACTTACAGAACTATATTTTATAGATGCCCAAGAGCAGGTCGTCTGTCCATCTTAGTCAAGGGAATGGTGCAATGCTGCAGAGGTGTCTGCTGGTTTGGGTGGGTGGGAAGAAAAGGAGGATAAGAGAGGAGGAAGAGACCACTTAAAAGCAGCTCAAAAATAATTTTAATAGGGAATTCTGTATTCCATAGTTTTTTTTCCAATCAAGCACAGTGTATGGATTTGATGTGATTACTGAACAGTGATTTTTTTTCCTTCTAAGAAGCATATGCAAATCAAAGTGATAATTTAATTCTTTGACTATTTATCTAGTTGCTGGGATTTTATTTCTGGCTGTCATAAACGAGTCGTGTTAGAATCACTTTATTCCACTTAAACTAACCAAATTTCCTATACCACCTCAATTTTGGCAGTCTTTCACAGCAGTCCCTATAGCCAGCAGCTGTAACAGTAAAGCCCTTAAAGATTAACTTTAAAATCTACAGTACCCCATTTCCAATAATGCCAGGGGTCAATTTTTCATTATTAAAATCATCCAATTAAAGAGCTCTGAGCACTCAGGCATAGTTTAAAAGTAGTTAGCAATTCAGTTCAGGAAACAGATTGCAAAAAACAAAACAACAACATTGTGTAACTGTTGAACCCAGTTTTGATGTAAAAAGAAACAGAAACTTGAGATTTCCAGGCAGACTTATAAAATACTAAAAGATTTAGATAGATATCAAACAGTAACAATTTAACACTGCACATCAATATACTGTATTAACAAGGCTCGCCACTAATGTCATATTTGAAACTTGGCAAATCTTGAGACTTGAACTCTCATCTTCATCATGCAGAATTTAAATACATCAGTTCAGAATACAGGTGATTTTAAAAAAAATACATTTTAACACAAGTAGGTCACAATACCACTATTTCTATCAGGCCAGCATCTAAATAGTTAAGCACATTGCATTTCTAATTACATCTACTTTTAAAATTCATGACTTTAAATATTTACTGTATTTGGGTAGGAACCAATTAACTGCTCACACAATTCTTTGGAACGTCAGTTTTACCCATCAATCATGTTATTTCCTGCACAGATTTGTTGTTTTATCTTGCATTACTGGATTGGTGAGTGACATTGGAAGGTATTAAACCAGTTAACATTTGTGGCAAAAATGTATTTTGTAACATCTCCAATGCAGCTTGTAATTTTCAATATTTATATTGGTATTACAAATTATTTTAAGAAAAGCTATGTGTGTATTAAATTTTAGTCAATTTACATAAGCTGCTTTACTTGGGCTACACCATGCACAGGGGGTCTTATTGACCCCACAATAGCCACAGAATCGTTGAATGATACAGCACAGAAGGCGGTCATTCGGCCCATCGTGCCCGCTCTTTGAAAATCACATTATAGCAATGAGCAGCACATTCTCAGTACAATCAAATCCCTCCCTGTTCCTATAGCATTCGTTATCGTTAATTTGGGAAGCACAGAATTTGCGGCGATTCACCACATAGGGTTACAGCTCGAGAGCAAACCACAAATCAGGGCAGAACATTTAGAAATACGTTAATTTAAAAGATCCTTCCAATCCTTAACGGGAATGGTTTGACCCAGAGTGATGCATGCTGCAAACTGCAACAAGATCTATAACGTAGGAACAGAACAAAACAAGGTGGGAAAGGGGGATTTTATACTTCATAAAGATTGCTCAAATAAATATCTGACGTTGGGGAATTAAGAAAACATTTAATAATTGGATTTATGAGATTTTGGACATTCTACTCCCTTCTTCAATCTATATTTCACAGGAGGAAAAAAAAATCATCGTGAACCGTGCATTTATTTAAACTCAGAAAACGAATCGACAATTTTAAGTTTGATCTACTGTTTGACTGTGGCTGCTCTCGGAGAGGACAGGTGGTGAAAAACACAAAAGCCATCTGCTGGTTTATTAATCTCAATTATTTCCTCTACCGCCCTCTTTCTGCACAGTATTTGGAAAAAGCTATTAATTCATTTTAAGCTCTGAAATTCTAGCGATTAGTGGTATTTTTTTTTCAAAAGAAAAAAAACCCCACAAACTCCCACATATGGCTAAGCATCACCAGATCAAGCTCACGTCTCCTAAATTGCATGCAGACATTCTTCCATTCCAAACACAATCCCGCCTCGCTCAATATACCTGCATAGTAATATACAGAAGGAAAATCAACTGTGCAGATGTATGATTGGCTTCTAAGCGCTCATTTAAAATGTTTATTTGAAACACGCACACACACACATATATATATATATATAACCTAGGATTTCCACAGACTGCAAACCGTTACAATGTACAAAGCACGATGGCCTGAAAAAAAACATCAGTCAAGGGCACACAAAAAAAACCACTCATGTTTGCGTCGTAACCTTTACATCTTCAGAAATTCCCGAATCGCTGCAAAGTGATGCATGCGATCAGAATTATAAAACAGCAGGACCATTAAGTGCAATATACTAAAAAAAAACATGGAGACAGACAGTCATCCTTGAAGGGCCCTCCTCGTTTTAAAAAAATCTTAAGTCAACTCAAAACAAAATTTTTCCTTCGCTGTACCTTTCCCTATACATGACCAGACTTTTCAACATAGGTGAGACTGCAGTTAACAAAACCACGTTTTTTTTTTCCTTCCTCGAAATTAGTGTACCTTTTAGTAGAAATATAAACCAAAGCTGAATCATTCTAAAAGGTCAGGAAAGGCAATGTTATGCTTCCAACTGGCGCAGCTTTCACATCCTAAATTAGATCCTTACATTGCAATCGGGGATTACAAACTGCAACAGGACCCTTAGAAAAACTTGCAATTTTTCCCCCCCTCTGGTCAGTAAAATTATCATTTTTTGCGCTACACGTATCAATGCAGCAACTATGCTACACTTCACACTTACCAGAATCCTCCAGCTTGTTTCCCCCCCCCCCACCCCCAGACAACTTCAGGCGTTTCAGATATATATTCCTCTTCACGTGCACATCTTCGCAATTTCAATGAAAAAAAAGAGGGACTTCTATTTTTTTCCCTCCCCAAAAAAAACTCCAAAATGCTTGGGGGGGGGGGGCAGTTTCTGAAGAATCCGGAATTTCACACGAAATTTGGGGGAAGCCTCAGGCTGTCAGTGTGCAGAGGGGTAAAAAAAATATATAGTCCCAGGGTCCGAGGAAGGTGAAGAGAAGTATTTTCGGGGTTTTTTTTCTGTGGTGGTGATGATTTTTTTTTCTTTCTGGATAATCGTTGTCGTTGCTGCTGCTCCTTCTTCTTTTCCAGAGATTTTACGTTTTTTTTTTGTTAAGAGAAAATAAAACGATAAAGACGGACGGGAGTAAGCCTGTGCATAAATATCCACCGAGTGGTTTTTGTTTTAAAAAAAACCTTCTCTTTTTTTTCCCCCTCACCCTTCTTCTTCTTTCTTCCAACCTAATGCAGCAGACAGCAGGGGCTCGGCTCCGCTCAGCAGCACTCGGTCCCGGGCTCAGCTCCGGCTCTCTCTGGCTCGCAACTTCGGCACCGTAACCAGCGCAACCTAACCTGCTACTGAACCTCCCTCACTAATTCCCCCTTATTGGGCAGCAGGACAACTTTATCTGTTTATTCATTTAATGATTTTTTTTTGGGGGGGGAGGTGGTAGGAAGGAACTTCAATTAACCTTAACTATCGAAAAAAAGAGAAAATATTGCAAAGCATTAATAAATTTAATTTTTATTTGAAAGGATGCAATTAGAACTAGCCCAGGAATAAAAAAAAAGAGATAAACTCCGGGAGGGCAAGAAGAAAGGATGACTGACAGGTGAATCGACCAATGATAACTCACTATTGCATGGATTTGCGGAGTAGTTCAGCCAATTGAATCTTCCAAACCCGGCTGGGAAGGCGTTCAGTCGATGCCATCAAGTTGCGTTGAAGCAGCAAGAGATTAGCATTAATGTAGCGGCGGTGGAGAGGGGAGCGGCCGCGCATGCGCATCCTCTGCGGGGGCTTCTGGGAGTTGTAGTCTGTAACCGGCGGGGCTGCCGTTGTGAACTGCGACGCGGCGCCGAGCGTCGAACTGCAGCTCCCGACGTGCCGCGCGGCGCGGCTGCCAGCTGGAATCTATCGATTTGTATCGGCGTGTGCAGGGAAGACAAGAAGCCTCAATAAGTTTAACCTATGTTGGAGGTTCGGGTGGGAAGGTGGAATGGGGTAACCAGTGTTCATCTTATGGGTAATCAAGGAGCTAAAAAAAAATGTCATGTTTTTCACCAGTGGAAGTAGAAGATGTATTTAACACAGAGCCATGTATATGTTGCTGTATATTACATATAAATTAACACAAAATTGCTAAAGGTATTTTAAAATATGGTATTTTTGTTTCTTTAATCAAAAAGTTGCATTTAATATGTGTAGTAGGATGACAAAAAGGAAATATGATCTTAGAAAAGAAAAATTAGGAAGGTAAAGAGGAAATATGAAATGAAAACATCAATGAATATGAAAAGAAATTGTAAACAATTCTATGAGCACATAAGTAACAAAAGGAGAATTATAATTAAATAGGGCCATTAAGGGATGAGCAAGGTAAACTCAATGATACTGAATAGATACTTTGTATCAGTTTCACTGATGAGGCTAAGGGAGGAAATGAGAAGAGGAAAAGGATTCAAGAGGGATATTACAACAGTTAAGATAGAAAGAAAGGCGATTCTAGACAAACTAAACAACTTGAGGATAAAGCCCGAGATCCAGATTGATTATCCCAGTAGGTTCTCAAAGAAACTAGGGAAGAGATAGCAGAGGCAGTAGTATACACATATAAAAATTCAAATATAAAAATATATAGTGCCAAAGGACTGGCAAACAGGAAATGTAATTCCTATCTTCAAAAAGATAGAACTAATCCAGGGAACTTTAGACCAGTTAGCTTATCAATGGTAGGAAATATACTAGAATTTATGCTAAAAGATCAGATAACAATATCTAGAGATGGAGAACGTAATAAAAATCAGAATGGATTTCTAAATGGAAGGCCATATTGAAGCTACCTTAATGAATTCTTTGAAGAAATAACAGAAAGAGTAGACAAGGGCTATGCAGTGGATATAGATGGACTTTCAGGAGGCCACTTATTTCTTGGAAGGTAAGAAACTAGATGGGGTAGAGGAGCAAAGAGATCTGGCAATTCAGATACATAAATCACTAAAAGTAGCAATACAAGTTGATAAGGCCATAAAAAGTGCTATTGAAGTACTGGGGTACATTTCTAGAGGAATAGAATACAAAAGCAGGAAGGTAATGTTAAATTTATATAGAACCTTGGCTAGACCTTACTTGGAGTACTGTGTACAGTTCTGGTCTCCATACTACAAAAAGAATGTTGAAGCACTGGAGAGAGTGCAGGAAAGATTTACCAGAATTGAGAGGGTGCAACTATAAAAAAGATTGAGCAAGCTTGGGCTCTTTTCACTGGAAAAGAGAAGTCCTGATAGTCCTCTCTAAATTTATGAAGGGGTTCAATAGTGTGGATGGGGATAAACTGTTTCCACTCGTTGGTGAGTCCAGAACAAGGCGGCATAAATATAAGATAGCCACCAATAGATCAGATAAAGAATTTAGGAGGCATTCTTTACACAGAGAGTGGTGAGAATGTGGAACTCACTGACACATGGAGTGGTTGAAACAGATAGCATAGATGCATTTAAGAGGAGGCTTGATGCATACATGATGGAGAAGGGAATAGAGGGGTTTGGGAGCAGAGTGGGAAGAGGTAATTACTGTGGGAGAACATTCATGTGGATTATAAACACCAGCATAGACCAGTTGGGCAGAATGGCCTGTGTCTGTGCTCTAGATTCTATATAATTCTATGTGGTTATTCTACGTGGTTATTCTACTAATATTACCAACTCACCAAGGCAAGCAGTGAAATTGAATTCAGTAAGTCTGATAACACTTGGGGGAAAAAAATGAGAGCTGCCAGCTTGTCATAAAAACTCAATTGGTTTAATAATGACCCTCCGGAAGGGAATCCTGTCAACTCTACCCACTCTGGCCTACATGTAATTCTAGTCTACATTATGCGGTTGACTCATAGTGTTCTCTGAAGTGGCCTAGCAAGCCACTCAGTTGTCAGGGTAACTCTCGGCAATAAATACAACCTTGCCAGCATCACCCATGACCCGAGAACAAGTTAACAAACAAATTCCCACTGAGTGACAGTAATAGGTCTACGTGGTGCCTTCTACCTGCCGCTTCTATAAATAAACTTATTTTTGGCTAATGTTATTATCATTGTTTCTATCCTGGGAATTGTTGCTTGCCAATGTGATATAAAATTTGTCACGTTGTGATAAACTGGCCAGGACTGATTCTCCCATTTGACTATTGTAATCAGATGCATATCATAGGAGCAACATCATTGCCAGGTGCAGTTTGCCTTGGGATAATCTTGAGTCACATGTCCAAGTCCTGATTTTCTTCTCCTCTACACTAATGTAGCAACATAAGAATTTTGAAGGAAACAGAAAGGCCATTTGATCCAAGAATCCTATCCCCTTTTGATTTGTCACAGACATTTGGGACTAGAATGTCCTATAAACGATGGGTGGGCTTCACCTGAATAGTGCTGGATCTAGTTCAGGGAAATGAATTGGAGGTGAGTAGGTAATGTAGGTAAGGAACATCAAGGAAATAGTGACCGTAACACATAGACTGAGAGTACTTGATTAGAAAAGGCAAATTTCAATGAAATAAATAAGGAACTAGCCCACATAAATTGGAAAGAAAAATTGGCAGATAAGACAGTGCACAAATTTTCAGGAAATCTTTAGGTTAAAAACTAGTAAAGGGAATCCTGTAAAAACAGGTGTTCCTTGGAAGAGTAGAACAATTCAAATTAAAAAGACGTGTCTGACAAATCTAGGGCCAATCAGACAAAAGAAAATCAAGTGAAATATAAAAAATACAAAGGGAAAGCAAAAAGGGAGAGGAGAAAGAATAAGAATGGATTTGAAAAATAAAGTCTGACAGCGAACATAAAGGATAATAGTAAAGGATTTTATAGATACATAAAAAGTAAAAGAATTGTTAAAGAAAGGGTAACTCTTATTAGCGATGTAAAGCAAAATTTCTTCAAGGAGGATAAGGAATGGCAGATATAAAATGAGTCAATTGCTTTGGTTTTGACAGAAGAGTGAGATAGTGGGAATGAAAGGATACAAGAAGACAAAGTGGAGCATTTATATTGGGTAATTATAGATAAAGAAGTAGCACTGAAAAAATTTGTGGAACTCAAAGTGGAAAACGTACCAGGGCCTGATGGGAAGCATCCTAAACAGCTGAGGGAAGTCAAAGAGAATATAGCAGAGGCTCTGAGCACAATTTTTCAAACATCATTGAATATAGAATCTGTGCCAGAGAACTGGTGGGTTGTCAAAGTAATACCTCTGTTTAAAAAAGGAGAAAGCTGGGGTGGTTCTCCTCAGAGTGGAGAAAGTTGAAAGGAGATTTGATAGAAGTGCTCAAAATTATGAAGGGTTTGGATAAAGTAAATAAAGAGAAACTGTTTCCATTGGCAGAAGGGTCAGGAACCAGAGGACACAGATTTAAGGTGATTGGCAAAAGAACCAAAAGCGACATGAGGAATTTTTTTTTTACATAGCGAGTAGTTATGATCTGGAATGCGCTGCCTGAAAGGGTGGTGGAAGCAGATTCAATCGTGGCTTTCAAGAAGGAATTGGATAAATACTTGAAGGGAAATAATTTGCAGGGCTACAGAGAAAGAGCGGGGGAATGGGACTCACTGGATTGCTCTTACAAAGAGCCACATGGGCTCGATGGGCCAAATGGCTTCCTTCTGTGCTATAATAATTCTATGATAAAGGGATAAAATAGGTAACTATACACAGGTGAGCATAACACCAGTAGTACGCAAGCTGCTAGAGGCCATGATGTGGGATAAAATTAATAATCACTTAAAAAGACATGGGCTAATTAAGGACAGCCAGCATGTTTTGTAAAAACAAATAAGGTCTGAAAATTTTAATAGAATTCTTAGAGGAAATAATTGAGTGATTCGTGTATTTGGATCTTCAAAAGGTGTTTGATAAAGTGCTGCATAGGTGGCTAGTTGACAAAATTATTAAAGGGAGTCTGGCAAATTAGGTAGGAAGTTGGCCAAAAAACAGAGTACTGATTAATCAATGTTTTTCAAACTGGAAGAATATAAATAATAGTGTCCTCCCACGCCTTGGGCTCAATGTTAATAATCATTGCTCTTCTCAAGGTGTATATAAATTATCTGGACTTGGGTATGGGGATATAATAATCAAAATTTGCAGATGACACAAAAATAGGGAGTGTGGTGGACTGATAGTGATTTAAGGAGGACAAAGACAAGTTAGTAGATTGAACAGATAAATGTCAGTATAAATTTAATGTAGAGAAATATGATGCTATATTTTGGGAGGTAAAATATACATTAAGCGGCATAACTTTGAAAGGAGTAGAAATGGGTAGGGTAGTATAGTAGTTATGTTACTGGCTTAGAAATCCAGAGACCTGGATTAATAATTCAGAGAATGTGAGTTCAAATCCCACCATGGCAGTTTGAGAATTTGAATTCAGTTAAAAATAAATTAGAAATAAAAAGCTGGTATCAATAAAAGTGACCAATTGTCATAAAAAAAAATTCCTTTAAGGAAGGAAACCCATCATCATTACCTGGCCTGGCCTATATGTGATTCCAGTCCCACACCAACAGGGTTGACTCTTAACTGCCCTCTGAAGTGGCATAGCAAGCTAGTCAGTAGAATAAAAACTGCTGAGATTCAAGAAAAAGGCCCACCACCTTCTCAAGGCAACTAGCGATGGGCAAAAAATGCCAGCCTTGCCAGAAATGCCAGTATCCTGAGAATGAATAAAAAGAGTAGAAAGATTTGGAGGTTCAAATAACAAATCTATGAAAGTGGGATAAAATTGTTTTTAAAAAAAAAAGTGTATGGGATCCTGGGTTTTATAAAAGCGGAACTGAATAAAAAGCAAAAAGATAATGCTAAACCTATACAGTTAGAATATTGTGTCTAACTTGTGAACCCGTTCTTTAAGAAGGATGTCAAGGCGATAGAGAGGCTATAGAAGAGATCTACCAAGATGATACCAGGGATAGGAGGCCTTACTTGTAAGAAGAGGCTAGATAAAGTGGAGCTTTTTTCACTAGAATAGATAAGGTTGAGGAAATCTAATAGAGATTCCCAAAATGATGAGGGATTTTGTTAATGCAAATAGAGAAAAACTATTTCCACTAGAGGGCATACATTCAAGATAATCAGCAAAAAAAACAGGGAGAGGTAAAGAGAATTCTCTTGATGCAGAGGGTTGTTGGGACATGGTATGTGCCACTATAAACAATGATGGAAACAGAATCCATCATTGTGTTTAAAAGAGAAATGGATAAATATTTGAAAAAGAAAAAAAGTTGAAAGAGCAGGGGTTTAGGACTAAGTGATTAACTCAGTGACCGCTTTAGGTGTGATAGACCGAATGGCCCTCTTTGCACTGTAAGATTCTATGATCTTGAACCCATATATACTGATCACTTTGGTGGTTTTCTCTGGTAACTTATTCCATAAGTCTATTAGCCTTTGAGTTATAAAAACAGTTCTGTTTTTCTTCTTGTCTCACTGCTAATGTCCTCATTTTTGACCGGCATTCTATGGTATTTGAATTTTTTATTTATCACATTGAAACATTTACCTCAATCAATTTTGTTAATTCCCTTCATAATCTTGAAAACTTCAACAAGGTCATCTCAAAGTCTCTTTCCAGAGAAACCAAGCCCAGCTTCCTTAAATTTTCTTCATAACCTAGATTAACCTCTATAACCTTTGATGGGCAACAATACTTTTCCAATGATTTGGTGACCAGAACTGCACACAGTATACAATATATATTCTGAACAATATAATCTCCTTTGATTTATGCTCTTATAATGCAACTTAGTACCTTTTGTGTCTTTTTAATTGCACTGAGGTGACATTATCATAAAGAATACATTTTAAAACAAGTTTTCAAAAAATAGATTCAGAAATCCACTTCAAGTTTTCTTTCAAGCACATGAAAACAGAAAACCAGATCCTACCAGTTGTCTGCAAACGTACGTGATTCAGAAAGATGAAGAAACGAAGCTTATCAAACATGAGGAGTTACTTGTGTTATCATCCTACTAAGGATGCTAGTGTGGTAATCCGGGGAGGGGGAGGAATAGTTATTTAATGTGTGGCTTGTACCCACCACATTGGTTTTCAGTCATTGCACACTTAGGACTTGCTGTACATAATTGAAGTACGAAGGACTGCTTTTCTTTCTGATACCAGTCGATACTTGGCAACATAGTCACATTTTCCATCTTCATACGAAACAAAATATTCATGGTAACTCAATGACTTACTCATTACATAGCATTTGGTGCTAAAATGGTCTCATGAATTTATTATATTGGGAAATTTGATGCCTAATTTTCAAAATGGCAGCAGTTACTACAGATAACAACAGTGCTAAAGTTCACTGTGTTCTTGTAATGACTCCTGTTAAAAGTAAATTGAATTTAAATAAATGGTATATTATTATCTGCACACAAACACATCTCCAGGAGACACTGGATAGCAGTCAGGAGGGGCATGCTAATAGATTTTCACTTTTCTTAACCTAGAAGTGCTGAAGCAAAATTTTGTGCCATATCACTGCCCAGGTTGAGATGTGCTAACTCAACACAGGCCAGGGATTGAACCTGAGGGTTTGCGAGCCTATATGGGTCAGTGCTACATACTATAGCACATTTACACACTGATCCACTCGGTGGGGGGGGCGGGGGCGGTGGGGGTGGCAAAGAGATCTATACAAATTGTTAAACAGAATAAAAGATAGGGAATCATGGAATACATAATTTATTTCACTTGTCAGGAAAAGTTTTATAGTTTCATTGTGTATCCTGTTATCTGCAAAAAGAGCATACAATTTGGAATGTCAAAGATGAAGGCTAAAATGGAAGAGCACATGAATATTTAAAATCAGTTTGCTTCTGAACAATTTCAGAAATGTGATCTTCAGATGAAAATTTCTAATTGGTGAGCACACTCTTGAAGCTCTTCAGAAACCAATTTCACAGCAAGCTTACATTTATAAAAGCAGTGCTATTTCATCAGTGAAATATTTTCTGAGTTTCACTGGTAGGAATGCTAGTGGCAACGCTGTAGCCAGGGTTTCTGCCCCAGTTGTTGGATCACAATTATTCCTGAACTGCGGAGCCACCTTCAGCTGTCTGTGTGACTGTGACGTCACAGGAAACATTCGACTTCAGATCTGGAAAAAATAAAGATTAAAGGTGCATTTTTTCCTAATAAGCTCCAAGACCTACTGTAGCAATTTGAAAATGAATACCACTAACCCCTGTTAAAGAGTAACACATTTGATCAGGAGTAACCATTTATCTGAAATTCACAGTAAGCTGTTAGTAAGCATTTTCTGTTGCTCACTTTCTTAGATGCAAATTGCAACAAAAGTTTTTCTGAAACATTAACTTTCAGATTATTGAAGCAGTTGTTGAACTAACAAAAGTAATAGAGCACATTGTGGGAAGATTTCCTCTCTATGCTATGTGTACTGAAATGTAACCCCATTTATAAAGACTGTACTTATGATTTTGTTATACATAGTGCAGAGGGAATCTTTCTCCATTATAGAGGAATTATCCATATCATTTGAGCTGTTGAAATGGCAAAATGTGTACTATCAGAAAAAAATGTTCACTTAGCAGGAGTTAAATGCTGCAGTTATATATTCAATTTAAAATAGTAAATACAAGTATTGGTAGAAAATGGTGTGGGAATTTCAACTTCTATTCACTTAAATACATAATAGATAAGTGAATATTTGTGTTAAGTAGAGTTGATTTTAGTTAGGAAAATTCAGCAGTGTCACTCAGTCCGGCAACTCTGTCTTAACATTATTTTAGTATTATCCACAGAGATATAAACATCCCTTCATTACATCTTCCATTTTCACAGCAGCAAGTCATGGTAGGATTTTCCACAACGTCGATTTTCCAGGACCACCACGTTGCAGATATTTATTGGCTTGTAGCCAAACAGAACTCCACTAAAGCATTAAATGGACTGCTTGTGTAGTTAGATGTTGTAAATATTTTGTTGATTTTAATTTTGTTGCTCCCAAGTGCACCGATAATCACAGATTCTTATTGTCTTGATCTTTGTCCCCTTTGTCCTTAAAATTAAATACAAGTCAGTTGAGATTGCTTTCCACTAACAGCATTTACAGCATTCAAACAGAATTAATAAAACCAATAAATCACAACTTAGATTTGTAATTAATATGTTTAGGTAGAAACTATCAAACCACTGCTTAGATCTACTGAATGCACAGGGACAGGAAAATACATTAATGCAGATTAAGGAAGTTCACATCATCTAAAGCTGGAGACTTACTACAGCCCAAAGGAGGAACTGCAGAAGGCCGAGGTAGGAATTACAATTGGGCTAGAACTATGCATGAAATTCAATAAAAATGTGTAAATTATTGCACACTGAAAGAAAGAATGAAACACACTTAATGAATGGTGTTGACTAAGATAGGGAAGAGTCTGAAAGAGATCTGGGAATGACATTAGACTAAATAAAAGATTACTGCACAAGATAAGAGCTCATGGTGTTGGAGGTAATATACTGGCATGGATAGAGGATTGGCTAACTAACAGAAAACAAAGAGTCGGGATAAAAGGGTCATTTTCAAAATGGCAATCTGTAACTAGTGGGGTGCCGCAGGGATCAGTGCTTGGGCCTCAACTATTTACAATATATATCAATAACTTGGATGAAGGAACAGAGTATCTTGTGGCCAAATTTGCTGATGATAAAAGGTAGGTGGAAAAGTTGCGATGAGGACACAAAGGGCCCAATATTACCATGGCGGCGGGGGGTCGATTGGGCTGCTAAGCTGCGCGGCGGGCGGACTGCGCATGCGCAGTAAGGTATGTCAGCTGGAGGAGCTCTATTTAAAGGGGCAGTCCTCCACTGACTGATGCTGCAAGAAATAGGAAAAATTACAGCATGGAGCAGCCCAGGGGGAAGGCTGCTCCCAGGTTTAATGATGCCTCACTCCAGCTCTTATTGGATGGGGTGAGGAGGAGGGGGAGGACTGAGATCATCCCCCTGGCGGGCAGGAGGAAGCGGCCTGCCTCTGCCACCAAGAAGGCCTGGCTCGAGGTGGCAGAGGAGGTCACCTGCACCACCAACATATCGCCCACCTGCATACAGTGCAGGAGGCGCTGAAATGACCTAAGTAGGTCAGCCAAAGTGAGTACACTTACTCATTCCCCTACACTCCGTCTGCCACATCACCGCCCCCACCCCACATCTCCTTCTGCACTGCCAACACTACTCTGTCACATCACCCCTCACACCCACTCAAACCTCATCCTCATCTTACCTGCACTTACTCACCTCGCCAGTACTCATCCCGCCACTACCACTCAACCCAATCCTCATACAATCTCATGGCTCTATCTCATACTCACCCTATCATGCATCTCTTTCACAGTCAGCCTCACTCAACCTGCCACTACCTGTGCTGCAGCCACAGGGCATGCATCACATATGTGCAGTAGGATGCACAAGGGTGTTTGAGGGTTTGTCATGGTTTTAGTTATATTTAATTTCTGATCAACTCACATTACATATTATATTGGCACCACTACTGCCACGTCTTTGCGAATCTTGTCTGGTTTGCAATAATGCCCTTTCCTGAGGATCACTATGAAGACCCACAACTGATGCCACCCATTGTGTCACTGCAGAGTGGGTGTAGGTGTATTTGCAGGGCTCTTTTGTGCAGACGACTGAGAGACGTTGTGATGTCCCCAGTGGCACCCTGGAAGGATGCGGAGGAGAAGTTGTTGAGGGCAGTGGTGACTTTGACAGCGACAGGTAAGAAGATGGTGCTCGGGCCAGCCGGGAGCAGCTCGGCATGGAGGAGGCTGCACTGCTGCTCAGGGAGGTCCAGGAAGCTGAGCCTTGGTCTGTGAATCCTGTGGCGAGGGTAGTGCCCTCTGCGATGCATCTCTCTCTGCGGTTGCCCTCCCTCCTGCTGTGCAGGTGGATGTGTCAAAGCACTGTGTTGTGGAGCTCCACGTGTCAGAGGTGGACGGCATGGCCGGCGAGGCTGGTGATGCTGTTCGCCCTCCGAGGAGGTCATGACTGCAGCTACGGCGGCCACCATCCGGAAGATGCACATCTGAGGGGGTCCGCAAGGTAGGTACATGTGTCTGGACACCGGGGTAAGTGTGCAAGTTGGTGAATTTTATTGTTAGGAGGAGGGTGGTGGAGGCCAAACTTTGTCCAAGGTGACAGAGTGGCCTCCTGCAATGAGTGAGGGTCTAACCCCCCCACATGTCAAATGGACCTTTGCAGCTACCACAGGCTGATGGCTGCAACACGTCCATTTGAACTGGGAGCGTTTCCCCCAGTACGGGAAACAGTCCCAGTTGTTTGCAAAATCCCAACACTCCTAAAAAATCATGTTAATCAGGTCTCTAAATGACCTGAAATACCAAAATAAATACCTTAAGTGGCACCCTGCCGGCTTTAATTGCCGGCGGGAGTCCTACATGCGGGGGCTGCGCGCACATGTCAGCACGTCAGTGGGGGACCCGGAAATGGGGCGGGTTGGAGCCGAGCTCCCGCCCCGCCCCTGGAATCCCCGATTTTCGTAGCCCCCCCCGCCAGGAACACACCCGATTGCGGGTGCGAAAATCAAGCCCAAAGTGTCTGCAAAGGGATATTGACAGGTTAAGCGAATGGGCAAAAATTTGGCAGATGGACTATAATGTGTGAAAATGTGAAGTCATCCACTTTGGGAGGAAAAATAAAAAAGCAAAATATTATTTGAATGGAGAAATACTACAAAATGCTGCAGTACAGAGGGATCTGGGTGTCCTCGTACATGAAACACAAAAAGTCGACATACAGGTGTAGCAGGTAATCCGGAAGGCAAATGGAATATTGGCCTTTATTTCTAGGGGGATGGAGTATAAAAGCAGGGAAGTCATGCTACAACTGTACAGGGTGCTGGTGAGACCACACCTGGAGTACTGCGTACAGTTCTGGTGCTCTTATTTAAGGAAGGACATACTTGCATTGGAGGCAGTTCAGAGAAGGTTCACTAGGTTAATTCCGGGTATGGAAGTGTTGTCTTATGAGAAAAGATTGAACAGGTTGGGTCTATACTCATTGGAGTTTAGAAGAATGAGAGGAGATCTTATTGAAATATACAAGATTCTGAGGGGACTGGACCGGGTAGATGCTGAGACGATGTTACCCCCTCATGGGGGAATCTAAAACTAGGGGGCATAGTCTCAGAATAAGGGGTCGCCCGTTTAAGACAGAAATATGGAGGAATTTCTTCTCCCAGAGGGTCATGAATCTTTGGAATTCTTTACCCCAAAAAGCTGTGGAGGCTGAGTCATTGAATACATTCAAGGCTGAGTTAGACAAATTTTTGATCAGCAAGGGAGTCAAAGGATATGGGGAAAGGGTGGGAAAGTGGAGTTGAGGTAAAAATCAGATCAGCCATGATCTCATTAAATGGCGGAGCAGGCTCGAGGGGCCAAATGGCCTACTCCTGCTCCTATCTCTTATGCTCTTATGGTCTTAAATACTTAGCATGTCCAGTCTGTGTAGAACAGCAATCAATAGAGCTAACAAATTCTGAGCTATACTGCCACATCAGGTCTGAAGCCATCATGGTGAAACTGTACAGTGCTCTGGTCAATTCACATCGTGAATACAGTGTTCAGTTCTGGTTACTGGAAACATTCAAATGCTGGAGGCAGGATACCGAAAGGCCACAAGGCTAACCCTTGGTGTCAAAGGACTGAGTTAAAATGGTAGCCTAGGAAAATTTAAAAAGAGTTGAATGAACAGTGACCTTGTAGGGGTTCATAAAATACTAAGTAGAATAGAAAAGGTAATCCAAAGCACTATAGTAAGTTAAAATAAATCTAAATAAAATAAATAACTGCATTTATATAGCCCCTGATCATATCATCGAATCTTCTCAAAATGCCTCACACAAACAATTACTTTTTGAAGTGAAATGAACTTTGCTATGTTAGCAAAGTTAAATCATGACTGCAGGACAAAGGGATACAGGTGTACACAATAAATGATAGGCAAGAGATTGATCTTCCTCTTCGTTGTACCTTGGAAACATTCACTTTCCAGGCATAGCAAAGCAGAAATGGAGTTGACACCCATTGTATCAGGGCTCCATCCCCACAACATTGTGCTGGCATTTCCAGGGGTTCCACAAATCATCATAAATGGGCCTGTACCTGCAGGAGATAAGGGTACTAATGAGGTGTAAGGACCATTCCCAGCATCCCCGCCCAATTTTCCTCTGAGTGCATCCATGGGTGCCCAAAGAAAGTGGCACTACAAAAGATCTGGTGGTAGAGCTTACACCAGGACCCACTGCAGATCAAATCCTGTAGGGGTACCGTGAACACCCCAAAGGTTGATGTTACCTAAAGGTTAGTTAAATTTTTCTGTCCCCCAGCACATTCGTCTGGCCTCAGACCCTTCCCCTGCTGCTGTCCAACCATAGCCAACAGACCTCCAGGCAAACGGTCAGGTATGTAGGCCAGTGGCCAGGAGTGTAGCTGTATGCTTCGTAGACCTGCAGCCATGCTCCTGTTTCCACCCCCATTCCAACGATTTCCAACACAAAGCTCTGCCAGTGAGTGGGCCTGGGCAGGGAGGGTGCCCAGGCTGCAAATGGCCTGGGCTAGGAAATTTGGGAGCATAGATCCTGCAGAAGTCACTTCACACCTCCAATACACTGCCTGTTGGGTGTCCAACAGGGCCCCCACAAGGAAAATCACCCTAAGTTTAGTCTAGATGTACTTCTTCATTCAAAGAGTAATACCTGGAAGGGTAGTGGAGGCATAAATTCTGAAATCATTCAAGGGGCAGTTAAGATACTCTGATGGGGAAACTGCAGGTTTCAATGGAAAGATGAGTTGAATAGGTCAAATAATGTACTTATCGCTGTGATCTTTATGCTCAAGTCAAAATGAAATAAAGTCCTTTGTCCAAAGGGAGTGAATCTAATCTTACATGTGCTCCTGCAGTAACATTAAAAACTTTGCAAATCTGTACGGCATCTCGTGGCAAGAAGGATCGCACCTCATATCACTTTATTGTAAACTGCTGTTTCTGCTCCAAGGTTTGTGTTACAAAGCCACGTCAGGGAAGGAATTCAGCAACAATCTAATGTTATTAATTTGCATTCAATTAATGTTTAGGAAATTTTGTGCTCATTAAGGTGAATGACGTCAGAGCCAGGAATGAAACACTTCCTGCATTTTACACCCAACATCAGCATCAGGCATTCCAAGATTAGACACGACACAAGGAAGATAAAAGGCAAATCTCCTTCTACCATGGGCCTTTAGAAAAGGAATGTAACTAAAGAATACAACCTGTCTGTTTCCCACATCAGCAAACCCTGTGGTCTCTGACAAAAATGCCAATTTAGTACCATTTTATAAGTACTTTTGTGCTGTGCACTTAAGGACACTAAGAACCACCCAGGCACTGCCCAAATATCTTTCGCAGCCACCAGAGAGGAGGATACCTGCTTCTCATCAGTCTGGACTAGATTGAAATACTGGTCCCAAAGATAAAAGGGGTAGTATTTTCACCCATTATACTACCAACTAGAAAACTTCTGCAGCATTAATAATTTAAAGGACCTTTAAGAAAGATGCAAAGTGTTAAAATTAGCTTCATCTCATTTTCATTGGTTATTTTTGCATTGAGTCAGGTGTGCGAAAATGAAATATCACATCCTCTTGATAAAAATCATCACCTGGAATTTCTGCATGGTTTCTCCCGCTGTAACTGTGACGAAAGCCCTGGGGAAATGACACAAACAGCCTTTTTTAGCCATTTATGGTGTTTCTTCAGAGTTTCTGCTAAAGTTGCGGCAGGAGACCAGAAGAAACCCCACAGAAATTCCAGACGGCTATTTTTAATTAATCAGCTCAAATTGATCAATTGTACTGTTTTTTTACAATTGAGAACTGTTCTATGATGAGAAAACTTGCTGAAAACAAAGACTATTCTGTCTAATCCATGATGTAAGCCACACATACCTGTTCCATACACCTGATTGGCTTTGTGGTTTCTCCTGAACCACACATTGTACAACAAAGGAAATAACATAACTGTTAGAAAGATTAAAAGTGTTCAACACATCGATGCTTTTTACCATTTTTCTCTTTTTTATAAATTGAGAGAAGTGCACAGAATAACGAACAATGGTGGCAGTAAACAATGATTATTCATGGGCTGTAATCCATGTTCTGTAGATAATATCCTAAAATTCAACATTTTAGAACTTGCTACTAGAACTATGTATTTGTTATTTACATTTTTTTTTAAAAATCAAAAAAAATGTTTTCCGGCCAATCTTCTCACCTCATCTCCTGAAGATGCTGATGCTTTCTAGGTGCAAGAGAACACTCTTCATATGTAAACTTAAACAATGAGGGTTCGCTGGCTAATCAACCATCGGAAACTATCTGTATCTAAAGATTTGGTCTCCCCAGAAATCAAGGGCAGGAATCCTGGCTGATTATTTTCCTCTTCCTCGCCCATGAGCATTGAGACCATTTGTTAAGAATTGTTTTTCAGGTTATGAAATCGAGCTGTTCTGTAGTCCAAACAGACATCACTGGACCACACACCTCCAGTGGCTAAGAGGGAGAGCAAGCGATCTGCTCCTAAGCCTCTGCTGATGGCAATGTTCAGCTGTGCACTGAGATGCATGAGACAATGGCTGTGCTGACTCTTCCTCCATTTTGGTCCACAGGAAGGTGCCTCGTCTTCACACAGTTCCTACCCACAACAGCACAGCTGAATTTATGACTGAGATTAGTGGAGTGGAGACATTGGGGGTAATTTTAACCCCCAAAAAACAGGTGGGCTGGGGGCGAGTGGGTAGTAAAAATAGCTGAATTCTTCAGCGGGACTGCAACTCGGCTCTGACACACCCACTTCCGGATTTAACCCAGGCGTATTAGGATGTACATGCACAACAGAAACCCGGAAGTCCTGTCCCCAGTTAAAGGGGCAATGCACCTCATTGCGATAGTTGAGGCACTTAATTTGTGTATTAGAAGTGTAAAACAAAGTTAACCTTACCTATTGGGTTTCCCATCACTTCTGATTCACGTCAGGTGAAAGCAGGCGAGAAGGGCCAGCTGCATGAGGTGAGTGTCTTTATTGCATTGCTTGTGGGCCAGGATGAGCAGGAGTGCTTCATCCT
Source organism: Heptranchias perlo (assembly GCF_035084215.1). NCBI lineage: Eukaryota > Metazoa > Chordata > Chondrichthyes > Hexanchiformes > Hexanchidae > Heptranchias > Heptranchias perlo. The sequence continues at coordinate 31,093,712 of NC_090351.1, read as the reverse complement.
GGCCCAACGAGCTCACCTGCCACGATCAGACCCCTGCAATTGGTCGATCACTCCCCCCGCACCCCCCATGGTGGATCCCCCTGATGGTGGACTCCCCCCTCGATGGCCGAGACTCCTCCATACCTCCAACCCCTCCCGACATCCGATATTCTCTCGGTGTCCTCCGATCTTCTGGCGACGTCCTCCAATGTTCTGCCGACCTGATCACCTCCTGGCCCGCGATGTCCTCCAAGACCCCCCACCTCCCCTGATGTCCTCCATGGCCAACATCTCTCCCTCCTCTCCGATTCCTGCCTGACAGCCAGCCAGCCTGTCAATCAGGCTGGCTGCAGGGCATGAAACCCGAAAGTGCCCTCGTAACCTGCCAACTTTACTTCCGGGTTTCGCATCTGATTATCTTCCCCTCTCTCCCCACCCCGCTCCCTTCCCACCTCCATGTAAAAATCATGCCCAATGAGCCTGTGTTCTTCCACTTCCTCATGGTGCTTCACAGTTGTGTTCCAATGTAACTTGCCACTGTGTCTCTCTTCAAAAAATTATTATTAAAGACAAGGGCCTAAATTTTAACTCGGAGAAACGGGTTGGTTGGCGGCGGGGTGGGGGAGCATGGGGGGCAGCAAAAATTAAAAAAATCTAAAACCCGCCCCCAACCCATCCAGTTACGGTTTTAATGGAGGCAGGACGAGGGACGGGTGACCAACCCACTCTTAGGAGGCAGGTCAGTCATTAAAAGCGTTCAAGGAGGCTGCAGGCCTCCATTTTTACAGCATTTTTGTTTTTAGCTCCTGGGGGTCGGGATTCCCAGGCCTTCTCCTTCACATGAGGGGAGGCTAGAAGGCCCAAAACTGCAGGTAAGAGCCTTTCTAGCTTGTGGGCCCGGAGGAGCAGGAGTACTTCCCCCAGGTCCAACAAGCTTACCTGCAGCGACCCACCCCCACCCCACCTCACGATCTACGACCCGCCCCCATGATCTACAACCCCCGTGACGCCCCCTCCATGACCGACCCCCCCCCCATCCCATTTAAGACTTACCTCCTCGCACCTGCTTCCTGGCTCTTCTCCCATCTGACGTAAAAAAAAATAAAAGACGTCCTTACGTCAAAATCGTAAGGGGGTCCGGAAACCCGTACTTCCAGGTTTCCCGTCAGGAATTCCCCACCCCCCTCCTCACCCCTTCCCGGCTCCGGGCTAAAATTTAGGCCAAGTTCTCTTTTGTTTACTGCTGGCCATTTCTATATAATGTTTGGCCAACCAGGTATATGACACATGTAGAAACCCATCATCATGCTCAAGAGTCTCCACACCAGGTTATTACCACACAGGTAGATTTTCTGTTTGCCCTAAATGGAGTGCACAGTAAATTCTCCCAATTTACCTAAATGCATAGAGTTTGAGCACAGGTTGGCAAGAGCCAAAGTTTAGGGACCTTCAAGTGCACGCAGGGTTTGGAGTTTGACCAGCTGAAACCACAGAACTTACCAGTACAAACCTGAGTCTGGCACTCAACCAACTGAACTATCCAGCTCATTTCTGTTAATTTTGTTTGAGTTTTTATTCCAATAACAAGTGCAATAATATTTGAAGGAACATATAGATCGAGAGGTAAGGGAAGAAAAATTAAGAGTTGCTGACTGAAAGCAACATTAAAGAGGTAGGTTTTGAGGAGGGTCCTGAAAGAGTGGAGGCTTAGGTAGAATGTTCCAACGTGCAGGGCCAAAACTCCTGAAAACTACCCCTGATTCTGCCAAGGTTTGCATGGTCAGGAAAAGCTTCTGCAGTTTGCATGGCCATGGTAGACTAGGGGTACATCTGGGGCAGCACCCCAGCCAGCCAAGCATGCCGTAAAGTCTGGTGTGAGTGCCTATGAGTTTTGGTGGAGGGGCAGAAATAACTTTTAGCTGCCGCCTTGCAAAGGGACTGCTTCAATCCTCGAGAAAAGAAAAATTAACCTGCCCAGAGTTTAGGGGTCTAGATCACTATCCAGGCTTGGACCTCCAGCAGGTCAAACAACTTACAGTAAATAAAACAAATATACAAATAAGTTACAAGTGATAATATTTGTCAAAATCAAGATGCTTGCTACTTCAATGAATGTTAATCCAAACAGATTGTTGGCAATCCAATGCTTCGTTAGCAAATACCAGGTAGTGCAGGAGTCCCCTGAGTGCATCTCACTCTTCTAAACAGTATTCCAGTGAGGGAGAGGGTTCCTCTGGGCAGTATAGCCAGAGCCAAGTCCATAGCACCATGGGTGGCTCAGCTGTACTGGGGGGCGGGGGCGGGGGGGGGGGGGAGGGGGTTGGAGAAAGGTCAGGAGAGCAATAGTAATAGAGGGGGTGATTTTAAACCCCAAGAACGGGTGGGTTGGAGGCGGGTGGGAGTTAAAAATAGTTGGATTTTCGGGTCACGATCTCAAAATTTTCAGACTTTGCATTCCCAGTGGGAAGCCTGTACTTTTCTGCGCCGACGTTAAACCCGGAAATAAAGCCAGGTTGCGGTCGCGACCCAAAAAAACAACTATTTTCAACTCCCATCTGCCCCCAACCCACCTGTTCATGGGGTTTGAAATCACCCCTAGAGGATTCAATATTTAGGGGAATAGACAGGCGTTTCTGCGGCCGCGGACGTGATTACAGGATGTTATGTTGCCTCCCTGGTGCCAGGGTCAAGGATGTTCATGAGCGGCTGTAGAACATTCTGAAGGGGGAGGGTGAACAGCCAGAGGTCCCAGTGACATAGGTAGAAAGAGGGATATGGTCCTGCAGGCAGATTTTAAGGAGTCAGGAAAGAGATTAATAAGCAGGACCTTAAAGGTAGTAATCTCCGGATTACTCCCGGTGCTACGTGCTAGTGAGTATAGAAATAGAAAGATAGAGCAGATGAATGTGTGGCTGGAAAGATGGTGCAGGAGGCAGGGCTTTAGATTTCTGGGGCACTGGGACTGGTTCTGGGGGAGGTGGGACCTGTACAAGCCAACGGGTTGTACCTCATTAGGGCCAGGACCAATATTCTTGTGGGGAGGTTTGCTGGTGCTGTTGGGGAGGGTTTAAACTATCTTGGCAAGGGGATGGGAACCTGAGTGTAGATTCATGGGAGAGATGCAGAACTGGAAATAGAAGGCAGAAATGTAAGTGAGTTTGGAAGGCAGAGGAAACAAAGATTAGAAAATAAACAACAAAGGAGTTTGGCAGTGCTTGATGGTATATACCTCAATGTAAGGAGTATAGTAAACAAGCCCGATGAGCTGAGGGCACAGATAGAGACGTGGCAGTATGCTATCTTAGCTATTACAGAAACATGGCTTAAAGAGGGGCAGGAATGGCAGCTCAATGTTCCTGGTTGCAGGGTTTTCAGACGAGATAGAGAGGGGGATAAAAAAGGAGGGGGGGTGGCAATTTTGGTGAAATAAATAATTACAGCTGTGAGGAGGGATGATATGTTGGAAGGATCATCAAATGAGGCCATATGGGTTGAGCTGAGGAACAAAAAAGGGGCAGTCACACTACTGGGAGTATTATAGACCCCCAAACAGTCAGAGGGAGATGGAAGACCAAATATGTAGGCAAATTTCTGAGAAGTGCAAAAACAATAGGGCAGTAATAGTGGGGGATTTCAACTACCCTAATATTAACGGGGACACAAACAGTGTGAAGGGTATAGAGGGCATAAACTTCTTAAATTGCATTTAGGAGAACTTTTTTAGCCAGGATGTAGCAAGCCCAACAAGAAAGGGGGCAGTTCTGGATTTAGTTTTAGGAAATGAAGCTGGGCAGGTGGAAGGAGTATCAGTGGGAAAGCATTTTGGTGGTAGTGATCATGAGATTTAGCATAGTTATGGAAAAGGACAAAAATAGAACAGGTGTTAAAGTTCTCAATTGGAGAAAGGCCAATTTTACTAAGCTGAGAAGTGATTTAGCAAAAATGGACTGGATACAGCTACTTGAAGGTAAATCAACGTCAAAGCACTGGAAAGCATTCAAGGAGGAAGATTCAAGGGGTTCAGAGTAAACATGTTCCCACAAAGATAAAGGGTTGTACTGCCAAATCTAGAGCCCCCAGGGTGTCAAGGAACATACAGGGTAAGATAAGGCAAAAAAGGAAAGCTTATGTCAGACACCGAGAGCTCAATATTAGAGAAAGCCTAGAGGAGTATAAAAAGTGCAGGGGTGAAATTAAAAAGGAAATTAGGAAAGCAAAGAGAGGGCATGAAAAAATATTGGCAAGTAAAATCAAGGAAAATCCAAAGATGTTTTATAAATACATGAAGAGCAAGAGGATAACTAAGGAAAGTGTATGGCCTATTAGAGACCAAAAAGGTAACCTATGTGTGGAGGTGGAAGATGTTGGTATGGTTCTTAATGAATACTTTGTGTCTGTCTTCACAAAAGAAAGGGACGACGCAGATATTGTAGTTAAGGAGGAGGAGTGTGAAATATTGGATGGGATAAACATAGTGAAAGAGGAATTATTAAGGGGATTAGCATCTTTGAAAGTAGATAAATCACCAGGACCAGATGAAATGTATCCCAGGCTGTTAAAGAAGTAAGGGAGGAATTAGTGGAGGCTCTGACCATCATTTTCCAATCCTTCCTGGATATGGGGTGGTGCCGGAGGATTGGAGGACTGCTAATGTTGTACCGTTGTTTAAAAGGGGAGAGACGGATAGACCGAGTAATTACAGGCCAGTCAGTCTAACCTTGGCGGTGAGCAAATTATTTGAAACAATTCTGAGGGACAGGATAAACCTTAGAAAGGCACGGATTAATCCAGGACAGTCAGCATGGATTTGTTAAGGGAAGGTCGGGTCTGACTAACTTGATTAAGTTTTTTGAGGAGGTAACAAGGAGGGTCGATGAGGGTAGTGCATTTGATGTAGTCTACATGGATTTTAGCAAGGCTTTTGACAAGGTCCTACATGGCAGACTGGCCAAAAAAGTACAAGCCCATGGGATCCAAGGGAAAGTGGCTAGTTGGATCCAAAATTGGCTCAGTGGCAGGAAACAAAGGGAATGGTTGTTGGGTGTTTATGCGACTGGAAGGTTGTTTCCAGTGGGGTTCCGCAGGACTCAGTACTAGGTCCCTTGCTTTTTGTGGTATATATTAATGATTTGGACTTAAATGTAGGGGCATGATTAAGAAGTTTGCAGATGATACAAAAATTGGCCATGTGTTTGATAGTGAGGAGGAAAGCTGTAGACTGCAGGAAGATATCAATGGACTGGTCAGGTGGGCAGAAAAGTGACAAATGGAATTCAGTCCAGAGAAGTGTGAGGTAATGCATTTGGGGAGGGCAAACAAGACAAGGGAATACACAATAAATGGGAGGATACTGAGAGGTGTAGGAACAGAGGGACCTTGGAGTGCATGTCCATAGATCCCTGATGGTAGCAGGACAGGTAGATAATATGGTTAAGAAAGCATACGGGATACTTTCCTTTATTAGCTAAGGCATAGAATATAAGAACAGGGAGATTATGCTAGAAATGTATAAAACATTAGTTAGGCCACAGCTTGAGTACTGCGTGCAGTTCTGGTCACCACATTACAGGAAAGATATGATTGCACTAGAGAGGGTACAGAGGAGATTTATGAGGATGATGCCAGGACTGGAGAATTTTAGCTATGAGGAAAGATTGGATAGGCTGGGGTTCTTTCCTTTGAAACAGAGGAGGCTGAAGGGTGATTTAATTGAGGTGTACAAAATTATAAAGGGCCTAGATAGAGTGGATAGGAAGGACCTATTTCCCGTAGCAGAGAGGTCAATAAACAGGGGGCATAGATTTAAAGTGATTGGTAGAAGGATTAGAGGGGAGCTGAGGAAAAATGTTTTCACTCCGAGGGTGGTGGGGGTCTGGAACTCATTGCCTGAAAGGGTGATAGAGGCAGAAACCCTCATCACATTTAAAAAGTACTTGAATATGCACTTGAAGTGCCATAACCTTCAAGGCTACGGACCAAGTACTGGAAAGTGGGATTAGGCTGGGTGGCTCATTTTTGGCCAGCACGGACACGATGGGCCGTAATTTTTCTACGATTCTATGATTCAGACTCCAACCACACTGTTAAAACTCATAGTTGATTATTTCCTCCTTAGCTTCCCCTGTTCCCTGAGTAAAGAGTAGCTGGTACTGTTTGTTTGGTAGATTGGCAGGAAACAGTTTATTCATAGCTGGACTTAAAGTGTGAGATCCCAGTGTATCAATCAATTTTCAACTAATGGACAAAGACCCTATGACATGCTGTGCACTTCTTCAATCAACCTTTTCAATTTTTGGTCCAGATGTTGTACCTGCACTAGAGAGAGCACCACCAGCACCAGGAAAACCCCTTAGTGGCCCACTAGCCTCCTGATACAACTTTGTGATGATGGGATTGCAGATTTTCTCCAGTTCCTTCTGTTGGTGCTCATATTTATCCACTGGGATGCCTGGTCACACAAGGTGTACCTTCGCTGACTATATGTTGCATCCTGAAGGAGGCCCGGGGCATGGGAACTTTGACGTATGGAGTCCCCACCCTGGTTTTGTCCCTTTACAACGATGGCCTTGTAAGGGATGGGTAGAGGCTCTGCCCACACAAGGCCCCCCTGGAAACTTCAGCACTAGATCAGGACATGGAATAACCAAGGCCTAGTTTTTGGCCGATTCGGTGGTCTATGCTGAGTTAGGCAAGGAGTGGCCTTTGGTTTTCAGGGCACTTTTAATAAAATCATTTTTATACGTGTTATTAAAGTTGGGAAAAGTATTTCAATGACAAATTGCAGAATTAAGTGGGAATTTGTAAACCAAGTTGAAGTCGATCATAATAACACCAGAACACTAGAAATTCATTCACAGAAGCAATCTTTACTCAACTTGTTCCTGTAACAGCAGCTGCACATCAACAAGAAAATGATGATGAATCTAACAGGAGTTGCTCATGCTCTATAAATAGAATTTACAGGGTGTGCACGAATTGCTTGGCTTAAATGTAAGGCAATGCCAAAGGTAGACTTGGTTCAGCAGATAGTCCCTAATGGCCTACACCAGGAGCTTTGGAGTAAGTTAAAGTCTCCCTCTTATTTTGCTGCTTTGCCAGTAGCCCTCAACTGATCACCCTTATGCTCCTGTGGGGTGGAATTGCTCATCTTGGATAATTTTAACAAAAAAATTGGCATGCATACAACAAAGAATTCCTGTGTTATAATCACAGTCACTTTTTCATTAAAAATATCCATTGGGTAAGCATCACCCTTTTTGCTCCTTCTGAACACCTCCAGCTGATTCAGAAAGCGTCAATGAGTTCCCCACATCAGAATGTATATGGCAAGTAACCAAGGTGAGAACTCCAAAATAGACAAAGTCAGCTTTAAGCTTCTCAAATCAAACTCAATAGCACCATGAAACATTTCCTATATTAGCACCCTTATTGACAATGGATATCCTTTATAATGTTCAATTATCAGTGTTTTCTTATGTTTAAAAAAAAGGGAACATTTTCTTTGTACTGATAATGCTTATATGTTTACTGTTGTGGTTTTTTGAGACTTGCAGTGAATGAGCAAAGAAATTGATATGTTTAATTTAGCTTATTACTATAGCTTGAAATATGAAATTTGAAATGTGTTGTTGCCTCTTCTCTGTAATACATTATCACTCAAGCAGAAGCACTATTGACAAAACATAAAACAATAAATGTATTTTTCTATATCAGCATACCCATTGGAAAACTGTCATGATAAGAATAACTGATATATTTAAATACTCAGATTTAATAAAAACAAATTATTCACATGTAAATAAGGAAATTAAGAAACTATTAAAATCTATCAGTAAGCAAAATATAGATTGTAAGAAGCATTTTATAGAAACATTTTCAATTCAAATTTAATTTTGTGTAAATATTTAAACAGAGCTTCCGAAGTACAATTTTAAAGTGGTGTGTGCATCATTAATACTGGGAAAAACACTAAACTCCATATTTATGACTTTCAATATATACTCAGCAGAATAATTGAATATAATTGCAGATTCACCAGAATTATACCGGGGCTAAAAGGGTTGAATTATGAGGACAGGTTGTATAGACTAGGCTTGTATTCCCTTGAATATGGACAAATAAAGGGTAAACTAATTGAGATGTTTAAGATGATAAAGGGATTTGATAGGGTAAATAGAGAGTAACTATTTCCTCTGGTGGGAGAGTCCAGAACAAGGGGGCATAACCTTAAAATTAGAGCTAGGCCATTCAGGGGTGATGTCAGAAAGCACTTCTTCACACAAAGGGTAGTGGAAATCTGGAACTCTTCAACTTTTCCCCCCCAAAAAGCTGTCAATTGAAAATTTCAAAACTAAGATTGATAGATTTTTGTTAGGCAAGTGTATTAAAGGTTACCGAACCAAGGTGGGTAGATAGAGTTAAGATACAGATCAGCCATGATCTAATTGAATGATGGAACAGGTTCGAGGGACTGAATGGCCTACTCCTGTTTCTATGTTCCCTCCAATACTTATCTGCCTTGTGTTTTAATTCATTATCAAAATTGTGTTTTTATAAAAGAACAGTTTGAAAATAGAAGCATGTAGAGACATTGGATTTGTCTAATGATCTAACATTTCTGACAAACATTTGAAATATAACCTCATTTGGAGAGGCAGAGCAAAATATTGGAGAACTGGGCAATTAGAGCTACTCCCATGTGCCTCCTAGTGGACTGTTATAGAATGGCATTGGCAGAGGTCCAAGAATAGGTTGCTAGGTCACTCTCTTGTCCAGAGAAAGATAGATGGTAAGGGAAATTGAGGGGTTGGGGGGGAGAAAATAAAGTGGTTACCACTTTTTTTGGTTCTTTCTGCAGGATCAATCCAACTGGACCAATATTGCCAGAGGAGAAAGCCGATAACTGTGATATAAATTGAATTGGATCCTCTTCACTGCCTATTTGGACTTCCAGTGGCGATTCTGCTTGATCCCAGAATGAGTTACTCAATTGTCCTTTTATTTCATGCTGGCCAATGCAGCAACCCAGACATGTCATGGCAAAAGGGATTGTCATTTTGGTCCACCGGGCTCCTGATCCTCTTGAAGATAACCTAGTTGGAGAAATTCAAGTACCCTGCTCTGCTACAACAAGAGATGTTTTGTCAAGACTTGCTATCCATTCCTGCAGTACTGCAACACCACTCTGATATCAACCCTTTGCTACAAATTCTGGGTCTGCTCTAGATGTACTCTTGGGTTCAGCATCACTGGACGTTCCTGTAAGTGCACCCCATATACCTAACAATCAGGAGTTTACCCAATATCCCAAGCACTGTCTGAGCTCTGTCCTCTGGTTAGCAGGGCAGCGCCTATGCGCAGTGCTTCATAATTGACACTTATGTTAGTAGGTTTTCTGTGCAACCACGGAGTCCTGAGCACAAATCCTAATCTTTGCAAGGAGGAGCAGCAACATCCCCTTGCCAGTACTGACACTGGTGTAGGGCCTTCTGAATAATTTGTGTACAATGCAACAGGTGTTCTTCATTTAGAGCCCCTCAGGCTGCAGTACATGTGGCAATATCTCCATTTATTGTTGGGAAGCACTTAGAGGCAGAGGTACAGGTAAAGCAACAACCATGAGAAGGCACACAAGTCACAGAAGTTGAGCATAAGTTGAATCTTCACATTAAAAGCATTATATTTCCTTCGCTCCACCATTGGCGGCCATGCCTTCAGCTGTCTAGGCCATAAGCTCTGGAATTTCCACCGTAAACCTCTTCCACCTCTCTACCTCTTTTTGCTCCTTTAAGACGCTTCTTAAAACCAACATCCTTGACCACTTGTCCCAATGTCTCCATATGTGGCTTGGTGTCAAACTTTGTCTGAAAATGCACCTGTGAAGCACATTGGGACATTTTACTATGTTAAAGGTGTTATATAACTGCAAGTTGTTCTTGGTGCTGCTGTACCTTAAGCACTTGGTATCCACCTAAACACACAAGAATCAACACTTACTCTATAGTCACCATGTGTAATACACTGAATTCTAGTTTTGTGGGCAAGATAGATAAGTACATTTTGACTGATGAAGACAACAGATGATCAGTCTCTTGGAGGCAACCAGGAGACAATGAGATGAATGCCATCCCATAGGAATGTTGCTTTTGACTGTTAGGAAAGACGTGGCAGCCATCAGTTCTAGTGAGTGACTATACCTTTCCTGTCAGCTGCAGGGCAGCATTGGCACTGCAAACAGAAGGGGACAGTCATCACTGCCTCCCTGACAGCACTGGAGCTCAGCTGAAGAATGTGGCAATGATCAACTGATGCTACTGGCTGCCTAGCAGTTGAATGCTTCTTCATCCTGCTCATGAAAGCCCTTGTTCACCAATATCCCGTGGTGTTGCTTATGCTTACAGTGAGTGGAAGGATACATTGGGCCATTTTACACTACTCCTGATCTTTGGGTGGAGTGTAAAATGGGCTGCTGATTCTCTATCGTCTGTTTTGTGCTACCGCCCAAAATAAATTTCATCCCCATTATTTTCTGTGATATAATGTACAATTTGTGATCAGAGCTACTGACTTATGCGATTGAATAAGTGAAACTGTATTTTTACTGCACGTTATTATGGGAATGTTAGCGGTATTTTTTGGGTTGAAATTATGTGATTATTTGTACATTTTCACTGAAATTGTAAATCAACAGCTTCCATTATCAATCATTATATATTTGTTTAGCTTCGTTCTCAATGTCTTGGCTGGGAAGTGGCAGCAGCAGAGAGGGGGAAAAGCCAGCTTGGGGCTTGGGCAGGAGAGGCAGCAGCGGGAAATAGGAAAGATAACAGGGGGAGCATCAGGTGAGAGGTTCAATTTTTGCAGGTTTAAGGTAGGTAGTACTGTAGAGAACAGCTAGGTGGCTGCCATCTATCTTGAAAATACAAACTGGGAGCTGGTTGGTTAATTATAAATCGTATATTTAGGTAAGATATTAAGTGTGACAGGCAGACATTATGGGCTCGATTTTAGCGTCGGGTTTCCTGCGGGTTTCCAGCGGGGGGGCCCCGAAAATCCCGATATCCGGTCACGTGACCGGATCGCGCCGCGATCCCGACCACTTCCGGGTTCCCCGATGACGTGCGGGGCTGCGTGCGTGGCCCCCGCTGGTGCGAATCCCGCAGGCAATTAAAGCCAGCGGGGTTCCACTTGAGTGTACTTACCTTGCTTGTTGAGGTCATTTAATGAGCTGAATCAGCTGTCAAAAGAGGAAGTGTGGGATTTCACCTTCATCGCAGAGTGTTTCACACACTGGGGGAAACAGTCTCCCTCCAACCAGGCGTGTTGCAGCCAGCAGCCTGTGGCAGGTGCCAAGGTGCACTCCACGGGGGAGAGCCCTCACCCACGCAGGAGGCCACCGTGTCACATAGGGCAACCCCTGCCCCCCACCACCCCCCGCCAAGCCAGAGGACAGACCGACACGAAACCGCAGCCCCAGTCCGAGGAACCACCCACCTACCCTGCACAACCCCTCAGACTAACACCTGCCAGATGGGTGGTGCGTGGACACCCTCGGAGGACGAACAGCATGACCAGCCCCAGCAGCCTCGCAGTCCACGCCGTCCGCCGCAGAGATGTGGAGCCCCCCAACATGGTGTTGTTGCACGCCCACCTGCACAGCAGGAGGGAGGGCTACCGCAGAGAGAGACGCATCGCAGAGGGCACTACCCTCGCCACAGGGTCCACAGACCGAGGCGCAGCTCCCCGGACCTCTCCGAGCAGCAGTGCACACGGAGGCGCAGATTCGCTCGACATGTAGTCGTGGAGATCTGCAGGCTCTTTCATGCCGAGCTGCTCCTGGCTGACCCCAGCACCAACTGCTTACCTGTCGCTGTCAAAGTCACCACTGCCCTCCACAACTTCTCCTCCGCATCCTTCCAGGGTGCAGCCGGATACACCGCCGATGTCTCTCAGTCGTCTGCGTGGAAGAGCCCTGCAAATACACCTGCACCTACTCTGCAGTAACACGATGGGTGGCATCAGTGGTGGGTCCTCATAGTGATACCCAGGAGCGGGCATTATTGGACACAACAGACAGGATTCGCGGAGACATGGCAGTGGTGGTGCCAATATAATGTGTGATGTTTGTTGCTCTGAAATTCAATATAGGTAACACCCATGGCAAACCCTCCGACACCCTTGTGCACCCCCTTCATGCTCACGACACGTTTGCCTTACGCTGCCTACTGCACATATGTGATGCATGCCCTGTGGCTGCAGCACAGGTGGTGGCAGGTTGAGTGAGGCTGGCCATGAGGGAGATGCACGAGAGGGTGAGTATGGGATAGAGCCATGAGATTGTATGAGGATTGGGTTGCGTGTTAGTGGCAGGATGAGTACTGGCGAGGTGAGTAGGTGGAGGTAAGATGAGGATGGGGTTTGAGTGGGTATGAAGGGTGATGTGACAGAGTAGTGTTGGCGGTGCCGAAGGAGATGTGGGGTGGGGGCAGTGTTGTGGCAGACGGAGTGTAGGGGAAAGACTTCGTGTTCTCACTGTGGCTGACCTACTGCGGTCATTGCAGCGCCTCCTGCACTGTATGCAGGTGGGCGATATGTTGGTGGCGCAGGTGTCCCCCTCTGCCACCTCGAGCCAGGCCTTCTTGGTGGCAGAGGCAGGCCGCTTCCTCCCACCCGCCGGGTGGAAGATCTCTGTCCTCCCCCCCCTCCGCACCCCATCTGATGATACCTGTGATGAGGCATCATTAAACTGGGAGCAGCCTTCCCCCTGGGCTGCTCCATGCTGTAATTTGTTCCATTGGTTGCAGCATGTCAGTGGAGGACTGCCCCTTTAACTAGAGAGCCTCCAGCTGACAGATCGTACTGCGCATGCGCAGCCCGCCCGATGCGCAGACCAGCAGCGCGGAGCCCGGAGGAGCAGGGTAATTGATTCCTATTAGTGTGTTGCCTGCTACGATCGCACGGGCAACCCACTAATTTCAACGGGCGCGGAGGCCACGCACCCGAAACCCAACCCGCCGGAAACCCGCAGGCCTGCTAAAATCAGGCCCTATAAGTGGGGTTCACGGGTAAGTGTGATGGAAATAGCATTATGGAAAATAACATGATGGAAAAATTGTGGCAGGAAAGTGTCATGGGAAGTAAGTGTGATACTTATAGCGAACGCACTTGATATACAAGACTTTTAATATAATATATAGGATTAAGAGCTTCCATACTGGTTAAAGTAGTGATTAGCTAAACCATATAGACTAGGATGGCCTCAGGCTCAATCTCTGGTCTGTGTTAAATTAACTGATCTTAGCCAAGGTAGTTGTAGGAGCGCAAAAATTGGTCTCATTGTTCCCGGGTTAGGCAAGGGAAATTGGCCAGGGTTGCCACTTCTGATTTCTATCCAATGACCCCTACTGGATGTGCATATTTGTGGACTTTAGATGAAGACGGGTGTGGGTTCAGTTGTGATGCTCCCTGTGGACAAGTAGCCTCCAACATTCACTGTTTGGTATCACACTGGAAGAATGACCACTTGGAAAAAAGTACCAGAGGGCACCCAGTGCCTGTGGAGCTGTACCCCAGGTAGAAGTTGATGTCCTCACAAGAGGATCAAGGCAGGGCAGAAAATTTGTTGAAAATATATTAAAAGAATTGATGAATGATAAAGTAGCAAAGTAAAGTACAACTGTAATCTTGTTTCTAACTTAGTTCAGGCACCTTGCCCAACATTCCAGATAAGCTTTAATAAATCATAATTAGATTACAGATTAGTTTAGTTGCTGAATATTGGTGACCTCCATCTCAATTGCACTTAATTAATCTAGGTTCATTGAAAACTATAGCCTTGAAATTGTTATCAGTATTAGACTAACAAATGTCCAATTGTGGCTAACTTTGATTGGAGTGTGACATAGAGCTTGCTTACTGCCTATTTCTCGATTGTTGCAAAATTCGATTAATTTTTAGTATAAGTACTAAAGCACTCTATTCATGCAGCAGGTCATTTAATCTTGTTGAACCCAGCAGATTAGGCATTTAAGCACATTTTCTTTCTACTTTTTAGATTTTTGTGCAATATGGGAATTGAATTTGGCAGTCCATGAACACTGGACCTGGCAGAGGAGGAGAAGAAGCAAGAGCAGAAAAGTATTAGCCTAACACATGTCCGATAATGGTAAACATTGTTGGGAGTCAAACATAAAGCTTACTTACTGCCCAGTTCTCAGCTGTTGCAAAATTGGTGTTCGATGAATTTTTAGTATAAGTACTAATGCACTCAATTCATGCAGTAGGCCATTTAATGCTGTTGAACTCGGCAGATTAGGCACTTAAGAGTGAAGCACTCCTTACTGCAGTCCTAATGCATCACTCACTCAAATGGAACAAGTGCTGCTGGAGCGGCTGCAGTCTTCATTTAAAGGTGAGGTGCTGCAAAATTTCTTTCTACTTTTTAGATTTTTGTGCAATGTGGGGATTGGATTCCGTACTCCACTAACACTGGACATGGCAGAGAAGAAGTAAGAGCAGGAAAGCAGATAATGTCAAGTCCCAACACTCCACTATACAGCGGGTGTACTTAGCTACCTGGTAATTTAGGTAGGTTGCCTAAGGAAGCTGAGATGTAGCAGTGACACAGTGACAGAGCTGTGCCATCTTCTTCAGAAAGACCTCCAGTCAATGTGTAATATGCATTCAGCAATGTCACTAGTTGTCAAAGTCAGTAGCCCTCATTTTTATGTGTGGGCTACTTACAGGCTTTCACTGGTGACATCCGCTGTATCATTCAGCTAGGTGTCCACAGATGTAACAAGGAGGACACAGATGCATTATTCAGCAGAGCCAATAACTTAATCGCTTTCGCCACTGATCACCAGCAGCATCATCATAGGGCAAGCTAATTCTGCATGTTCCAGAATTCAGTGCATCATCAATTGTACCCATGTTGCTATTTGGGCTGCTGGGCACAATTTGGTACCCTATGTTACAATTCAAGATACTTCTCAATACTTTTTACCCTTGCCCCGCACAAAATTTAGGTTCCATATGCAAGCCCACACTTCCTATGTATCAAACTGTGTCCTTCCTTACGTGAAAAATATCTGGAATCCCTTGCACTGGTGGTGTATGGTCTACCTATTGTCTCTTCATTAACAAATGTAAAACACCATGCTGACAGACCGTTCAGCTGAGGCCAAAAACTAATTTGTACTTATTAAAAAGTAGAATTATACAGAAGCTAGAATAAATCAGCAGATTAAAAAGATAACACTAGTCCTTTACTGAAAACAAAATAACAAAGACTTTTTTAGGTACTTTTTAATCAACATGATGCTGCCGGTGAGATGCCTCACCATAATGACCTGTACATGTAATGGAACTGTGTGAACTGAACAAAAGAACAAGGGAAAGCTTATCATATTTCTCCCCAGTTAGAGGCAACTTCTAACTACAGGAGTGTCAATGAAGAATCAGAACAAATAAACAATGGCAGAAGATGGCTCATGTACCATTTTGATTGGCACACTTGCATCTGCTGTAACCTGGAGATGCTAATTGTGACACAATGTGCATCCAGCTAGTTTTTGAAAGCGTAACTTATTTTTGATGGTTCAGTCATTGGGGCTAACGGTGAATTTCCTCTCACAATGGCAGCCTTACGTATATTAACAAAACACCAACCTGAGGTGTATAGCTAATTAATCTGATGAGGAACTGTTTAAAGACAAAGATGTAAATAAAAGGTAGACCAATCTCAAACCCCCCCCGGCCCCCATTCCTGCCTCTCCACATCAAAGCCAAGTCCAGCAAGTTTGCATATTCTCTTGTTCACAAAGATAACAGAAATATCTCCCAGAAATAAGTCACCAAACCTTTTATTAATCATTAGATGTAGCTACAAATTCTTATAAAAATGTACAATATAGAGAATCTTATAATCTGAAACAAAAAGAGATCCTCAGATCCATCACACTCTCTATGAACCAAAAGTGTTTTTTTTAGTCTCAATGTGAACTTGGCATGTGACCACCAACACAGATGCTTTCATGCTGCCTTAATTTAAAGCCAAACATCTGTGCCACCCTTAATTGAAGGGGAATTAAAAGTGGAAGAATTGTTCCAGGGACACTAAGAGCCAGTAGGTCTCCTAGGAGTCATTCATGCAGTCTTTTTTAGTTGCTAAATAATCTTGGTACCACGGATTGCCTTAAAATAAAGGGGTCATGACTGCTGTCTGGAAAGCAGGCATTCACTTTCATGTCTGTCACTGTGTATATATTCCTTTAAGTTACAACATGTCAGGACAACTTCTCTGCTTGCATGACAAAATGGCACATAATACAATGGAACAGATCCAAAGGAAAGGGGAAGCACTCAGAAATTACACACCCTGGATTTCCATGGGAGAGATCACCGTGGACGTCCTTAAAGATAAGAGCATGGATGAGTAGTGGAAGATAAAGCCAATGGCCTCCCCCAAGCTTAGATTAATGCCATCCAACTGTTATCTTTGGTTCCCCTTCTCACTCCCACACAGGTGTACTCTACACACAAACATCACACACAAATAGTATCTTGTAATGCAAGCTCCGTTTGAAAGTTTTCCCTGGAGCCAACATTCAAACCTTTGTCATTGTAGGCTTAGAAGAACAGTCATCCAGTAATCCAAAACAAAATAGCTCCTCATAGTGCCCCTCTCATCAACACTTGCAAAATCAGCATAGCTACACAGATTCTGGAGGATGTAATTATTGAACTTGACAGGGTAGCACTAGGTGAGTCACACTGCATAAGTGAGGAGAACTAAGTCACAATAGCCGAAGAGGAACAGGAACTTGCTGGTCGGATGGCCGCATTGATGCCTCAATGACTTCTGTACTTTGGGAAATGCAGCAGTGTAGTGACATTAGACAGCTATGTCAACTTCACTGGCTATAATGAATGTCAGTGATTTAGATTTTCAAAGTGATGTGACTGATAGCACCAACTAAAGGGAATAGGAACCAATCAGATTACTGTGAGATTCTTATCTAATTAACATCTCTTTGGGCTCCTCAACAAAAGCTGTATGGAGCTCGACATTTTTTTTAATCAGACATAATTTTTTTTCCCTTTCACACTTTGTACAGTTAGCATGGTGGGCCCTGCCAGTACACCTGTCATAGTAAGCAGTTGCCACAGATGGTATAATGGACAAAGCTAGCATGCAGGGCACAGATGGCATGACTGGTAGTTGGTACATCAATACAGACGGCATGGTTGACACAGTTGGTGAATTTGGCATGGTTGATCCAGCTGGCACATTTAATACAATTGGCACCATCGACAGAAATGTCACAAATGGTACCCTGGGCACAGCTGGACCAATGAATACAGATAATAGAGCCACAATAGAATACAAAACAGCTCTAGAATAGTCTAGTTTTATAATATTAAGACTTGCTGGAAGTGCGAGCTGATACCAGCATGGCAGGGCATCTGGGACCTTAGCGAACGGTCTATCTCCTTAACCAATAAGATTTAAGGATTGAGAAAGAAACAGAGGAATGAAGGAGAAGGAGGGGGAATTGGAGTTAAATCAGGTGCAGAAAGAGAAATAAAGAGAGGGAAAGAAAGATTGGATTAAGGGAAGAGAGAAAAAAAGAGACAGAAAGGAAAAGTAAAAAACAATTAACATTCAACACTTTTAAATCTCTAACAACAATTGACTACATGCAGGAATGAGATTGAACAGTTTAAATTGTTCCCTTTCTGGGCCTGAGAGGTTCATTGGCATTGCGTGAACAATTATCACGTTGTTAAAAAGGTACTTATGCCGTTAAGTTTCAGCCCTAACTTTCTACGGCGAGTTTAATGGGCAATTATTGTGCAAGTCCAGCAAGTTCTTAAAAATAATGGGGGGGGGGCTAAGGGTGAAGCCGTTTGTGCGAAGCAAACGGTGGAGCGATGTAAATAGACCAGCAAGGTCTGGAGATTCGCAACTCACGGCCATAAGACCATAAGAGATAGGAGCAGGAGTAGGCCATTCGGCCCCTCGAGCCTGCTCCGCCATTTAATGAGATCATGGCTGATCTGATTTTTACCTCAACTCCATTTTCCCGCCCTTTCCCCATAATCCTTCGACAGCGTATCTCTTAATCCCCTGAACTTGCTGGCCGATTTGTGCATTAATAACGGCGTGCGTCATTAACAGGCCGTTATTCTTGCGACAAGATCTGGCCCATTGTTTTAAATTTTAGGCCTATGAGAAAATGTTGCTTGAATGCAATTATCCATCCTTACTTTCTGAACAGGTGACTCTGTTGCAAAACAAAAATACACAAAAATGATAATTTGTGGAATCTTCACAGTAAGATTTGCCCTTTTCAGAAGAATTGCAATAAAATGCATTTAAGCAGATCAGCAAAAAGATTTGTGAATCGAGATCTCAGCAAGCAAAGCTATGAATAGTTTGCTATGACTTGGCAGAACAGGGTTGTTGCTTTACAGTAGGGGGGCAATAACAGAGAACACGGGGGTTTAGTTAAGTTTCTAAGTAAAGGTAGATGTGAGAAAAAAGAGCGATAAAATGTAACAGACCCGAAATGCTGTACGACAAGTGCAAAAAAATGATGCCCTTTTCCTGAAATGTGGGATTAGTGCTGGAGATGTGACCCCTGAATAGCCAGCTATTTGGTGGAGAGCAGACTGGGAAATCCTTCTGCTCCTTGCTTCTAATGAAATGCTGACGTGTCACCTTGATGGAATTTTATGTGATGTGTGTTATAAATGAGTGCACAGTATCAATTCTTTCTGAGGATTTGTGATGTAGAAGACAAAGGGATACTGCAGCTGTGGCACTGCAGTGGAGAAGCACATTACCCTGTATATAATTCTAAAAATACATCCCACAGGTTAAGTGAAAGCACAATACTTTGCTTTGCTACACTTAAACCTGAATATGAAACTGAAGAGATGCTGTCCTTTTCACAACTAGGTAGATAGCATTTGATATTAATTATTGATTTTAGAATGTCTAATTCGCTTCCTAGATGGATGACTGCATTTCCCAGCATACAGATTACAGTAGCAGCCTTTTACTGGGAATAACCAGAGGTGAGCAAAATGTTCCTTTCAGTCAAACACTCCTATTGAGTGAAAACTTCAGACTCTACACGAGCTCTCTTGAATCCTCGAAATCTACTCCCTCCAATACGGCATCAATAAAGAGCACTACAGAAAGCATAGCAGCTGAATGAATGGCTATAATTGATGGAGCGAAGGGAACAGGGTTCAAGGAGAAGCCAAATGCCAGAGGAGCACAGGAGCGTAAGGCATGTAAGACTGGAGGAAATCACCAAGGTAGGGTGCAGGCGAGGCCATGACAGGATTTGAAATTGAAGTTGAGAATTGTGAAGTCAGGGGAGAGAGGAGGCTCGTGTGGAGTATAAATGCTGGTTTAGAGCAGTTGGGCCGAATGGCCTGTTTCTGTGCTGTACATTCTTTATGTCTCTATGTAATTTGCTGAGGTACGGGTAGCTAGTGGAGATTGGAGAGAATAGAGGTAATGGGAGTGTAGGACTTTGCATACGTGAGGGCGTGTCCTGTGATATTTTTGAATGAGGTGTCATTTGGGAAGGGTTGAGATGGGGAAGTTGACCAAAAATGTGAGAGAAGCTGAGCCTCAAGCTATTGAAGACGTGGACTAAGATTTTGGTAGTGGTAGGGGACAGGTAGAGGAGGAGGAGACTAATTTGAAGAAATAGGGAAGAGTTTTCTTGTAATGGAGTGGATGTGGAGGAGAAAGTCAAATGCTGACATTCCACACCTCCTGATTAAGTTTGAGGCGGCAGCTGAAGAGGTTGATGGAGTCAAGGTCAGAGGCATGTAGATGGTTTGATTTTGCTTACCTTAAGCTGGAGGAAATTTATGCTCATCCAGGTCTTGATGTTAAACAGGCAGTTGGAAAGTAGCAAAAGCTTTTGGATCACTGGGGGAGGCAAAGAGGTAGACCTGTGTGTCATTAGCACACCAGTGGAAGCTGCCCCCATGCTTCTAGATTATATTGCCAAGGGTTAGCATCTAAATGGCAAAAAGGAGGGACCAAGAAAAGACATTTGAGGGATATTGTGGGCACAGGAGGAGAAGCTGTTGGAGGCAATTTAGTGCCTGTATCAGGAGAAAGTAATACCATGAGGGTGGACTGGGAGGGAGAAACACTGGAGGAGGATAGAGTGGTCAAAGGGTTGAAGCCACCCACAGAGTGGCTGCTGCCTCTTCCAACAACCCGTCAACACCCAGTTCTCATTTCTGTCTTCCACCCTACCAAGCCGTGTCCCACCCCATTCTCTGGAGTTTCTCCCATCTTCCCCTGGGCAAACCCATCTCCTCCATGAAGTCTACTACCTACTGTTTTGATCTCCTCTTGTACAACCTTCTGAACATCAAACTTCATCTCCTCAGTCCCACGCTTGTTAGGGATCCTCTCAAGATATGCGCATTGTAAGCACTCCCTGGAAAACAAGCATTAACTTGCTGTCTCAATATAGAATCATAGAATCATAGAAAGTTACAGCACAGAAGGAGGTCATTCAGCCCATCATGCCCGTGCCAGCCGAAAAAGAGCCATCCAGCTTAATCCCACTTTCCAGCACTTGGTCCGTTGCTCTGTAGGTTACGGCACTTCAAGTGCACATTAAATGAATTGAGGATTTCTGCCTCTACCACCCTTTCAGGCAGTTCCAGACACCTACCATCCTATGGGTGAAAAAATTCCTTCTCAGCTCCCCTCTAATCCTTCTACCAATTACTTTAAATCTATGCCCCCTAGTCACTGATTCCTCTGCTAAGGGAAATAGGTTCTCCCTATCCACTCTATCTAGTCCAGTCATAATTTTATATACCTCAATTAAATCTCTTCTCAGCCTCCTTTGTTCCAAAGAAAACAACCCCAGCCTATCCAATCTTTTCTCATAGCTAAAATTCTCCAGTCCTGGCAACATCCTCATGAATCTTCTCTGCACCCTCTCTAGTGTAATCATATCTTTCCTGTAATGTGGTGACCATAACTGTACGCTGTACTCAAGCTGTTGTTTTATACAGTTCTAGCATATCCTCCCTGCTCTTATATTCTATGCCTCAGCTAATAAAGGAAAGTATCCTGTATGCCTTTTTAACCACCTTATCCACCTGTCCTAATATCTTCAGGGATCTGTGGTCATGCACTCCAAGGTCCCTTTGTTCCTCTACACCTCTCAGTATCCTCCCATTTATTGTATCCTCCCTTGCCTTGTTTGCCCTCTGCAAATTGATTACCTCGCACTTCTCTGGATTGAATTCCATTTGCCACTTTTCTGCCCACCTGACTAGTCCATTGATATCTTCCTGCAGTCTACAGCTTTCTTCCTCACTATCAACCACATAGCCAATTTTTGTATCATCTGCAAACTTCTTGATCAAGCCCCCTACATTCAAGTCCAAATCATTAATATATACCACAAAAAGCAAGGGATCTAGTACTAAGCCTTGCGGAACCCCACTGGAAACAGCCTTTCAGTCGTAAAAACACCCGTCAACTATTACCCTTTGCTTCCTGCCACTGAGCCAATTTTGGATCCAACTAGCCACTTTCCCTTGGATCCCATGGGCTTTTACTTTTTTGACCAGTCTGCCATGTGCATGATGCAGCAATGATTGATGCAGTGAACCTTTTCATAGAAAACATGAAAGATACTGTCTGCAAGTGTAAGAACAGCATGAAATGGTAAGCTGGCTGATCCAAATAATGTCTCTGTTGATGCTTGTAAACAACCAGTGATGTAGAAGTTGCGATGGTTATTATCACTTCTACTGAGAGTCCTGTCCAAACGTTGTTCCAGATCTGGTCTGGTTCCTGAAGTTGCCACATCCATATGAGACCATATCCCAGTCGAAGCATAGCTGCCTTACACATTGTCCAGGTAAGTGACATTGATTAGTAACAGGTCCTGTAAGTCTACCTCCGAAGATCTTGAACCTTAGGCCATGGTCACCTGTTATTGTCACTTCTGCTCTAAAGTATCCAGCATTGACAGACTTGATGTGACACCCATGCTGCAGGGTTCGCTGAAAGACTTGTCCCTCAGGCAATATCTCCTGCTCTGCTCATCACTGAAACTCTGCTGGCTCCCTCTGGTGCTTCAAAGCTAGCTTTAAATAGGAGAAATGAATGCAATGAGGGAATGAAGCAAACCCTGAGTTAATATGCAAGCTTCATATTAATTACTGCTTAACAAGCAGCTAAGGAGCAAAAATAGCATTAAGTTTGTATGTTAGTGAGCATTAGAAAAATTTACTCCCAGCAGCAAATTTCAAGAACTTGGGCAAAAATTACTACCATTTAATCAACAACGAATCACAAAATTACTACCTCAACACACAATTAGCACATGTACAAGCTCCAACTCACACAGCAAATTAAACCCCTGAGCGAGACTGCTAATTATTGCCGAATTATGAAAAAAGTTTTGTGTTTTCATCCACTGGTACAAATCAAAGATATGACCCAGTAGTGATTAATGCACAATATATACTGTTATAAAACTAGTTAGTCAAATTTCTCTCCCATCAGGCTTGTGAGTGTGTGACTACAGCACTAGGTTGCTGATGAGATCTTGCTGCAGATTTGTTAGATATTGATCATCTCAGCCAATAGCCATATGATGCTGATCATATCTACACAAACGACCACTCATGAAGATGGTGACTCATGTTGGGTGAAGATTTTATGGGTGCCAGCATCCATCTGGTACCTCGTGGCCATTTGCCTTGCGGAGCCAAGACAGTGGGTGCTAATAGGCTGTTTGACTGTGAGCACCACTACACCCAACATCCACACACGTGCTCCCGCCAGCAGGGATCACTGGATAGTGGGAATCTTGGATACATTTTTTCCTAGCCTGGAGATGTTGAAGTCAATTGTGATGTCACTACTGCTGTCCTGGCTTAGATCTGCCAACCTACACAAACCAGGGATCGGATCTGGGACCTCTCTGGTCTGCATGGTTCAGTACCACACTACATAGTGCACTTAGTCACAAAACCATCAGGAAACCTCAACCTTCATGCTTGTAGCTTGAGAATTGAGTCACAGCATATTTCAGACCTCATCATTTGATTCTGTAGAGTTGCATCTGCTGCAGAAGCTAAACTAAAACATTTAGGGTACAACTTTCATTGGTTTCCTTACGTAATTTGGATGGGAAGGGGTGGGTAATTGGTTGGGGACCTGTACCGTAAGATCCCTGCCCACTTATTAATCCATATTAATTTTCCAGTGCCTCTGTCACTGGGTGCCAGGAGCACCTGCGCAAAAGAGGTGGGCGTAACCAACTAAGGCGGTAACAAGGAGTGATGCACATGTCCTGTTTTCCATTATTTCTGCCATTGCAATGTTGGAGGTAAGAAGCACCAGAATACAACAGGCATCCAGCATTGATAGATCCAACAGAGGCCTTTTAGAAATTGAAAGTCCCACCCGGAATGCAATCGACCATGGGGCAATTGATCGCGCACCCCTATCAATACTTGGCATAGAAACTAACAGATTTGGGTAGTCTGTAGCATTGATAAAGCAGTAATGATGGAAACTGCGGTGTATGGCTCCATGGTTACTGTTTCCCAGGTCCTCCATTACCCCCAGTGAAAAATGCAACATGTGGAAAAAGGGGTGGAGAGCTAACAGTAAAGAGCTCCTTCCTAGTTTTCCGCGCTGCCCATCCCCGTACCGCACCTAAAGCGGCATAAACAGAGATGAAAATCTTGGCTAACATATAACACATTCACTACTTTGTTGCTGATTGCAGTTAGATTTGAGTGACAGGCATTGACTTGAGATTTTGGATGGGAAGCAGGTGCTTTCTAGGGAGGTATGACAGGGGCTGCTTCTATTAATCTGGAGTTGGCTTGTATAAGAAGCTTTATGCCTCAAAAAATTTTGATTTTCTGAATTGCACTGATCTTGCAATGAGAGGATTGTTTTTGAAAACTGTAATGAGTATCTGTGAGTTCATGATAGGTATATTCTCCTTAGAGCAGTGAAGGTTAAGGGGAGATTTAATAGAGGTGTTCAAAATTATGAAGGGTTTTGATAGAGTAAATAAGAAGAAACTGTTTCCACTGGCAGAAGGGTCAGTAACCAGAGGACACAGATTTAAGATAATTTGCAAAAGAACCAGAGGCAAGATAAGGAGAAATGTTTTTACGCAGCAAATTGTTATGGTCTGGAATGCAGTGCCTGAAAGGGTGGTGGAAGCAGATTCAATAATATCTTTCAAAAGGGAATTGGATAGATACTTGAAGGGAAAAATGTACATGTCTATGGGGAAAGGGCAGGGGAGTGGGACTAATTGGATAGCTCTTTCAAAAAGCCTCACAAGCACGATGGGCCAAATGTTGTATCATTCTATGATTCTATGTTGCTCAGCATTAGGGTGTGAAAGTGACCTAACAGTTGCCGATATCTTTAAAATGTCACAGAACATACAGAAATAATTATACAGAGATTACACTGAAATATCTTAGAGATCATGTTTCAAAAATAATACTTGATCCAACAGTTTCATTCTTATTTAAAATGTATTCACTTTGTATTAGACTAAATTTTAACTGCCCTGGGTGATGTCATCCAAAATTATTAATTGGTCTGACAATTTTCCCATTCAGAGTTGCCCAGCAATAATAAGATAGCCATTTTACTCAGTGCAGCATCAACTCAAGACAAATGAACACTTTGGGTTTGAGTTACCCTTTTGGAGGTAAGATCCTTTGAAGTGATCTCTTAGATCCTTTAACCAATTTGATTTTCAAGCAAAGAAGGTAAGGTGATCTTCCCGGCGATTGGGATACAGTGCTATTGTCATCAGATCTTTTCACTTCTTCACATAAAGTTTAGTCACCCTCATGATCCAAAGATGTAAAATGTCATATGGCAGTACCACAAGCTAATTTGGAAGAGAAGCCTAGGCCCTAAGCTCTGGAATTCCCTCCCTAAACCTCTATGCCACTCTACCTCTCATCCTTTAAGTCGCTTCTTAAAACCTTCCTCTTTGACCAATGTTTGGTCACCTATCCTAATATATTTTTATCTGGTTTGGTGTCAAATTTTTGTTTGGTAACACTCCTGTGAAGCGCCCTGGGACGTTTTACTACATTAAAGGTGCTATATAAATGCGAGTTGTTGTTGTTGTTGTTGTTGTTGTTGTTGTTGTAGTAGTAGTAGTAGTAGTAGTAGTAGTAGTAGTAGTAGTAGTAGTAGTGCAGAATGTGTACTGGTTAATGAACTAATTAAAGGGAGAAATCAAACTGAATTTTTAACTGTTTGATTTCACCAGAAAGCTTCTGCTTTTTATCCTCTCAAGACAGTAATTCACCAGCTCCACTGCTTGCTCAGTCAGTAAAGGCACTGCCCAATGAGGAAAGAAGCCGTACAGACCAGGAAAGTCCACCTCTGATCCTCTGACCTCAGCTGGGGGAATGGTAGGGCAAACTATAACTGGCCTCAATGCCCCTGAGCTAGGGCGGGCAAACTCATTCCTGATTGCTGTCCAGCGACTGCCGCTGAAAAGTGTACTTGCATGGACCTCTACTACCTGGAAAGACAAGGGCAGCAGGTGCATGGGAACACCACCACCTCCAAGTTCCCTTCCAAGTCACACACCATCCTGATTTGGAAATATATCGCCGTTCCTTCATCGTTGCTGGGTCAAAATCCTCAAACTCCTTACCTAACAGCACTGTGGGTGCACCTTTACCACACGGACTGCAGCGGTTCAAGAAGGCGGCTCACCACCACCTTCTCAGGTGCAACTAGGGATGGGCAATAAATGCTGGCCCTGCTAGCGACAGCCATATCCCAAGAATGAATTTTTTAAAAAAATTAATGGACGATGGATGAGGACAGGATATTGGGCTTGGCAGTAATGCACTCCCACCATCAAATATTGTGTCGGCACCCACTGTCCAGGTTCACACAAGAAGCATTGCTGGCCCCTGTCGCACCATTAGTCTCAGCAATAGACAGCATCTGCAGGAGCAGTGAAAAGAAAGTGGGTTAAAATTGAAGAAGATAATTTGTGGATAACTAACTTTCAGTATATTCCCAAAGAAGTGATATGACCACTAATAATTTTATTTTTATATGTTTTATTTACCAGGTTAACATGTTTCTATCAGTTTAATGTGATTTTCTGGGGCGCTCGCGCTAAACAGGCAATAGCGAAATGGCAATCCGTTTTAGACCTGGCTGATTCTCTTTTTCATTGACTTCAACGGGAAAAAAAATGTCACCGTCTCTGTCTCTTATTTTGAAATAGGTATTCGTGATATAATTTACTGTATATTCAGTTTTATGGCTTTTGTGGTTAACATTTTTATGAGACCACATTAAACATGCTTTATTTAATACACATTTAATGTAGACACTTTTATTTGAAAATTGCATTTTTGAATTCTTCAGACACATTCATTGTTAAATTGCAACAGGCTCACCCTTACACTGGCGCCTTGGATTTCTAAAACTGCTGACTGTTTGTAATAGGAATATATTTATCAAAATATATGGCCTTTGGGAATAGGTGACACTTATTTATTCCATGGCCTCACCCAGTTTTGCAATATAGTGCTTGGTTAGTGTTGAAGAGAATTTTTGTTTATAGAATCGATGTGACGACATTCTGAAAGCAAAGGGAAGGGGAATCCTATTGATTCTGGTGTACAAATGGCTGGGGGTTGACACTGGCACATTAAAGTGTATTGGCATGAAGTTGATATGAAAGCTTGCAGTCCCTGCAATTGGACTGACTTCAGAATGTGTTCTTGTTAGGAACATAAGAAAATAGGAACAGGAGTAGGCCATTTAGCCCCTCGAGCCTGTAACACTATTCAATGAGATAATGGCTGATTTGTGACCTAACTCCATATATTCGTCTTAGCCCCATGTCCCTTAATACTTTTGGTTAACAAAAATCTATCAATCTCAGATTTAAAATTAACAATTGAGCTAGCATCAACTGTCATTTGCGGAAGAGAGTTCCAAACTTCTACCACCCTTTGCGTGTGGAAATGTTTCCTAACTTATCTCCCTGTAATTTTGTGCTTCCATCTACATTGCTTACAATGCTGCCTATCTTTGTGTCATCAGCAAACTTGGATACATGGCACTCTATCCCGTCATCTAAGTCGTTAATAAATACAGTGATCCCTGTGGGACACCACCATTCACATCCTGCCAATTTGAGTACTTGCCTATTATCCCTACTCTCTGACTCCTGCCGCTCAGCCAATTTCCTAACCAGGTCAATAATTTGCCCTCAATTCCATGCATTCTTTCCACGCAAACAGGTAATCCTTAGAAATGATTACCCCATTAGTGTATCCTCTGTGCCAGTATAAAAATGATACCTTCCTCTACCACAGCAGGACATGCACGCGGTAGGGATAGGAAACCATGCCATGCAATGAAACTAGAACCCAGTCTAATTTGGATTGATGCTGAGTCAATCTGGATCAGTTTAATGCAAGCCCAAATTCTTTCAGCAAATGGCTCGAAACAGGGCTGTTTTCTTAGCTTCATTGTGCTAATATCACACAGGGACTGCTATGTCAGCAGATGCAGGAGGAAAGAGATAGAAAGGCAGACAGGAGATGAATAATTAAGAGGAGAGGTCCCATCCTCCATGGAAATGAAACACTTAAGCCATCATCAGGGAAGCTGCCTCTGCATATTAATGGCTGAAAACGATTATTTCAACAACAACTGGAGGAAAAATTCAACCCCCTCCCACCCAGTGAAAGAATATTCACTTTAGACCACATTCCTGGTACATTATATAATTATTTTTATATAATTGGGTGGTGGTCATGGACTGTAATAAAGAGAAACTACCCTAATAAATGGATTTGTTTATCTTGTGCATGTGGTAATGTTTGCTTTTGTATTTGGAGACTGTGTATGAAGGAGAGCTGTGGGTCCGCAGTCATATATAAAATATTTTAGTAAGTTGCTTTTCCACTGGTGTATCCAGACCTAGAGTAAACATTTCAAATTGGTTAAATTCCAGCAAAATAATTCATTCTGTATTTTCTGGATCTGGAAAGAAACTTTCTGCTGGTTCATTCAGTATTTTGTTTTTTTTGTCGTCGAGGAAGAGCCTCTTTTTAAAATTAATATCACAGTGATAAAACTTCTTATATCTATCTATCAAATAATGATTATGTGATCCTCGAGTCTCATACTGTGTGAGGTAAAATATTATGAAAGTCACTGCCAAGGGAGTACCGAATTCCCTGCAGATGCCAGTGGTTTGAAGGTTAATGCTCAATGAGGTAATAATTCACAGCTGTAAATCTGTGTGTGCTCTGCTAAGAGACCTTGTGGTTTGCCTTTCCCTTATGCTGTGGTGCTCTAGCCTAAAAATGCGAGTGCCTTCATACAGTAGACTGATATAATGCTGTTTGTATTAAAGGGACCAGATTGCAAATTGTGATCAATGCTTAAAATAAATGGGTGGGGGACATAAAACTATCATAATTTACATCTAAAAGAGATTCAAATAGTTTGCATGGAGCAAATGTCTTTCATGCTACAAGAAAACATGTTGCTTAAAAAAAATTGCAAATAAAGTGAAGGAGATTAAAGATAACACTCAATTTGTCTGTCTTTAAATGCACACTGAATCTACACAGCTATCTCGTGCTTTCGGTTCAGTGAACTACAATTAAACCTTACTGCAAAATAGAATGGTTTGCTATGACGGTAAAAGGGAATGTTTTGCTTGTGAGGAAATGTCAAGCTTTGCTACTTGTTTGTTGACATCGTTGATTAACCAAATGGATCTGCCCATTGAAAATAAAAAACTGTTGATTTTGAACTCGCTATCCAGAGTTTTGTATGAAATTTGTAAAGTTTGTAAAGAATGCTGTGAAATGCTTATGTAATAAATCTCTCAAACAGCTTGCAAGATTTTCTATAAAAGATAAACAAAGCATAGTTGAAAATATAGAGCGATAGAAACATTTTGCCTTTCATGGAACAACACCTCTCCTTCCCCATTGCAATTAAATTCAGCCATGCTGTTTTGGAAGTCTGCAACATGTTTCAGAGCAATAATAGACACTTTGAACTTGCATGATTTTCAGACATTTAAAAAGAATTCTGATGTGGGGAGAGACAGTGTCATTGAATCTCCAACGTGCTGTCCTAGATTTGCATCTTTTGATTCCCATCAGGATGACTTTTCAAATCTGAGTCGCCCTGGCCTGGGGATGAATTGAGTGCTGGCTAGACCATATAGGCTCAAAACTCTGGTGCGTACTGCCATTCTGGGGAGACCAATATCTTCCCCCCCTCACCCACCAAGTAAAAATGGTACCTTTGTCCACTTTTGTAAGGGAGTGGATATAAAAAATAATAATTTTACTTATTTTTCAGAGGTGCAGGCCACTTCCCTGGCCGCTTGTACCCTTTATGGGGTCTTTACACCTCACCTGATGGGGTGAACCAGCCTCCATATTTATACTGGGTCCCACTGAGGCTGGGGAAGTAGCAACTCCCAGCATAGTGAGTCCCCAATTCTTGTCTCGTCTGATCACATTCGGGTAGATGGAGGTCCTTCTCCAGACAAAGCCTCCTAGAAACTTCCATAGTCAAGTTCTGACCTATTTCTCGGGCCATCTGCTGAACTGCTGCCAGAGTTAAGGTAGGAGTTTGCTGGAAGCCATTCGCGTTGTCAAGGCCCTAGACCTTAAATAGGCAAGAATTGCTGTGATTAGTATCGCAAAAATGTTTGAGAGGAAATATAACTGGTATTATTCAGAACATTATATTTTATACCTCATAGAGGAAACATGGAATAAACTGTAAAGTAAAATATTAATTTTTAAATATATTTGAAACTTAAAGAAATCTGTAAAGCGTTTTGTGTGTTTCAGTTAATTATCACAAATCAGATACACACAGATATTTATATTATATTTGTGATTTTTGGTTTCCTGAGACAGTGACTATTTTCTGATTACGAAGGTTTGTTCAGTTGATGTTGTAGCTGACAGTGTTGTCCATACCTTGATGTAATTATCTGTGTGTTTGAATAAAAGAACAGTTTTAACAATAAGCAGCTGACTTCCACCCCGAAGAGTGAGACCATGCAACACGGAGGGAGGTTCGGGGGGAGGTGTTCAGCCCAATGGTCCTTGGGCTCCATACAGCCCTGGCAATCCGGCTTTCAAAGCCCAGGCAACTCAGTCCCATAAGTGCTTATATTTCCTATTTGCTAATTAGTCCTGTTTAAAGTTTGTGGGCTTGGAGGCTTGGACAAGCTTGCACGCTAAAGAATAATAAAAGAGCTGCCACACGGAATGCACAAAAGTCTCAGGTCTCTGTGTAAGTGTGACCTCAGTTCCCAGTGAAGTGCCGCTCTTCTCGATGACTATTCCACAATTTATTAAAGTTGTTTAATTTGTTTCCTGGAGTAAAGAGTTATAATTTAATCAGGGTTCATATAAACCCCACAAACCACTGGAGTTGTGCTTCATAGTGAAGAATATCCATTGAGACCTTTGGAGTAAATTAAAGTCATATTATGCATTCCCAATGATCCATAATTTCATACATTGCTTTATGATCAGCTCATTACAATCTCTATCAATCTAGTGCTCAATCTTAGTCCCAAAATTCTGATTGAATCAGAAATGATCAGAGGACCGGATGACACAATAGAGTCAACACAACCTCTGACCTTTAGTATTTGAATCCAGTAAAGCATCCTCACTCTGTTAACTGTAAAGGTTCTGTGTGAAATGAATTTGAGCAGTTTCAAACCAGTTTCTCATTAGCATGGGCCCATATCACTAAATTGATTACAAATTGGTGCAAAATCTGATTCAGGGATGGCTAGTTTGGCACAATTCATACTAGAGCAGTTGTTGGGGTGAAGGTACAGAGAAGAAAAGGCTTCACTTTGCATCTGGCCATGTTAAACTGATCTAGGAGTTGTTGATTTTCATGCTGCTTGATAAAAATGGATAAGTGCCCTTGACATCAAGGCAGCATTTGATCGAGTGTGGCACCAAGGACCCCCAGTAAAATTGAAGTCAATGGGAATCAGGGGGAAAATTCTCCAGTGGCTGGAGTCATACCTAGCACAAAGGAAGATGATAGTGGTTGTTTGAGACCAATCATCTTAGCCCCAGGACATTGCTGCAGGAGTTCCTCAGGGCAGTGTCCTAGGCCCAACCATCGTCAGCTGCTTCATCAATGACCTTCCCTCCATTATAAGGTCAGAAATAGGGATGTTCGATGATGATTGCACAGTGTTCAGTTCCATTCACGACCCCTCAGATAATGAAGAAGTCCGTGCATGCAGCAAGACCTGGACAACATCCAGGTTTGGGCTCATAAGTGGCAAGTAACATTCGCGCCAGACAAGTGCCAGGCAATGACTATCTCCAACAAGAGAGAGTCTAACCACCTCCCCTTGACATTCAACAGCATTACCATTGCCAAATCCCCCACCATCAACATCCTGGGGGTCACCATTGACCAAAAACATAACTGGACCAGCCACATATATACTGTGGCTACAAAAGCAGGTCAGAGGCTGGGTATTCTGTGGTGAATGACTCACCTCCTGACTCCCTAAAGCCTTTCCACCATCTACAAGACACAAGTCAGGAGTGTGATTGAATACTCTCCACTTGCCTGGATGAGTGCAGCTCCAACAACACTCAAGAAGCTCGACACCATCCAGGACAAAGCAGCCTGCTTGATTAGCACCCCATCCACCATCCTAAACATTCACTCCCTTCACCACAGGCGCACTGTGGCTGCAGTGTGTACCATCTACAGGATGCACTGCAGCAACTCGCCAAGGCTTCTTTTACAGCACCTCCCAAACCCACGACCTCTGCCACCTAGAAGGACAAGGGCAGCAGGCACATGGGAACAACACCATCTGCACGTTCCTCTCCAAGTCACACACCATCCCGACTTGGAAATATATTGCCGTTCCTTCATTGTCGCTGGGTGAAAATCCTATCTGCACTGTGGGAGAACCTTCACCACACGGACTGCTGTGGTTCAAGAAGGCGGCTCACCACCACCTTCTCAAGGGCAATTAGGGATGGGCAATAAATGCTAGCCTTGCCAGTGATGCCCACATCCCATGAACGAATAAAAAAAAATTCACCACTGACATCCCCTACCTTGATCAGCATAAAAATTCACCCCCACAAAATACATTTTTAAACCTTTAGAAACAGGTCCAATTTGGAATCTTTTTCCAAGTTCCCTGAGCTGGTCATTTGATGTTGTGAATGCTAACACTGAACAAAGCTCTAATCTCCTACTAACTAGCTCATCAAAAATATAAATGTTGTAGAGAAAATATCCTTAATTGACATGAAGCTAAAAACAAATATATATATGCTACAGATTTTAAAACCATTCTGTCGCAGTTTGAACCAATCTGTGCCAGTCTGATCTGTAATGGTTTGTACCATCAAATTTTTCTCGGTAATCAGGAAGTTAAGGAGCAACTTCATCCTTACAGACTTTGAAGCTTTTGCTTGGAAAAAAATATGCAGAAAGAATGTCTTTTCTTTCATCAGGAGAGATAGGTTCAAGGAAAAGTGAGGCAGTCCAACAAAATATCATTGTAGTAAAATATGGTGGAGGATGATTCAGGATGTTTACTGGTTTGGTGGGTTTTATCAGTTTTTTCTTTTTGATTTACAACACTGTCAGTACTACCGTTCAACCGTTACACTAACAGCAGAGTAAAGACGGATGCTTTGGCTTGACTTTCTGTCTCAGAAACTTACAACTTGATTTATTCAAATCCCTACACATATGGCACCAAAGAACATCATGTCTTTTATTTCCAAGGGGCATTTAAGTTGTCTGAAATAAGTTATTTATTTCTGAAAAAATTCAGAGTTGTTCATTCAGTGAGAGACAGAAACAGAGAGACTAATGGATTTAGAGAACCATGTTTGTATAAACTTTTTAACAATTAGAAGCCTGAAGTTATCACTCAAATCTATTGCCAAGTACTAACCCTTCATTGCTCTCACTAAACAAAGGACATACTTATCTTGATCATGAAGGATGGATGGAGTTTATTTCTGAGGAACACTTTGCTTAAGGGTCCAGGAAATGATCACTAGCAACATTCAAGAACATCATAACAGTAATGACTGATCTAGGTGATTGGTGCAATTAAGCAAATATTGATCTCTTTATTAACCCTCCCCCCACTACACTCCCCAATATAACTGGATAGAGAAATCCAGAGAAATGCTAATGTAATAAAGCTTTTGTTACGTATTGTCACTACATGTTGCTTGTAAGACAGCTGCAATTTGTTTTCCCGACATTGATCTAAGCTATCCACTACACCGTCTAAATGGTGAATACTTTGGAATTAGTCACTTCAATTTGAATAATCACATCCAAATGGGAATCTTTGCTTTAGTCCAAATGCAAAGAAAAAAGAAAGAACTTGCATTTAGAAAATGCCTTTCATGCTTTACAACCAATGGATTATTTTAAAAATGTAGTCACTGGTGTAATGTAGACAAACATGACAGCCAATTTGCACACAACAAGGAAATAAATACTAAGGTATTCTGTTGTTGGTGTTGGTTGAGGTGTAAATATTGGCCAGGACATCTGGAGAACTTGCCTACTCTTCAAATAGTGCCATGAGATCCTTTATGTCCATCTGAGAGGGCAGACGGGACTTCAACTGAACATCTCATCCGACAGTCAGCACCTCCAATGATACAGCAGTCTCTCAGTATTGCACTGAAATGTCAACTTAGATTATGTGCTCAAGTTCTAGAGTGGAGTTTGAACCCACAACCACGTGACTCAGAAGCAAGAGTTCAATCACTCAGCCGAGGCTAATAAGAGCAACTTCAGACTATATCATGGAAATCACACGATGCTCTGTTACTGATCGAATGTATTGATATAAAATTACTTTGTCCGCTATTGTAATGGAGATGATAACCTGTTACTTTAAATGGATTAATGCCTTTGTTGAAATAGCAGATGGAGTAATTTCATACGTACAGTAATATTGCACAGCATTATTTGTATCTAATTAAATAGGTAACCGTGAACTTGTGATTGAGAAAGGGTAAGTAATTAAACATCTGAGCATGTTTGAACAAGAAGTAGAGGAAGCTGGTGAGGACTCGGGTATGTGACATTGCACTATTGAACATTAGGCCACAGTATACTCATGAATTGTAAACCAAAGTAATAAACAGTACAAGTGCTGGCCATTTTTGTAAGATGACAGTATCTGTAATGATGTGGAGATGCCGGTGATGGACTGGGGTTGACAATTGTAAACAATTTTACAACACCAAGTTATAGTCCAGCAATTTTATTTTAAATTCACAAGCTTTCGGAGGCTACCTCCTTCGTCAGGTGTGTTCACATCGTTCACCTGACGAAGGAGGTAGCCTCCGAAAGCTTGTGAATTTAAAATAAAATTGCTGGACTATAACTTGGTGTTGTAAAATTGTTTACAAGTATCTGTAATGGCAGTAATTTGAATAATAGTGTTCAATAAGGACAGGCAGTTCCATTTGAAGGAATGCCATCGGTTGAGTACTTCAATCAGCCTGTTCACCTCAACTTCACTTCTACAGTACTGAGACAGTATTTTATTTTGGCCACAGTTTTATTTTAGTGGAGCAAGACTCTTTTTATATTCCTTGTTCTTTAATGGTCTGTCTGTACCACACACTCTCCATGATTGTCCACAGGGTTAAAAACTTGTTTTCAAGCATCCCCAAGGCTCTCTTTGGGTGCCAATTGGGTGGATTCCATAAGGGTGTCCTGTGGTAACTCCTCCTCCATACTATAGCAAGATGGTTGTTACCCTGTATAATAGAGAAGGGCAGTAGCATGCCAGGCTGGGTCTGATGCTTTATTTAACAATTGCTCTGTACTTTGCTAAAATGATTGAAAATGAAAGCCTTGTGAAAATGACCTCCCACACACCTTCCTCTGTTTATACCAGGTTTCCGATTAGTTTTCTATTGAGGAAAATCTTAACACAGGCAGCAGGCAGGTGGATGATAAGATCAGCACAAAGGACAGAGCTGCCTCGTTGCCAAATTCACTGTCACCCATATGAAAGCAAGGGACACTGCAGTGCAAGGCTTGGGTTGGAACAGGCCAGCTATTAATTAGAAGCACAAAGGAGTCAGGGAATGGTAATAGGGCAAGGAGAAAGTCTCTGTTTTATGGCAGCTGAGCTGTTCAGGTGCCAGACTGAAATACCCCCAGATTAACCCATTGAAAGGTTCATGCTATTTATAGTAAAGCTTTCATTTCAACACAATATTCTTCCTGTGAACGCACATTTGAATTACACTTAAAATATTCATAAAAGGCTTGTTGATTTGCATTTCTATTGCACTTCACCCACCGCATTCCACATAAAATGTAATTAGTTGCACAGAGTGAATCAGATAGCCATGATAATTAAAATACAGATTTAAGCTGTCCAGAGGGCTTGTTCCTACCTTACTGCAGGTTTCTATCTTCAAAAAAAGCTCATAAAAGCAGAGATAAGCAAATGTGGTTCTGAAACAAACCATTGGAAATGTGATATTGGTGCCTGTAGGGTTCAAATATGCACTGTAAGGATTTCTTTTTTGGTCAGGATGTTGTAAATCCATTTAAAACCAGGCCAAGTTGAACCTGTCTGGTGTGAAATTGTGCTATAGATGCTCGTAGGGCTAACTGCTTTCCAGCATTTGTTCTAGAGACCTTGTCTCCTTCCCTTTGGGCTCAGGTCAGGATGTTTCTTTAAAAAGAAATGTAAGCAAAGATTGATACCTCACCTGATGCTGGCGGCAGGTGTGAAACACTTTGGGGTGAATTTTCATCTTCACCACACGGGTGGTAATTTGGTGGAGCTGCCCTCTGGCCCGTTATAGGGCCCGCCTCACTTTCATTCCATTGTAATCAATAGACTGAAAATTGGGCAGACGATCCACTCCACCAGATGCGGTGAAGATGATAATTTACCCCTTTGTAACTTCCCACTCTATCTCCACTCTTCTCCTCCCTTCTCCTGAATGTGCTGGTTCTTGCTGGATTATGGACCCGTGGGTGCTGTGGCCTCCAGTTCCTAGCCCAAGTGGTTGTCCTCTATGCGTGAGCCTAGCCAATTAGTGGCAACAGCCTATTTGAGCATGGGACTATTACAGCCGAGCCCTATCCTGTCCTCACCCGGTATCCAGACATGCACACTTTCTAGCAGTCGCTAGATCTGCTTTTCTCCCCCTCTTTAGCTCAGGGGCTCTGAAGCCAATTGTAATGTACTTACTGCTACCTTGACTAAGATCAGATAAATCACCATAGATCACATGTATCTTCCTGGTTTGTCTGAGTCAATTCCATATTTGGAAGTACATTTAAAAACTGATTCATTGGGATAGCGTGGCTACTGAAGACATTCAATGATGGAGAGTAGTTTGAACATATTGGGATAGGTTTTGTCTTCACCGACTGGGCAGTAATCTGGCCGGGTAGACAGTACACCCTGTAAATGAATAGAATGAAAATCAGGCGGGTTCTATATAGGGCAGCCGATCCACCCCACCAGATTACCGTCCAGGCGGTGAAGATGAAAATCCGCCCCACTGTGTGTGTGTTTACATCAACTTGTAGACAAAATACCTTTCACTTATTGAGTTATTTTCAATGGAAATCTTAATGGAGCAATGTATAACTTGAATAGGGATCTACATTTTTGCTTTTGATGGCTTTTTATTGAAAAATTCTCTCCCCCCCAGTTTATTTATTTTTCTCCCCAATTTTTTTTACCTTTTTGACACCCTCTGATAAAGTCCTGATTTCTCCTATTTGTTTTAGTTGGATTTGAACTGCAATCGATGTTTCTGCTCTTCAAAAATCTCACCTTCTCTTGCTTCTGATTATTAAAGAGTCTGGCATACTATTTTTTGATTTTACACAATCTCATGCACACAGAGAATACACAGAGAATACGGAGATGACCTTTTTTTAAACTTATTTTTCTCCAATTTCCACCAAAAATGTATTGTGCCTTTTCCCCAATTTTTACCCATTTTGAAAGATCCAAAATAAATCCCGACAAATTCCCAGGAAAGTTTTCAAAAATGAAATCTGAAAGCAGAGCTCTAAGTATGAATGAGCTGCACAGATAAGCTTGTGGATTTTAGCTGGAGTGATTATATAAAGAGAGAATTAGAGCAGTGCAAGTGAACAATGGCAGGCAATTGGGAACAGTCCCACAGTATTAGTAAATTTTGTATCAACCTTGGCTCAGTGGTAGCACTCTTGTCTCTGAGTCAGAAGGTTGTGGGTTCAAGTCCCACTCCAGAGGCTTGAGCACATGATCCAGGCTGATACTTCAGTGCAGTACTGAGGGAGTGCTGCACTATTAGAGGTGCCATCTTTTGGATGAGACGCTAAACCGAGGCCCCGTCTGCCCTCTCAGTTAGACGTAAAGGAGCCCATGACACTATTCGAAGAAGAGCAAGAGAGTTCTTCCAATGTCCTGGCCAATATTTATCCCTCAACCAATATCACTAAAACAAATTATCTGGTCATTATCTCATCGTTGTTTATGGGACCTTGCTGTGTACAAATTGGCTGCTGCGTTTCCTACATTACAACAGTGACCACATTTCAAAAGCACTTTATTGGTTGTAAAGTGCAATGGGATGTCCAGAGGTCGTGAGATGCGCTTTATAAATGCAAGTTCTTTCTTTTTTTAAAATTGTGACCAACTGGGTTTAATAACATATCTCAAAATCTGGAAGCCAATAGAAATCAGTTGGCCTAAACCCACAGTAAATAAAGCAGAGCAGTATAGGTACTTATTGTTAACCTGGTGGTACAATATCTTCCATTTTTGGAAAGAGACTGGCAAATGGGGAATTACTGCTCTAGTGGAGATAAGCTATTATCTCTGGAATTCTACCTTCTGTATCGTGCTTTTGTGCTGCATAAAAAAAGGAAAAGAAAGGACTACTTATTAATGACAAACCTTTAACAAGGCAATCTTGGATGAAAGAATAAGCAATTAGCTGAAAAGAATGAGTTTGCACAGGGTCCCTGTGGCAATATAAAGAAGAGTTGGCGAGTGTCAACTGACGCTGGATCTGAAACATGAACACTGACTTATTTATTAGTGAGGTTGTTGAGTTTATGTTTACCATGCTTTATAGCTGGAAACAAAACATGACAATAAATTGCAGATTATATAATATTATGGCAATTCAATAATACATGTTGTGACTAATGCTGCAATTTTAAGAAAAGAAAATTGGGAGCCCTGTGTCAATGTCTGACACTGAATGTTGAACGCAGTGAGTATAAATCATAGATTTTCAATCTGGGATCTCCGGACTGCACAGGGTGGATTAAGGCAATGCCAGGGTTTGGGGGGTGGTGGGTGTGCGCTGCAAGGTCATCAGATTTCTACTTGACTCATCAAATTTCTTTTATCTCTCTGTATTTGTTGACTTACTAGCAGATTATTTCTGATACTCTGTACACACTTGGGTAGTTGATGCTTTCTTTTGGAAGTTTGCACAGGGTGGTCCCTGGGAGTGTGCCAATATTTTCAGGTGATCTCTGAGAGTGTGCCAAAATTTGTAGGAGTCCCTGGGAATACGTCAATAATTGCAGGGTATCTCCTACACGGAAAAGTTTGAAAGCCACTCCTGTAGATCTGCAAATAGTTCATGATAACAGGGACTTGAGCACACAGTCTAGGCTGACACTTCAGTGCACTGCTGAGGGAGTGCTGCACTGTCGGAGGTGCCGTTTTTTTGGTGAGACTTTAAACTGAGGCCCTATCTGCCCTCTCAGGTGGATATAAAAGATCCCAAAGCACCATTCAAAGAAGGGAAGGGGAGTTCTCCCTGGTGTCCTGGCCAATATTTATCCCTCAATGAACATTCATGAAAAACACGTCATTTGGTCATTATCTCATTGCTGTGTGACCTGGCTGTGCGCAAATGGGCTGTCCCGTTTCCTACATTAAAACAGTGACTACACTTCAAAAGTACTTCACTGGCTATAAAGCGCCTTGGGATGACTTGAGGTTATGAAAGATGCTAAGTAAATTCTTTCTTATACAGCTGGTGGTCAGTTTGAAAGTGACATTGACAGAGGCTTGCTAGTAGGGTACCTGGTTGCCCTTTCTATAGAATATAGAGTGAGTCAGGAATCTGTTGAACACAGAGCACGTGAGACACTGTGGGATACAGAAACCCAATCTGATGATGCAAATGTAGGCAGCACGAAACATGTCTAAAGATACTACAATCTGCTCTGATTAGGATGAGCAGTTCTTTTCTTGTTTAAGGTATCAGTCAGCAAGTTGAGTTCAGATTTCATTGTGTTCACAGGGGTTTTTTTTAAGGGAGGGGAGTATTTTGTTTGCAACATTAAATAATTCAGATAAAATGTGACAACAATCTTAATTGTTTCTGCTTACTCCTTTTTTAGTCTTTTTTTCTGTAAACTGAAATAGCATTAGTTCAACAGCAATATGAATGCCCACATATTTTATCATTGCTACTTTGGTCTTACCTTTCTCTGCTACCAGTAATCATTTCAAGTTTGCAAGGTCAGGGGTAACTCATCCTTGCATTTGAAATCATTCTTACTATTATTAGAAGTCCTATCAGTATTATTGCTATTCTGGTGGTATAGAAACTAACTACCAGGAATTATAGAGTGTATCCTAATATTTGAATGTCCTGAGAAAATGATTTAATTGTTTACCCAATCCACAATTATGGCACACACATGGACCAATTTTACAAAGGAACTACATGGCTTCGGGGGAAGCATCCCTTTATAATCAGTGCGTTATTAGGTTAGTCCACAGTCTGACATTTCA
This sequence comes from Heptranchias perlo, assembly GCF_035084215.1. NCBI lineage: Eukaryota > Metazoa > Chordata > Chondrichthyes > Hexanchiformes > Hexanchidae > Heptranchias > Heptranchias perlo. The sequence goes on along the minus strand of NC_090351.1, from coordinate 31,053,804 downwards.
CAGCCTGTGATGGATACTGCACCATCGTGTAAGTCTAAGGAAGAAATCTCCAACACTTGAGAGAGCACGCAGAAGAATTCAAACCGCAGCAACTTCTGCAAGAATGTTATTCCACAACTTGTGTACATTCATATTTAGAAAGAAAGTTAATAATATTTTAAGGGAATAAAGCATACACTTCCATTTCACCCCAGTGGCTAATGAATCCCCTGACTGAAGTCTAAAATAGGATAAGTAGTGACTGTCAAAATGTGTTCAAATTATGAACACAAACATTACGACAGGATCCTTCCTTATAAATTAAATAATCGGCTTATGTTACAATGCAGTGACATGTCAAAATATCTGTTACTGCCTTCACACACACATAAACAGATATTTATAAAGATACACACAAAATTTAATTGCCAGCTGAAGTTTCAAAATGATGGGAGGTTGTGGAACTGATTTTTAAATCATTGAAGTGATCTGTACATCTTTGCAAAACACATTGATGGGCTGGTTTTATTCTGTTGGTTCTATAGATCAGCCATGACCTAATCGAATGATGGAACTGGCTCGAGGGGCTGAATGGACTACTCCTGTCCCCATGTTCTTATGTGCATAATATGAACCAAAAAATTTATATGAACTCAGATGCGATTGCTATACAGGGCACTAAATAACTACTACGCTGCTGTACCTATCCACTGCTCAAAAGTTGCATTTACGGTGACTCTTGGTGCCTTCAGGAGCACTAGTTTTTTTTTATTCGTTCACGGGATGTGGGCGTCGCTGGCAAGGCCGGCATTTATTGCCCATCCCTAATTGCCCTCGAGAAGGTGGTGGTGAGCCGCCTTCTTGAACCGCTGCAGTCCGTGTGGTGACGGTTCTCCCACAGTGCTGTTAGGAAGGGAGTTCCAGGATTTTGACCCAGCGACGATGAAGGAACGGCGATATATTTCCAAGTCGGGATGGTGTGTGACTTGGAGGGGAACGTGCAGGTGGTGTTGTTCCCATGCGCCTGCTGCTCTTGTCCTTCTAGGTGGTAGAGGTCGCGGGTTTGGGAGGTGCTGTCGAAGAAGCCTTGGCGAGTTGCTGCAGTGCATCCTGTGGATGGTGCACACTGCAGCCACAGTGCGCCAGTGGTGAAGGGAGTGAATGTTTAGGGTGGTGGATGGGGTGCCAATCAAGCGGGCTGCTTTATCTTGGATGGTGTCGAGCTTCTTGAGTGTTGTTGGAGCTGCACTCATCCAGGCAAGTGGAGAGTATTCCATCACACTCCTGACTTGTGCCTTGTAGATGGTGGAAAGGCTTTGGGGAGTCAGGAGGTGTGTCACTTGCCGCAGAATACCCAGCCTCTGACCTGCTCTCGTAGCCACAGTATTTATATGGCTGGTCCAGTTAAGTTTCTGGTCAATGGTGACCCCCAGGATGTTGATGGTGGGGGATTCGGCGATGGTAATGCCGTTGAATGTTAAGGGGAGGTGGTTATACTCTCTCTTGTTGGAGATGGTCATTGCCTGGCACTTATCTGGCGCAAATGTTACTTGCCACTTATGAGCCCAAGCCTGGATGTTGTCCAGGTCTTGCTGCATGCGGGCTCGGACTGCTTCATTATCTGAGGGGTTGCGAATGGAACTGAACACTGTGCAGTCATCAGCGAACATCCCCATTTCTGACCTTATGATGGAGGGAAGGTCATTGATGAAGCAGCTGAAGATGGTTGGGCCTAGGACACTGCCCTGAGGAACTCCTGCAGCAATGTCCTGGGGCTGAGATGATTGGCCTCCAACAACCACTATCATCTTCCTTTGTGCTAGGTATGACTCCAGCCACTGGAGAGTTTTCCCCCTGATTCCCATTGACTTCAATTTTACTAGGGCTCCTTGGTGCCACACTCGGTCAAATGCTGCCTTGATGTCAAGGGCAGTCACTCTCACCTCACCTCTGGAATTCAGCTCTTTTGTCCACGTTTGGACCAAGGCTGGAATGAGGTCTGGAGCCGTAGTGGTCCTGGCGGAACCCAAACTGAGCATCGGTGAGCAGATTATTGGTGAGTAAGTGCCACTTGATAGCACTGTCGACGACACCTTCCATCACTTTGCTGATGATTGAGAGTAGACTGATGTGGCGGTAATTGGCCGGATTGGATTTGTCCTGCTTTTTGTGGACAGGACATACCTGGGCAATTTTCCACATTGTCGGGTAGATGCCAGTGTTGTAGCTGTAGTGGGACAGCTTGGCTAGAGGCGCAGCTAGTTCTGGAGCACAAGTCTTCAGCACGACAGCTGGGATGTTGTCGGGGCCCGTAGCCTTTGCTGTATCCAGTGCACTCAGCCGTTTCTTGATATCACGTGGAGTGAATCGAATTGGCCGAAGACTGGCTTCCGTGATTCTGTGAGAATGGCTATGTCAGGCTGTTGCTTGACTAGTCTGTGGGACAGCTCTCCCACTTTTGGCACAAGTCCCCAGATGTTAGTAAGGAGGACCTTGCAGGGTCGACTGGGCTTGGTGTTTTGCCGTTGTGCGTGTCCGGTGCCTAGTGGTCTGTCCGGTTTTATTCTTATTATGACTTTTCGTAGCGAGATTTTACAACTGAGTGGCTTGCTCGGCCATTTCAGAGGGCAATTAAGAATCAACCACATTGCTGTGGGTCTGGAGTCACATATAGGCCAGACCGGGTAAGGGCAGCAGGCTTCCTTCCCTAAAGGACATTAGTGAACCAAATGGGTTTTTACAACAATCCGGTAGTTTCATGGCCATCATTACTGATACTAGTATTTTAATTAATTGAATTTAATTAATTAATTGAATTTAAATTCGCCAGCTGCCGTGGCGGGATTTGAACTCATGACTCTGGATTTTTAGTCCAGGCCTCTGGATTACTAGCCCAGTAACATAACCACTATGCTACCGTACTACTAGTGCTGCCTCATTTATATTACGACACTGATTCCAAAGGAAGAGTGGCCCCTGAAGACAGTATTACCACAAGGGGTAGTTGAGGCCACTAGCATAGATGCATTTGAGGGAAGCTAGATAAACACATAAGGGAGAAAGGTATGGAAGGATATGCTGATAAAGTTAGATGAAGTAGGAAGGGTGGAGCATAAACACTGACATGGACTTGTTGGGCTGATTGGCCTGTTTCTGTGCTGTACATTCTATGTAATTCTATATAAATGCAGCGTTAGCTTATGTTATAATGCTAGCTCAAATTCACTATCCCTCACTTTGCTTTTATTCCTCAGTGCGTCTGGTTATCTTTCTGTTATTGCTTCCAATTTTATTCATCAGCATGTATGTCCCAGAGTTCTTCGTCCTAAAATGGTTTACGAAACATTGAATGAATCTGCTTTGGATTATATTTATACAATTCCGTACAAGTTCAATTAAAAGGATATTGCAGCTTTGAGTGCACACCATTTCCCTTGCCATCTATTTTATAAAACAAAGAAGCATCAATCTGCTTTTGAGATTGGTTTAGCAGAAGACCCATGGGGTGTCCTGTCATACAGTAAACAAACAGCAAGAACGGGGTCCAAGTTATGGCTCTGGGGCCTATAGCATGGTGTGGTAAGAAAATGGTTAGAAAATGGAAGCTCTTCTCCAGTAATTGTAACAAGAGAAGCCCAGGGACACCAAACTAAATATTTTAGGGAAGGAGCTTGGTGCGGTGAAGAAAAGGAATATTAAACATAAATAAAATAAGAACAGTATTGTTGCAGTGTAAGGCCTGGTACTCCTCATTCACATAACCTGTAAATATACAGACAGCACACGCACTAGGTTTTGCTGATTTTCAGTAAATCTCACTGATTGAGTTGCTCTCACAATCCCACTGAAAGAGTGTAAAATGCAATGGGGATGATTTTAAACCCCAAGAACGGGTGGGTTGGGGGCAAGTGGGAGTTGAAAATAGTTGTTTTTTGGGGCACGACTGCAACCCGGATTTATTTCCGGGTTTAACGTCGGCGCATAAAAGTACAGGCTTCCCACTGGGAATGCAAAGTCCAAAAATTTTGAGGTCGCGACCCAAAAAAACAACTATTTGCAACACCCACCTGCCCCCGACCCACCCGTTCTTGGGGTTTAAAATCACCCCCAATGACTTTTTTCAAAGTGTAAGCTGTGCACAAACAGCAGATCTAGGTTGTAACATCAGAATCGCTTGGCCTGGAAGGACCTGGATGGGTATAAGTGAGGCAGGGGGGAGCTGGCATTTGGAACAGGATCCAGTTCCAATGGATCTCTACCCCTTTTTTTAAACATTAAATAATTCTGATGGAGGTGGGGGTGGTCACTTCTTGCCGCTGTCAGGCAAGGAGGCGGGAATCCTGACAGTTCCGCCTCCTCTGCTCCCAGTGCAATACTTGAGTTACCAGGATATCATCCTGGTGGATGTGGGGCCTACAATACTTGTTTCCTAATGGCAATCATTCATTCTGCTTTAAAAAAAAATGAGCTTCGACTGGAACATCCTAGCTCTCCCCTCCACTAATGGAGAGGCAAGGGACTGCTCTGAAATTCTTCCACGGCAGACGCCAAGGTAGCAACGTAAAAGGCATTGGGCTCACATTTGTTCAGATGACCCCGTCCCTGGAATTTGGGATGGAGTGAAGGCCGGCGCAGACTGGCGGCTGGAAGTTTCACCCTGTCGCACTTCCAGCAGCGGAGCAGGGCTTGGCGACTTTCAGCCCCTGTGCTTTCTGCTGCCAATGCGTGAATATGTCATTCAACAACCTAACAGCTAAATATCACCTCCAAAATATTTGAACGCTGATGTTGGTCACTGTGCCAATAAGCTCACTGTAACGCTGCCTAAAAACCTGACACATTGGAGAGACTTAATAACACAAAGGGCAAAGGTGAAGCTTTCCAAAGGCAAATGTTTCATTTTTCTGGGAAGTTTCCATAGTCCTGTGTTTGCTCAAGACTCTGCCTTCTCCCACACAAAATCATCGAAGCAACCGCGATAGATTGACAGATTTGGACTATGCAGGTGACCTAGAAATCCTGATAGAGATCATGATATCCTTGTACCGTTTCCCCCAATACTTTTGACGCAACAGTTAAAGAACTGAGCTTGCATATAAAGTGACAAAAATACAAGCAGTGGATAGCACCCTCAATATCACTTGAAGTCACTGTCCAACAAATTTACTCATTTGGGACCACCACAGGATGTAAGTGAGGCAGCACTGCAGCCTTTTATACATCCCTTCAGAAAATGTCATCCTCAAAAAAGTACTGTCCCCTCCTAGTGTTTTGAAAGAAAACCAGTTATCAGAAAACTTTAGTACTATATTGATGCCAATGATTCATTCAGATTCTAACAAGTGACTTTAATCAGCTCACATTCTGCCACATCTCTCAACTCTTGCTGAAGAGTAGAGAAGAGGGAACAATGTCATTTTCCTTTAAGAGGGCTCTGCAATTAGCTCGTAAGGCGGAAGGAAAAAAAAATCACAATCTAAAACTACTGGAAAGTGCCTAGCCATGGGCTTTGGTGCGGACAAGGTGGGGCTCAACTGTGAAGCCCTCCATGGTCAAATAGCCATGTAGGAGCCACGTCAAACTGACGTGGCTCCTACAAGAAGAAGAAGACTGTGCCCTTGGGTGAGGTGATGGAGGGCAGTCACTACCAATGGAACCATAGCCCGCAGTGAGTCATCACCACCATCAAAAAAGGACAAAACTGGAGAAAAAAACAACTGGAAAGTGATTACACCGAACTATATACTAACTGATTTACAAAAAAACAACAGCATTAGGGAAACAGAACTATATAATAATTATTATGACTAGGAAAAAAAGAATCATGGAAATTTCAATACATTTGACAACCATTCAGCCTATTGAACGATTTCACAATGATTTGGCCCATTATGCTTCTGTCACTGTTAGCTCCACATTGGCGTTCTCTACTCCAGAGTTCTCTATAGTTTCCCTAATCTTTCCTATACTCTTTATTATTTCCTTTCTCCAGGGTGTTTATCTAATTTCCTCTTAAATGTCCTGATTGAATTGGCTTCAACAGCGACCTCTGGTAATACATTCTATAGTCTAATAACTCTGAGTGAGAAAGTTTCTTTTAACCTCCCACTTTGTGATTCTAGTCCTCATCCTAAATTTATGTCCACTTGATACCTATTCATGAGGAAGCGGGCATTACCTTTCACTATTTACCTCTTCAAACTCTTTCAAAATTTCAAACCCATAACTGTGATTTTCTGGCACGCATAGTCACTGGATAAAGCTTCCCACCTCCAGTGTGTACTTGGAAAATGAACCTCCCCCATGTGCAAACATTTGATCAGATATATTGCCGTGTGCAGAATGGAGGTGCTACATTCAATCAGTTAAAAGTGTCACGATAATGAAACATAAATCTGGTTTTATGTTGGTCTTACTGGGGTGCTTATGCCTTTGGTTCCAGATAGCAGGCCTCACACGCCTGATGGTGAGCCTAATGTAAACTTGTCAGGTTGGCTGCTGGAAAAGCCCAGGCTTAGCAAAGTTGGCAAGTTTACATAAGGGTTGTCGCTGGACGCACTAGACCAATTGGGAACTGGTGGTGCAAGCACCAGTCTAAGGCTAACGCAAAAGCAGCTTAAGATACCTATCAAAAGAAAAATAAGACTACATTGCACAAAGATGACCATGAGAACTAGGCCATCTAATGAGATTAAACCCAAACCACAATCCTGCCAAGCTATTATTTACTCTTGGATTTACGCTGGTGATTAAAGTATTTGAATTTGATTTAATTGAAGGTGTTTGCCATAAAATAGATGGAGCGAGAGGTACTCTCACAACAGATTTGCAGAGTCTCGAAATAGTTACTGAGCTCAGCCTGCAATAGACAGAGCAGAGGAAGATTGATAGAGGCATCAGCATCTTCACTCAGGCGATCCACTGATGGAATGATGGAATAATTATTCCAAGATTGATTGCCATTATTTAAATCTTTTTTACTCGGTCCAAAGCCACTGCTGCAAAATAATTGTTCAGGGTACAGGTCATCTGCTTTGCATTTAAAAAAAAAACTATTTTCCATTTTAAAGTTAATTTGGTTTAGTGTCCAATTTCTGTGTGATTTATGTTTTGACTGAACTGATTTTTATTCTTGTTCCCAAAATTAATATCAATTTGTTGGAGAAGTTTTAATGTCCTTAAAATGCCCTTCCAGGGCTAAATGCAGATCTTTCCCAATGTAGTTCCTTCAGGGAAGCAACTCTTTTTTGTTTCAGAGTGCTTTTGAAAAAAATCATTAAGGCTATGGAGCAATCGCTTGGTGCCATAGGATGGGGGCTTGTGTCTGACCTCAGCTGTGCCCTCAGAGAAGGTGCTGAGCAGAGAAACCCCACACAGAGGGAAGGAGAGTGTCACAGAGGAAAGATTGGATAGGCTGGGGTTGTTTTCTTTGAAACAGGAGGCTGAGGGGAGATTTAATTGAGGTGTATAAAATTATGAAGGGTCTAGATAGAATGGGCAGGAAGGACTTACTTCCCTTAGCAGAGAGGTCAATAACCAGGGGGCATAGATTTAAAGTGATTGGTAGAAGGATTAGAGGGGAATTGAGGAGAATTTATTTCACCTAGAGGGTGGTGGGCATCAGAAACCCACTGCCTGAAAGAATGGCAGAGGCAGAAACCATCACTGCATTTAAAAAGTACTTGGATATGCACTTGAAGTGCCATAACCTACAAGGCTATGGACCAAGAGCTGGAAAGTGGGATTAGGCTGGATAGCTCTTTTTCGGCCGGCACAGACATGATGGACTGAATGGCCTCCTTCTGTGCCGTAAATTTCTATGATTCCAATTTCTATGATTCTATGACCACCTTGATAGAGAAGGAGTCATCGGGGTCACTCCACACGGCTTCTGAATAAAAAGGTCATATCTTACTAATTTGATTGAATTTTTTGAAGAAGTTACTGGATTGGTGGATGAGGGTAACCCACTAGACATTGTCTGCCTGGATTTTCAGAAAGCATTTGATAAGGTAACTCACAATAGGTTATTTCCCAAGATATGATCTTAAATGATAAGTGGAAAGTTGCTGCAGTGAATTAAGAATTGGCTGCATGCCCGTAGGCAGAACATTGTTATCAATGTCTGTGGATCTGCTTGGAGACTGGTTACCAGTGGTGTCCTGCAGGAATCGATGTTAGGGCCATTCCTCTTTACTATCTATTTTAATGGCATAGATAAAGGTGTTGGGGGAATGATCCGCAAGTTTGCGGGTGATATGAAAATTTGTGTGGGTGTTGGGATTGTGGAGAAGACTAAATAACTGTAAGCAGATCTTGATATGTTGGGGGAAAGCGCCCACATTTGGCAAATAGTATTTAACTTAGACAAGTTCAGTACTATGCATGTGGGCAGGACCAACACTAAGCATACTTACATCTTACAAGGAAAATAACTGAAGCCTGTGGTGAAAGATAAAGATCTTGGTATCATAGTTCATAACTCTTAGCTAAAGCAGATAGGGTCTTGGGTTGCATTTACAGGACCATCCATTACAAAATGAAACATACCATTTTGTCCATGCACAAGACTGTGGTTAAGCCTCATTTAGAATAGTGTGTCCAGTTCTGGTCCCCTCACATGGTGGTGATATTGAGGCTTTGGAAAAGGTTCAGTGGAGGGCCACAATAATGATCCCCTGTTTAAAACACCTTAGCTACCCAGATGGGCTTTAGAGAAGCATAGACTGAGGGGCGATTTGATTGAGGTCTATAATGTAATGAAGGAATAATACTGATAGTTTAGGTAGGGTGAGGGGTGATACATATAAATTACACAAGGGAAAAAATAGGTTAGCTGTTAGGTGGTACTTCTTTTCCCAGAGAAGGGTAGACCTGTGGAACAGGCTGCCATCTTGTGCGGTGAATGCTGATTCAATGTACCTTCAATAAAGAGCTGAACCGGTTCCTGGCTAGGGTGGGGATTCCATCATATAAATGGTAGGTACCAATTAATATAATTTATGGTCTATGTCGTCTCCTGGATCTAGTTTAGATCGACTAGAGGGATCTGAGAGGAATTTTCCAGAGTTTTTTTCTCTAATTGGCCTTGCGTTTTTGATCTGTTTTTTCACCTCTCCCAGGAGACTACATGGCATCTAGGGGGTAGGAAGTTTCTTGACCTGATGCAGAAGGCATCACTCTATGGGACAGGCGATGTGGACTAGCTGGTCTTTTCCTGTCCAACATTTTAATATGTTTGTAATGGATAGTTCTTTCAGAGTACTGGTGCAGGTGTCATGGGCTGAATGCTCTCCTTCCCTGCTGTAAAAGTCAATGGGGGTTAAATTGGATAACACCCAAAACCTGGTGTGGGGGTTATGGTGTGCGATTAACCCGCACCCGGTCATTGGGATGCAGGCAGCACGTGAGATTCATGCTGCCTGATAATCTGCATGATTGCTGCGTTCAGCCAGTGCTACCTGCACCATTGAGTAGCTGCATGCACCAGCAGGAGGCCCGAAATGGGGCATGGCCAGCACTACTTAAAGGCGGCCTGCACCTATTCAAGGGGACCATCAACTCAATCGGTGGTGGAAGAAAAATCTAATGGCTGGACCTACGAGAGAATGTGCACCAGGGTTCTCAGATAACACACTAGAGGCCTTGGTGGATGAAGTGGAAGCATGGAGGGCCATCCTGTATCTGCAGGGTTGCAGAAGGCCCTCCAGACACTAGCTGAAGAGGCAGTGGGAGGAAGTGGTGCTGGGAGCATTGCACCAAGCGTGTGGATACAGTGCAGGAAGATGTTGAATGATTTGACAAGAGTGGTCAAGGTGAGTGAATTCAAGTGTCAAGTGGCACATCCTACCAACTGTACCACTGCTGCATGCACGACACCCACCCCGTCACCCACCCACCAACAAACACTTTCCATCTCTACTCAATGGATGCTGCATCTCACCCTCACACATTACCACTCTTGCAAGCCACACACCCACAACTCACAGGTCACACACACTGGAAGCTATTCAACCATGACAGCCACATCACCCAAACACCTTGCAGGACACTCACTGACACACTTCTCTCTGTCTTGCAGGAGAGGGTGGTGCATAACAGCCAGCAGCAGCACGCCTACACGTCCTCACCCCCATAGAGGAGACAGTGCTGGGATTATTGGGTGGGACGTCGCTGCAGCCATGGCCACTGGCAGCGCTGGAGGTCTCGACGATGAGGGTCTCAGCATAACTCCACCTTTCCCACATCTTCCTCATCCCACAATCTTTACTGACTCATGTGCTGCAGATGGTGTCAGCACGCACAATTTACTTTCCCCACCCCCACTCCACAACTCAACTTGTCTCCCTTTGTCATTGCAGATACCCAAGAACTGGAGCTGGCACCTTCCGAGGTGGAGGAGGAGGAGGAAGACAGTGATAATGAAACAACATCATCACTCGATCTGACACTCGCAACCACCAGATCAGATACTGACACTATGCAATCTTTAGAGGCCAGGTTGGAGGGGGCGATCTGCATTTGGTGAGACACTGGGGCGGGGGGAACGGATACCACAGGTGCCAGCTCTAGTTCTGCTGCAGAGGAGTCGGATGATGACTTCGATGGGCCAGGCTACAGAAGAAGGCTGATAGGCATACACAGCAAAATGCTTGGTGCACTGGAAAGCCTGCCAGAAAACCTGTGCGCAATGTCACGGGTCGTGGAGGAGTCCACCTTGAACATGGCACAGGGCTTTTGGAGAGCTTGGAGCTCATCCTTTCCCACACTGAATGGGTGTGGGTCGCCTCCATCAGCACACCTGTGGAACCCACCATGATGCAGCGTCTGATGACCAATGTCACAGTTTCCATTGCAGCACAAACATCTGCCATCCAAGGTCCGACTGCTGCCTTACAGGCTCAGACTGCTGCTATCGTGCCTCTGGGTTTCACTGTGGAACGGGGCTTCCAGGGTGTCACAGCAGTCCAGCAATTTGTTCTCCAGCAGATCACCAGGATTGCTGAGGTGCCATGGCAGTCGAACCTGCTGTCCTCTCTCCGGACGACAGCATTCCTGCTCCCACCCCTGCCAATCCACCAGTGCCCTTACTGTTGCCTGTCAGCCAGCCAGACCAGACTGCTGCAGCCCATGCTGAGATGGTGCAGTCTGAAGCCGGGCCCTTCTGTCCGAGAGCTGCTCGAGGTCGTCCTCCACAGTCATGTGCATTCTCCTCCATTAAAGGTCAGCAGCCTGTCACCACCCATGCTCCAGCCACTGGGGATGCACCTCGTAGGAGCACTAGGAACGGAAAAGTCACTCGAACGACAGGCACTGAGGAAATGCACAAGGATGAATAGTGTAATGTTGTATACATGATTTTGTGTGTTAGTTTATAAATTTGTATTTGAAGTCGCAGTTGCTGGTGGTTTTTATTTATGCGATGAACTGCGGAAAGAAGCAATGTGTAATCATAAGGAGGACGATTGGATGGTCATGAGGGAGAGTGTAGGACTGTTGGTGACTTGGGAGGTTACTGATATCGCTCATGAATAAGGTGAGCACACAGAGCCCTGGACAGACCTTGCCTCTTCCTCCACTTCCTCCTCCATCTTCTTCTCCCTCTTGTACTTCTTCTCCTCCTCTTCCTCTGCCTCTGGCTCAGGGTCTTGCCAGATAGGCAGTGGCAAGGGCTGTCCTCTCTTAAGGGCGAGGTTGTGCAGCATGCAGCACACCACGACGAATCGTGACACTCGCTCAGTGGAGTACTGCAGGACTCCTCCAGAATGGTCCAGGCAGAGGAAGCGTTACTTTAGGATGCCTACGGTGTGCTTGATGACGTTTCGTGTGGCCGCATGGTTCTCATAGTAGGCCTGCTTTGTACGTTTACGTGCGTTCCTGACGTGCGTCACGAGCCACCTCAGGAGGGGATAGGCCTTGTCACCCAGTAGCCAGCCTTTGACTTGCCGAGCCGGTTGAAAGATAGGTGGGATGTTGGACTGTGGCAGAATGAAGGAATCATGACTGCTGCCAGGGTAGCGGACATTGACCTGCATGATGCGCTGCGTGTGGTCACACACCAGCTGCACATTGAGGGAGTGGAACCCCTTTCTGTTCATGAAGATGGCCGAGTTGAGATGTGGAGCATGCATGGCAATATGCTGCAGTCAATGGCACCCTGCACCATGGAGAAGCCTGCAATGTGAGCAAACCCTCGTGCTCACTCATTCTGCTTCCCTCTCTGTCAAGAGGGAACGTTATGAATCTGTTGCGCAGCTCACACAGTGCCTCCATGACCTCCCTTATGCAGCAGTGCATTGCAAACTGTGAGATGTTGCACGTATCATCAGCAGCAGTCTGAAAGGATCCAGAGCTGTAAAAGTGCAGTGCCAAGGTTACCTTCACAACCATAGGCAATGCTGGCCTTGCCCTACTCTGAAGCTGCAGTTATAGCTCCAGCAGTTGACAAATCTCCATCAGTGCCCTGTGCCTCTTCTTCCTCCTCCTCCCTCTCCTCGCAGCTTGACCTGCTTTGCATGGCCTCTCTGCAAGCTCCCAGTCGTGTTTAATGCCCAGCAGGATCCCTAGCAGGCCACCCATGGTTGGCAGAAACCTTGTTCAGCAAACTGTTTTAAATGTGATGTGGAGATGCCGATGATGGACTGGGGTTGACAATTGTAAACAATTTTACAACACCAAGTTATAGTCCAACAATTTTATTTTAAAATCCACAAGCTTTCGGAGGCTTCCTCCTTCCTCAGGTGAATGTGGAAATGAAATCCTCGAACCTATCGCATTTATAAATCACAGAACAACGCCTGGTGATTACAGATAGTCTTTTCAACTGCCCGTTGCCAAGGCAACCAAAGTGTTCAGACAGACAGGTGTTACCTACAGTGCCACCGAATATACAAACGGCCAGAACCAAAAAAACAGATGATGTGGAGATGCCAATTAAAAAAAAAACAGAGCGAGAGAGGCAGAAACATAGAAACATCCAGAAGGAAAAGACAGCAATTGACCCGTTATATTAAAAACAGATAACATTTGTTCGCTGGTGGGGTAACGTCACCAACAGTAATGCAGGACCTGCCAGACCACTCTCTATATAATATTGCAACTTTCTCCAAGTATAGGAAGCTTCAACAAACACGTATAATTGTACCAGCAGCCAGAAGCAATAGTCCAGCAATTAACCTGCAACACCTGCATGATTCCTATAAATAGCGCTGGTTGGGGGTCCTCCAGGCCATCTGTGACCTGTTCAGCTGTGCGTGGTTAAGGCAGTGCATTGGCTGGAGTGTTGAATTCCAAAATTGCATCTGTCCCTTTAAACCAGCATTGCACACTGACCTACCGCATATTCTCCCTACTTTACATAGTCTGCGCGTACATGAACGCCCTTACCAAGATGGCGTCCGGCGCACATCACACTAGAAGTGTGTGCGTGCATTCCGGACACCATTTTGGGTCCTTAGGAGGCCGCATAGTGCCTACACGGCGGGTGCTACGCAGCCCAATTCATAGCCCAGTGATTCTGTGCATTGCTGCAGATTCTCAGGAATCTGATCTGTTTACATTGTGAGCCAATTTGAAAGTACCACCAGCAAACACTATGGATGTGGCTTTTGTTTTCTGGCCCAGGATTGTGCCCAGGGAATGTTCTGTATACCCCAGCAACATAAAAAGCGCTCAGTTCACATGATGTCAACAGGCAGCATCCAATCATTTATGGCTGCCACTGGTAGAACTCTAGTGTTGATTTATTTAAGGTCATCTTTATATTACTTGTGGTCCAGGGAGAACAATATCTGTTCACGATTCTCCCTTGTTTATACTGCCACTTTGCTCCAGTCTCCCTGTAGCCTTGTTAGGGACAGGTTCCAGGACAAGCCTGGAAACAGATCCTTAATTGGATACATAAAGATTCCCCACGATTCATCCAAAGCTCTGCGGCTCATAACCTATTACCTCTGACCTCGTTAACCCGGATTAGTTCCCAGAACCCTAGAGACTCAATTTTAAAATTCTTGTCCTTGTCTTTAAATCCCCCCATTGCCTTGTCTTCCCTATCTCTGCAATCTCCTCCAGCCATAAAAACTCTCCATTTTTATGCACCTTCCCCTCACTTCGCCGCATCTACAGCTAGTTCGCACTCTCTGGAATTACTTCACTAAAGCCCTCCTTCTCCTCCTCCAAGACCCTCTTTAAAACCCTCCTCCATGATCAAGGTCCTCCTAATCTCTCCAGCTTTGGCTTCGCATCAGATTTCCTTCTGTGAAGTGCCATAGGATGTTTTTCTACATTAAAGGTGCTATATAAATGCAAGCTGTTTATTCTACAGGAATCATAATTGTGGGGAATTCTTATTGCACAGATGCAAGGAAAAGTGGTTTTAGAACATGGTCAGCACTGTCAGAGGGGCTTGGTTCCTGAAGCATTGGGGGGGCCATACAGTGTTACCAATTGATGGGACACCACAGCTATCCTACCATAGCAGGAGCTTTAACAAACTCCCTTGAGGGCCATCCTGATGAGGGTCAAGCGTGTGGAATTGGCTTTCTGTACTTTGCTGCAACAGGAGACCTTAATCTGACTACAGGTTGATAGACTTACATTTTTTTCCCCCTTGCATCGCTGGCAGGACTGGCATTGATTGCCCGTCCCTAATTGCCCTGAGAAGGTGGTGATGGGCCTTCTTCTAAGAAACATAGAAAATAGGAATAGGAGAAGGCCATTCGGCCCTTCGAGCCTGCTCCGCCATTCAATATGATCACGGCTGATCCTCTATCTCAATACCATATTCCCGCTCTCTCCCCATACCCCTTGATTCCTTTAATGTCTAGAAATATATCTATCTTCTTCTTAAATATATTCAGCGACTTGGCCTCCACAGCCTTCCATGGTAGAGAATTTCACAGGTTCACCACCCTGAGTGAAGAAATTTCTCCTCATCTCAGTCCTAAACGTCCTACCCCATATCCTGAGACTGTGACCCCTCGTTCTAGAACCCCCAGCCAGGGAAACATCCTCCCTGCATCCAGTCTGTCTAGCCCTGTCAGAATTTTATACGTTTCAATGAGATCCCCTCTCATTCTTCTAAACTCTAGTGAATACAGGCCTAGTCGACCCAATCTCTCCTCATACGACAGTCCTACCATCCCAGGGATCAGTCTGGTGAACCTTCGCTGCACTCTCTCTATGGCAAGTATATCCTTTCTTAGGTAAGGAGTCCAAAACCGCACACAATACTCCAGGTGTGGTCTCACCAATGCCCTGTATAACTGCAGTAAGACATCCTTGCTCCTGTACTCAATACCTCTTGCAATGAAGGCCAACATACCATCATTCTTGAACTATTGGTAGCAGTTTGATACAACTGAGTGCCTTGCTAGGCTACTTCAGAAGGCAGTTAAGAGTCAACCACGTTGGTGTGGGACTGGAGTCATATATAGGCCAGACAGGGTAAGAACAGCTGGTTTCCTTTCCTAAAGGACATTTGGGTTTTTACGACAATCCAACAACTTTATGGTCACTTTTACAGATACCAATAATTCTCAAATTCTCAAACTGCCATGGTGGGAATTGAACTCACATTCTCTGGATTACTAGTCCAGTAATTTAACCACTGCACTACCGCACCCAGTTTTCATGAGTCAACAAATGCCATTCGTTTCCCATCAACACTGGACTATAAACGCAGCTACAGAGTAATTTGCACATTACAGCTTTGTGCAGAGCAGAATGATCACTTGAAATGTCCGCAAGTGTGACTTGGCATATTAGAACACACTCTTACCTCAGTACTGATGTTTTTGTTAAACAGGGTCCATCAGAGCAGTTAACACATTTTTAGTACAGGCAGATTTCAAAGGAAGCTGACATTCTCATTTTGTGGTTAAGAACAGGGTGAGACAGACACTATGTTACAATTCTCCTGGCTTTGTTTTCTATCGTAACTCCTTTTTGGAAAACTGACAAGAAGGTGCGTTTGAATTAATGTGTTGCCCATTGAAGCCATTGGATCTCACTTTGTCTACCTCATTAAAATGTGTTATTGTTTGGCTGTTGAAACATAGCATCACAATAAGAGGCTGCCGTGTTTAAGGAGATACAAAGAAAAATAAACCGCAAATGCTAGAAATACACAGCGGGTCAATCCGCATCTGTACAGGGAAAGGATAGGTTAATACTCGGTGTCTCTGCTCTTTACAGATGCTGATTAACCTGCTGTGTATTCCCAGCATTTTCTATAATTGGAGCCCATGGGATTACAGCGGCAGTGGCAGCGTGAATATGAAATTGGCTAAGGGACGGAAAGCAGAGAGTAGTGGTGAACGATTGTTTCTCAGGCTGGAGGAAAGGGTACAGTGATCTCCCTCAGGGGTCGGTATTAGGATCACTGCTCTTTTTGATATATATTAATAACCTGGACTTGGGTAAACAGGGCATAATTTCAAAGTTTGTAGATAACATGAAACTCAGAAATGTAGTAAACAGTGAGGAGGATAGTAACCGACTTCAGGAGGACATAAGGACAGACTGGTGAAATGGGCAGACACATGGCAGATGAAATTTAACGCAGAGTATGAAGTGATTCATTTTGGTAGGAAGAATGAGGAGAGGCAATATAAACTAAATGGTACATTGTTAAATGGAGTGCAGCAACAGAGAGACCTGGGGATGCACATACACAAATCTTTGAAGGTGGGCAGGACAAGTTGAGAAGGCTGTTAAAAAAGCATTCAGGATCCATGGTTTTATAAAAAGAGGCATAGAGTAAAAGCAAGCAAGTTATGCTAAACCTTTATAAATCACTGGTTAGGCCCCAGCTGGAGTAATGTGTCCAATTCTGGGCATCACACTTTAGGAAGGATGTCAAGGCCTTAGAGAGGGTGCAGAGGAGATTTACTAGAATGGTACCAGGGATGCGGGACTTCAGTTATGTGGAGAGACTGGAGAAGTTGGGGTTGTTCTTCTTAGAGCAGGGAAAGTTAGGGGGAGATTTAATAGAGGTGTTCAAAATCATGAAGGGTTTTGATAGAGTAAAGAAGGAGAAACTGTTTCCAATGGCAGAAGTGTTGGTAATCAGAGGGCACAGATTTAAGGCAAAAAAAACAGATGTGAGATGAGGAGACATTTTTTTACGCAGAGAGTTGATATGATTTGGAATGCACTACCTGAAAGGGTGGTGGAAACAGATTCAATAGTAACTTTCAAAAGGGAATTGGATAAATGCTTGAAGGGGAAAAATTTGCAGGTCTATGGGGAAAGGGCAAGGGAGTGGGACTAATTGGATAGCTTTTTCAAAGAGCCGAATGGCCTCCTTCTGTGCTGTATTCTAGGATTTTATGACTTAATTGCGGATAAAAATGTGCAGAATACTTGGGAGGTGGCCTCATTTCTTGATGATGTTATTGGAAGCTAATATTTTTTCATTTTGCCTTATTAGAGCTGAAAAATGACTGTTGCCAATATTAATGATGTTTCTGTGACATTCCTTTGTCCATTATTTTAGCAGACGTGGTAAGCTTTTAAAGTAAACAGGTTGATACTGGGGTCTAAAACCCACGATCTTCTGACTCAGTGCTGCACTGAAGTGACAACTTAGGTCATGTGCTCAAGTCCTGGACTGGAGGTTGAACCCATAACTTTCTAACTCAGATGCAAGTGTGTTACAAACAACTAAACTGACATGTTAAGGAAGGATAGGACTTGCAATTATATAGCGCCTTTCATGTTCTTCAGAAGTCCCAAAACGCTTCACAGCCAATGAAGCACTTTTATAATGTACTCAAAGTTAGCAGCCAATTTGTGCACAGCAAGGTCACACAAACAGCAATGAGATTCATAACCAGATGGTCTGTTTTAGTGTTGTTGGTTGAGGGACAACTCCCCTGCTCTTATTTGAATAGTCCCACGTCCATTTGACAAGGCAGACGGGACCTCGGTTTAACATCTTATCTGAAAAATGGCACCTCTAGCAGTGCAGCACTCCCTCAGTACTGCACTGAAGTGCCAACTTAGATTATGTGCTTATGTCTTTGGAGGGGGTCTAAAACCCACGATCTTCTGACTCGAGGCGAGAGTGCTACCACTGAACCAGGGCTGACACCTAATTTTTAAGTTTAGCCAATCAAATGCAGTTTTCAAACTTGTTTCAATGTTTCAGTGAATATAATTATTCAGTGAGC
Organism: Heptranchias perlo; assembly: GCF_035084215.1. Classification (NCBI taxonomy): domain Eukaryota; kingdom Metazoa; phylum Chordata; class Chondrichthyes; order Hexanchiformes; family Hexanchidae; genus Heptranchias; species Heptranchias perlo. Next base: position 31,035,652 of record NC_090351.1, on the reverse strand, counting down.
TGCACTCATACTTGCATATCTCTGAATTAATATCCAATGCATGTTATCAATTTTTGAATGCATTGGTCAACATGTTGTAAACAAAGATTGCTTGTACTTGTTGTATACCCTTTTGTTTGAACTGCTTGTTTATGCCTTTTTTGAAAATTCACAAACAGACAAAGCAAAACATTTAAAGGTCTGGTTAGCAAAGAAAATGGGTAAGCAGGGTTTGATTTGCATAAAATATGAAAACAGAGCAAAGTCACATCAGGCATCCTCTCAATCCAGCAGAGTCATAGAACAGAGATGAGGATCAATATTTGAAGCAAAGGATGACACGGGACCAAGGAGAGAGCAGGGAGTTGGATTAGTTTTGATTTGCTCTAGAAAACAGCCGCCAGACACAACGGGCCAAATGGCCTCCTTTTGTGCTGCAATTTTCTATGGTTCTTTCATCGCAGGAGGGTGGCCAAAGCTGTGCACACTCAATGAGATAATGACACATTTTAATGTTTTGAAGTATGCAATTTTTATAGATAGGATCTACTATATTATAGAGGATATTAGTGACCTATCAAAAAGAATGAAATATGCTAGCCTTGCATAATCGAATGAGCGGTGGTCAATGTCCTCTTTTAATAAGCTGAATAGTACTGAACACATACTTAGAAGAATAGAAATACTTTTACGCCTATTGGTCATTGTTCACCTCAGAAAGTTAATGATGCCCTGTCACTAACTTTCGGCGTTATAGGTGTGTTAGTGTTTTTCAGTGTTGGTGGCGTTTTATGTAAATATACGTGGTCGAAACATTCCACTGTTCAATAGGCAGGTGCAGAGATATTTCTTCACTGGTGTTTTCTAGTGTTATGTCAATAGAATGAGAAATGCTAGCCTTGTTATATGCAGCAGCTGGGCACAGAAAGGCACTGCAAGATTCAGAGGGTTAATGAGGAATTGATTTTGAATCTCCCGGTGGTACTGTTCCACAATACATTGTTTATAAGAAAATGGAGGGAAAATCTGCTGTGCTCATAAAGTCAGAAGGAGCTGACAAGCGGCAGAGTGCAGCGTCTATGACACAATGTGGGATTGTCTTCGTTTGAGGCACTTGTGCAAATACTTACCTCAAGCTGGCTAAACCTGAATGGGAATGTTTGCCCCTTAGATTGCGTTGTTTGAGAATGAAACCCATGATTCAATGGATGAAGTGTTTATAGTTTGTGTAGTCTAAACCAGACATAAACAGCAATTCAATTCAGGCAATGATCTCAAAACTCTGAATAATGACAAATTGATTTCTTTCTACCTTGGCTCTTAATTCTTGCGTTCTGAACTGTTTTCCATGAGGTTTTTACAGCTTTATTCGAAAACCTTTAACAGAAAAATATATTGGGCCGAATCTTGCTGGAAAAATAACCTTAGCCTCCCTGTTATTTTAAAGAACTTGCTGGATTTGCACATTAATTGCCCATTAAACTCGCCGCAGAAAGTTAGGGCTGGAACTTAACAGCACAAGTACCTTTTTAACAATGTGATAATTGTTAATGCAATGCCAATCAACCTTTTTGGCTCAGAAAGGGAACAATCTAAACTGTTCAATCTCATTCCTGCATGTAGTAAATCGCTAGAGATTTAAAAAATGTCAAATTTTAAATTTAAATTTTTTTCCTTACTTTTCCTTTCTATCTCTCTTTTTCTCTCTCTTAATCCAATCTTTCTTTCCCTTTATTTCTCTTTCTGCACCTGATTTGATTCCAGTTCACACTCCTTCTCTGTCGTTCCTCTGTTTCTTTCTCAACCCTTAAATCTCATTGGTTAAGGAGAAACACGATTGGTCCCACCATTCACTAAGGTCCCAGATGTCCCATTGCCCTCGCCGGCCGTTATCAGCTCGCACTTCCAGCAAGCTACGGTGCAAAAAAATTTTGAGCTGAAGGGTGTCAGAAAACACCTGACAAACTGCATACATCATGAGATATCCCGCTCCAGGAATTTCAGTATAACACTATAGCAATCTCAGCCAGCCGACCTGCAAAGTCCTTCTCACTAACACGTTGGGGCTGGTACCTCAGTGTTGGAGTTGTCCCACAGACAGCTTGACACAGTTGTACTCACAGAATCATATCTATCAGTCAACATCCCAGACTCCTCCATCACCATTCTTGGGTATATCCTGCCCCAATGGCAAGATAGACCCATATTTATACACGGTCAGATGGCAGTGACTCTGGGAATCATCACTGTTGACTCCAGACCCTATGAAGTCTCATGGCTTCAGGTCAGACAAGGATAAGGAAACTGTCTACTGATCACAGCTGCCCCTCCCCCCCCCCCCCCCACCACCTTCCTTCTCTGATCAAGCAGTTCTCCCCCATATTGAACATCACTTGGAGGAAGTTCCGAGGAAAGCAAGTGAGCAATTTCATTGGTCACAGGGTGGTGTTGATGACATTTATGAAGAAGTCTGCAGTTTCAACTACCTTTTCTTCCAGAAAGGAGATTGTAAAGTGGCAAGCAGCTCACAAGACAACCTAAAGGGAAAAATAACCATGAAGATGTTTTATAGCTTCAGTGTAATGGTGATTTTAGAAAAATCTAATATGTGATCATTGTTTTCTATATATCCCTAGATCCATTTCAAGTTTAAACCTTATATAAACAGGTTGGCAGCATTACCAAAGGAAAAATATTTATGTTTGAGGGTATTAATTGAAACATATGAACAAAATCTTTGCCTTTTGTACCGTTTTGGAGTTCTTTCAGGAAGATAAGGAAAAATATGCCAATTGGAGTAACAGATTATAGATATTAAAAACTGATCCACACAAAATGGAAGGAAGAGAATCCTACTACTTAAGGGACTGTTTTATGCACAGGGTAATCGAGAAAGAACGCTGTTCATAGAATCACAGAATCACAGAATGATGCAGCTGAAGGAGGCCATTTAGACCACCGTGCCTCCTTCTTTGAAAGAGCTATCCAAATGGTTCCACTTCCCTGCCCTTTCCCCATAGTCCTGCAAATTTTCCCCTTCAAGTATTTATTCAATTCCCTTTTGAAAGTTATTACAGAATCTGCTTCTACCCTTCTTTCAAGCAAGGCTTTCCAGATCATAACAACTCGCTGCGTGGAGAAACGTCTCCTCATCTCCCCTCTGGTTCTTTTGCCAATTATCTTAAGTCTGAGTCCTCTGGTTACTGACCCTTCTGCCATTGGAAACAGTCTCTTCTTATTTACTCTCCCCTTAACCTTCTCTGCGCTAAGGAGAACAACCCCAGCTTCTCCAGTCTCTCCATGAAACTGAAGTCTCTCATCCCTGGTACCATTCTAGTAAAAGTTAAGGAGAATGGGTTATTATATTAATTTTCTATATAAAAAAGTGCAAGGGGAAAGCTCTAGAGAGGGCTCTCAAAGTGGCAGATGGACCTGTTGGATACAAGTTCTGCTGGTCTGCTCTTGGCGCACACCAGGGGTGCATTTTGGGAAGTTGTGGACTCTCAGCTCGTGACGTTCTGTTCATTCATTTTAATGGCGTTACCTACTTCCAAGAACAGTTATGATGTCGTGTTAAAAGAACTTAAAAACCTCTTTATATTCCATTTGTTGGCCGCGTGTGCTGCGATGTAATGTAAATGGTTGTCATTTGTATTCACCATATCAGCTGTTACATTTTGTTTCTCTCTCTCTTGCTAGCAAAGAAAACCAATACAAATCTTGAAGATTTATAGATTTCAGCTTTGATCGACTAGTTGCAAATTACAGTTCAAATAGACATAGAGAGATATGCTGGTTAGTTCCCAGCACGATTTCTCCAAGTCTTTCAATGCTCCCAGGAAGCATCAGGTTCAAAGTCCTGACCCTTCTGTCCTTGTTACAGCTGCCTCCAGCTGTATCCTGTTGATATGTGACTTTGTGCACAAAAAAGTTATTAAATCATTAGAGTTAATGAACTGAAATATTATTTGTACTCATCTTCCCCTGAGAGAGATTAAACCCTGTTTATAATGTCCTCGGTTTTTAGAATGCGTAGAAAGGATTAAGCTGTTTGTGTGGGTTTTTGAATATTGTAGAGGGCTGTAGTAGATCTGTGGCAGGAAGATGCCAACAGCAGAATAAACCTGGAGCATCATTATCAGTCAAGCAGCATACAATTTTCTTTTGCTAGATTTCACCAGGCAGCATTTGACATGATCAATTAAACATTGCTCAATAACATTTTTCACTGACTGGAGTTTATCCCTTGCCTAATAAAGTGCATCATTTCTGCCCCTCATTTTTCACTTTAAATGGTAGTACCTTTAATCTTCTGCAATCATTTGCAGTCCTCTTCGATGACCTCTGCTTATAGTGTCAGGGAACCACCCGTCTTGGGATTTGCATCCCCCAAAGCCAATTTTTATGGCTTGCCTCAGGCACAGTCGTTAGATGCACTCATTCTTTAGCTATATAGCCAAAGAATGGTTATAATTCCACAAACCATCCATTTTGTGTTTTAGAATCCTTAGTAAGATTACTTATAATGAGAATCCTCAGGTGTAGTTGGTAAGAAAGGAGCTGGGATTTTTATAGTTCCTCAGCACATTACCATATGTGTGTAATGAGCAGTTATTCTCATTATAGTTTAGCTTTTGTCCCCTCTAGTTACGTTTTGACAGTTATTCATATATTGCTTATGGAATTGTTCTATGATTTCATTATACCATTTTACTTCCATGATATGTTTTATGCTGTTTACAGTGTGTACGAATATCTGATTGTTTCATTGAGGTATTATTGTGGGCACAAGTCTAACGCATAAAATGGCTCACAATTCAGCACTATTGCACTCTCGCTCAGAAATGGCTTGAGGGTTGCTGGTGTAGGAAATATAAATTTCATATGGGTGCAGTCGAGTTATTCCTCTGAGCTCTTGGATAGTGCAGTGGAGAGAGAAGTGTTTGGGAAGAAGAGAGGAAAAGACGGCTGAGACCTATAATATCCAAAGATTTCCTGGAGATCTCCAAAAGATTTTGGAGTGCTTACAGCTGGAGCATAGCATACCAGAGTTGGAAAAGTGGATGCTAGGAGGTGGGGCTGAAGAAGATTTCAGAAGTAGGTGCAGCAAGGCCACAGAAGGACTTGAAGTTGAACAAGGATTTCGAACTGGATTTATTGTGGTTGGGGAGCTAAAAGAGGTCAGTGAGAACAGAAGTGATAGGTGTATGGGACATAATATGGTATAGGATATGATAGGTATGAATGGCAGAGTTCTGGATGAGTTGGAGTTTATATAGGGACGAGGTCAATAGGCTGCCATTAAGAGTGCTGAAGAAAAGAAAGCTTTAGGTGACAAGGGCATGGATGAAAGTTTTGGCCAGTTTCAAGGTGTGGTGGAGATGTTGGTGGACAAAGCTACGGAGTTGCAAGTAGGCATTGTTGGTGATGGGACATGGGATTTGAAGCTCATTTGAGGATTGAACAGGACACCAAGGTTGTATACCATGAGATTCAGCTCGAGTGAAGAGCTGGGAATGGGGACAGAATCAAAATGTGAAGTGAAAGGTTTCAGTGGGAGCTGAAGATGATCACTTCAGTCTTGCCAATGGAGAACGCTGGGGAAAATAAATAAAACACATTGTATACTTCAATAGTTTTGCTGCACAGCTTATGCAGATCAACTCAGTCACTGTATTTCCTTGGCTATCAATCGATTGTGTTTCTTTCATGGATGCACTATAGAGGTACCAATAAATGCAGTCATTTTTGTTCTCAGATATTTGATAGTATTTGCATATAGCTTTCACCGAAAGTCTTTGTGGATAGACTTAAGACTTACAAAATTCTTGAAATAGATACCCGATGACCACTTCTGTGTAGGTGGTCAGTTGTCAACGTGTAGCCTCGTTTTACTTAAGACAGTTTTGATTTTGATACTGACTTTCATTCTCCTGAGATTATCGGGTACTGTATTTATGATATTTAACCCAGGTAATTCAGAGCAAATCATTTTTTTGATGTTATATGATAGAAACTTAAGAGCATATCTACATTTTTAATGACTTTACGTTCACTGAGTAACATAAGAACATAAGAAATAGGAGCAGGAGTAGGCCAATCGGCCCCTCGAGCCTGCTCCACCATTCAATAAGATCATGGCTGATCTGATCCTAACCTCAAATCTAAATTCATGTCCAATTTCCTGCCCGCTCCCCGTAACCCCTAATTCCCTTTACTTCTAGGAAACTGTCTATTTCTGTTTTAAATTTATTTAATGATGTAGCTTCCACAGCTTCCTGGGGCAGCAAATTCTACAGACCTACTACCCTCTGAGTGAAGAAGTTTCTCCTCATCTCAGTTTTGAAAGAGCAGCCCCTTATTCTAAGATTATGCCCCCTAGTTCTAGTTTCACCCATCCTTGGGAACATCCTTACCGCATCCACCCGATCAAGCCCCTTCACAATCTTATATGTTTCAATCAGATCGCCTCTCATTCTTCTGAACTCCAATGAGTAGAGTCCCAATCTACTCAACCTCTCCTCATATGTCCGCCCCCTCATCCCCGGGATTAACCAAGTGAACCTTCTTTGTACTGTCTCGAGAGCAAGTATGTCTTTTCTTAAGTATGGAGACCAAAACTGTATGCTGTATTCCAGGTGCGGTCTCACCAATACCTTATATAACTGCAGCGATACCTCCCTGTTTTTATATTCTATCCCCCTAGCAATAAAAGCCAACATTTATCCCAACTCTCTGCTTCCTGTTAGATAACCAATCCTCCACCCATGCCAGAATATTACCCCCACGACAGTGATTCTTTATCTTGAGCAATAATCTTTTATGTGGCACTCGAATGCCTTCTGGAAGTCTAAATATACTACGTCCACTGGTTCCCCTTTAATAAAGAACTCTGGCTGTATGATATTGGGAGTCAATCAGGCTGAGCTGACGGACTCTCAACCTTTTGTTCAACTCCCTGCTATAGTAGACCCAGCCATCCATTATTATTTACATAAACCAGAATGACACGCACCTCCTGCATAAAATTACACACACAGCTACACACAAGGCCTGGATATGTAGTTATACCATATGTTCAGTGCATATTTCAGTACCTGGGATGATTGCACATAGAAAATGTTGCTTTTATGTGTAGCTGCTATGAATAGTTTATACATTGCACAGATTTCTTATCTAATGTTAGGCACAGTTTTTATGAAAGATATTTGAAGAGTTCATACTATATGGAGGTTGATAAATTTTATATAAAATTAAATTTAGATTGAATATAATTATTTTTCCCATTTTTTTCCTCTTGCATTCTCTCGGGCTCTTCTCTCCTGTCGCCTTTCCTTCCTTTCACCTAGTCATGTCACCTTTCACTTCTCCCCTCTCGGGTACTTTGCTTCCACATTCACTACCCCAAACTATAACTACTGCTCTGCCTTCCTACTCTCCTGCTGCTATCCCAGACTTGAGTTCCCCCTTGAATAAGCACACAACCACCCTCTGTACCTCTTTTGGCATTCTCCGAAGCGCCCATCAAGGGACTCATTGCTGCAGTAACTCCAACTGCCCCACCCTCCTTGCTCACCTACTATCCCTCCCAGGATGCCTGTTGGGGGCTAACTGTGCCAACCTCCTTCCTGTCCTATTCATTCCATCCACCACTGTCTTCCTGGACTCTACCAGCAGATGAACAATCACTGCACATTGCGGGCATTTTCTCTCCAGAATGTCCATTCGCTCTCAAACAAGACCCTTGCCATCTATGACCTTATTGTGGACAATGGTTTTGACTGAAACATAGCTCAACAATGGCGACACCCTGCCCTTACTGAAGCCCCTCCACCTGGCTATACTTTCCATCGCCTACCCCGCCCAGACCACCGCAGTGGTGGTGTGACCCTTTTCACACCTTTCTCTCTCCCCCTTCCTCCCTCCTTTCCTCCCTCAGCCTCTACATTGAGTGACTCCTCATATGGACGTAGTCCTTAAAGGGAATGCTGCAGGCCACTCTGAAAATGGCAAAAAAAAAAGGCTGTAGCACTGATTTCTGTGGGCCTGGAGAGGCGTGAATGCTCCTTGTGGCCCCACAAAAATCTTCCCACACGCTGCCAGTCCATCCGTGCCCCCGCCCCAGAAATTTCCTCCCCCACGCATTAAGGGTTTATTTCCGGCTCGGTTCTGAAGAGGAAATGCCGGATTTCCCACTTCCCAATCAACAAACTGCCTGTCAGCACTGGCCGCTCACCCAAAGTATTGTATTGATAGCCTGATCCTAAAAATGGTTTGGGCCTTTCGCTGGTGCCATTAGGTGGGTGGTGTGATCGCTCCGACTAATGCCCACTCGAAGTGGACTCAAACTGAAAGTCGCTCCCCTAGCTCCACTTTTGAGTCATTTTTTTTGCCGCCACAGTCCTTTTGGTCAGCTGCAAAGGTGGCTGGTTGGTAATACTGTTCCACTCTTTGCTAAGTAGGAGATGCAACTTAAAGGACGGCACCCTCTACAGCTGTACAGGGTACGTGGTGCCCAGCAGTGAGATAGCTTCACTAGTAACACACCAGCCAATAAATCTTGAGTAGGAAAGTTGAAAATGAACCAGTCTCAGAAGTTTTTTTTATTCGTTCATGGGATGGGGGCGTCGCTGGCAAGGCCGGCATTTATTGCCCATCCCTGATTGCCCTTGAGAAGGTGGTGGTGAGCCGCCTTCTTGAACCGCTGCAGTCCGTGTGGTGAAGGTTCTCCCACAGTGCTGTTAGGAAGGGCGTTCCAGGGTTTTGACCCAGCGACGATGAAGGAACGGCAATATATTTCCAAGTTGGGATGGTATGTGACTTGGAGGGGAACGTGCAGGTGGTGTTGTTCCCATGTGCCTGCTTCCCTTATCCTTCGAGGTGGTAGAGGTCGCGGGTTTGGGAGGTGCTGTCAAAGAAGCCTTGGTGACTTGCTGCAGTGCATCCTGTGAATGGTACACAGTGCACCGATGGTGAAAGGAGTGAATGTTTAGGGTGGTTGATGGGGTGCCAATCAAGCGGGCTGCTTTGTCCTGGATGGTGTTGAACTTTTTGAGTGTTGTTGGAGCTGCACTCATCCAGGCAAGTGGAGAGTATTCCATCACACTCCTGACTTGTACCTTGTAGATGGTGGAAAGGCTTTGGGGAGTCAAGAGGTGAGTCACTCGCCATAGAATACCCAGCCTCTGACCTGCTCTTGTAGCCACAGTATTTATGTGGCTGGTCCAGTTTAGTTTCTGGTCAATGGTGACCCTCAGGATGTTGATGGTGGGGGATTCGGCGATGGAAATGCCGTTGAATGTCAAGGGGTGGTGGTTAGACTCGCTCTTGTTGGTGATGGTCATTGCCTGGCACTTCTCTGGCGTGAATGTTACTTGCCACTTATGAGCCCAAGCCTGGATGTTGTCCAGGTCTTGCTGCATGCGGGCTCGGACTGCTTCATTATTTGAGGGGTTGCGAATGCAACTGAACACTGTGCAATCATCAGCAAACATCCCCATTTCTGACCTTATGATGGAGGAAGGTCATTGATGAAGCAGTTGAAGATGGTTGGGCCTAGGACATTGCCCTGAGGAACTCCTGCAGCAACGTCCTGGGGCTGAGATGATTGGCCTCCAACAACCACTACCATCTTCCTTTGTGCTAGGTGTGACTCCAGCCACTGGAGAGTTTTCCCCCTGATTCCCATTGACTTCAATTTTACTAGGACTCCTTGGTGCCACACTCGGTCAAATGCTGCCTTGATATCAAGGGTAGTTACTCTCACCTCACCTCTGGAATTCAGCTTTTTTGTCCATGTTTGGACCAAGGCTGTAATGAGCTCTGGAGCCGCGTGGTCCTGGCGGAACCCAAACTGAGCATCGGTGAGCAGGTTACTGGTGAGTAAGTGCCGCTTGATAGCACTGTCGACGACACCTTCCATCACTTTGCTGATGATTGAGAGTAGGCTGATGTGAAGATGGTCATCACATGTCATCGAATGTCTTGGTGTATCAAATTTAAAGTACTCCATTAAATACAATGTATTTGTTAATTTGTATTCTTAGGCAGTGGGGTTAGTTTTAGACTACTCTAGCAAAGAGCTGGCAGACACAATGGGCCAAATGGCTTTCTTCTAGGTTGAAAGCCTCTAAGGTTCTGTGTCTTACAAGATCAGAAGCAATGCAAAGTATTCCATCCCTTTCCTCAGCCAATATGAGTAATAGAAGGAATGGCTCATCACTTCAATGAAAACCATCCAGCAATCCATCTGGGAACCGACAAAACTTGCCTTTTCAACTTTGTCAAATCTGAACGTCCCTCAATTGATTTGAAATCAGGTTCCATGAAAGGGCTTCCAACACTCCAGCATTACGTTAGCCTGAGTACAGATTTTCTAGATTTCATTCATAGTTCTCAAAGTGCTGCACAAGGAAGAGAAGAACTTTATACAGAGGTTCAAGTAACATTCAATGAAATAAAAGTCTAGTATGCCTGCATATTACTGGTTTAACAGTGGTGCTAGGAGAGATCGGACAGGCCTCTGCTAATACCAGCATAACTGAAAACTGAGCACGGCCCTTTCAAGAAGTGGAGAAAAATTTAAAAATTGGGAAATTGGTGGAGCACTGTTGCCCCTAATCTCTCTCCACGTTTTCTCAATCGCATTTTACAACACAATTTTCAGTAGCTGCAGAAAGTGCCTGCCCATTTTTGGGCAGTTCCATGCAAATGAGGCGAAGATGACATCATGAAATCACATGCCTCATCTTCTGTCATTTTACCTCATCTGTGCTGCTTCCTCTTCTCGCCTGTATAAAGCAGGCACAGCCGGTTGTTACGTGCTGGGGAGAAGGTGGAAAAGAACCTAGCAACAGCATTGATAGTATTATTTTAAAGCTTATTTCTGATTTGTTTTTTGTTGTTGCCAACTGGTTAACATCTACCTTTTGTGCCACTTATTGTGGGGCTACCATTTTCTCATCACCATTTCAGACAAGGCCCGATGGGTTTCCCACTGGGGATTCCCCTGTTTCTTTGTTTGTTTGAAAGAAGGGGAGGAATCACTAAGGGATACTAGGCTAGCCAGGCAGATCCTGAGGAAGACAGCACTTACCTGCCAGTACCCCTGAATTTCTGATTTACGGCTTCAATGGGTGATGCTCCCCAATGAAAGCGCAAATTTGGAAAATTACACCTATAATGCAAACAGATTTAGGATATTTGGTGCTAAATCAACATGGATCAATGACAAACAGAAGATGATACTGGAATTGAAAAAACGACAGGCTTCACTGAACACTCATCCATGGACTGAGTGTTCACAGGGTTTAAACATATAAGCCCTGATTTTATGAGTCTCCACTGGGAGAGCAGAGTCTTGCTGGGAGTGGCCAAAAAAGTCTCGTGACTATGCCCGATGCATTGTGGTCACATCGGAGCTTACTCCAGGACCCACAGTTATTGGCCTGACAGTCCATCCTGACACTCCTTTACAAAGGAGGCTGCTACATAGTTATGCTATATCCTCAAAGCTGACCTCCATTAACTTATACCACAGGGACAGCTATGGGCATGAAGTTCATTACTGTATTAAACATTCACATTACTGAATCCTTCCAAGCCACAAGCAACATAGATCAAAACAGTCAGTCGGATGTTCACAGGTAAGGTGAAGGGGAAGGTACTTTAGGGTACCAAAGATGGCAACTGTCCTTCATGTGGCAGCCCGACACCTTTGCCACTCATACCACTGGGTTTCAGGTATTACATTACTCCATCACGTGCCCACAGATTCAGTTTCATACCTCCACAATGAGTTTCCTTTTACTTGGCACAAGGCCATGGCTGTGCTGGAAACTTAAGCTCATTATTCAAATGAGCTACCCCTGCAGCAGTCAGCTTCGTGCATTTTTGGCTAGCTTTATGCTGGCAGCTAGACATTCGAAGCTGTCGGTGCCAGCATGCAGCAAGACCTGGACAACATCCAGGCTTGGGCTGATAATTGGCAGGTAACATTCGTGCCAGACAAGTGCCAGGCAATGACCACCTCCAACAAGAGAAAGTCTAACCACCTCATCTTGACATTCAACGGCATTACCATCGCTGAATCCCCCACAATCAACATCCTGGGGGTCACCATTGACCAGAAACTTAACTGGACCAGCCACATAAATACTGTGGCTACAAGAGCAGGTCAGAGGCTGGGTATTCTGTGGTGAGTGCCTCACCTCCTGACTCCCCAAAGTCTTTCCACCATCTACAAGGCACAAGTCAGGAGTGTGATGGAATACTCTCCACTTGCCTGGATGAGTGCAGCTCCAACAACAATCAAGAAGCTTGGCACAATCCAGGACAAAGCAGCCCGCTTGATTGGCACCCCATCCACCACCCTAAACATTCACTCCCTTCACCACCGGTGCACTGTGGCTGCAGTGTGTACCATCCACAGGATGCACTGCAGCAACTCGCCAAGGCTTCTTCGACAGCACCTCCCAAACCCGTGACCTCTACCACCTAGAAGGACAAGGGCAGCAGGCACATGGGAACAACACCACCTGCACGTTCCCCTCCAAGTCACACACCATCCCGACTTGGAAATATATCGGTGTTCCGTCATGGTCTCTGGGTTAAAATCCTGGAACTCCTTTCCTAACAGCACTGTGGGAGAACCTTCACCACACGGACTGTAGCGGTTTCAAGAAGGCAGCTCACCACCACCTTCTCAAGGGTAATTAGGGATGGGCAATAAATGCTGGCCTTGCCAACGATGCCCACATCCCATGAACGAATAAAAAAAAATTCCTGGCACACATTTTGCCAGGACCATGACATTGGGGCCATGATCTAAGCTGACAATTCAGTGCAGCACTGAGGGAGTGTTTGATTGTTGGAAGTGTTAAACCAAGGCCTCATCTACCTGTTCCAGTTATTCAGTTGGACATTAATGATCCCATGGCAATATTTGAAGAGGAGTAAGGAATTCTCCTCATGTCATGGGCAACATTCCTCTCACATCCAACACTGCCAAAAACAGATGAACTGATCGTTTATTCAATTACTGTTTGTGGGGTTTGCTGTGCAGAATATGGTTATCCCACATAACAACAGTAACTGCATAATGTAGTTACCTCTATGTGAAGTACTTTGGCAGGCCATAATGCTCTATATAAATGCAAATAGTTTTTATTTTCTTTTACCAAAAGTGAAGTGTACTCATAACTATTACAACAGTCAGTACAGAAAGTGACTGACATATTTTAATTCAGTTCTATTGCAAATTACTTTATTTTCAATGCTTCTCCAAGAAGAAAAGTGACTTACTGGAATGACTTTCTCTCACTGTCACCTTGTGCTTATCACATGTTTGACTGACTAGCTGGAATGAACAGTAACAGGAATTCTCTGTAGCAATTTTTCTTCAGAAAACAAAATTGAATTTCACCCCTTTCAATTTTGTACATTATGTTCATTCCCTTAATGCTCTGCATTATAATGACACAAATATTCCTTCTGAAATTATTAGTGGAAAATGTGTTCAGTACTTAAGGACTATATTTACGGTGTCATAAAAATATGCTTCAGTAATAGCTGTGAAAGAAATTAAATTTTTATAGGGTGACGTAATTGCCGTTCTAATGAAATATTTAGAGACATATTGCAGAAATGGGCAGCTGTCTTACAAGGCTTGTGTTACAAGAAAATTCTCTTCCTCTAAGGAGAAAAATTAATATCTGTCTCCGCTGGAAGGGAATATTCATTGCGTTAATACTGGAATTTATTGCTATTTTCATCGTTACCCACTGAAAGTGCAAATTAGTGTTTAATGGAATTCACAATGCAAAATGTAAAAGGATTAATAGCTCTAGCTGGTCTACACAGAGCTGGTCTAGATAGAACTGGTCTAAACACTCTTTGTGCTATTTGTCTTTGGGAGAATGGATCAGTCACCAAAAGCAAGAATGATCAAAGCCTCCTCTCTCTGACAACTACACATGCGGATTCACACAAGAATCCTAGCAATTATTCTTGTGCTTATCTTAAACTCTGAACACAAAAGGCTACAGTTGGTGGGCTGCTTTCTACCTCATTTCTGAAATATTCCTTTTGTGAATGACTGATATAATCACCAAGTGAGTTTTGACATTTTAGCTTGGGTTCTAATGGAGAGGTACCCAGAACAGAAACCAATCCTTAACCAGTGCCTTAAATATTGCTGTTTACCATTGTTTAACATTAAAGGTGAAAAATGATTCTTCATGATTCATGCTGAAAAAGTAAGCAGGAACCTGAGTTACCAGTTAATTATGAAATATTAAAGAATACAGAAACATTTACTTCCTGTTTCCAATAAGCTCAATTACTATCAAAAATGGAAGCAGCATTAGCAACAAATCAGGTTAAGTGGGGAAATCTCCTCTGGTTGACACGCATTAGCGACATTGGAAACATAATGGGAAGATTTTCTATGCTCACCATTTCTAGTAATATCTGAAAGGATGGGCTCACGATTTCTCTAGAAATAATGATCAAAGAAAATCTTTTCACCACATTTACAATGTCATCAGCACACAGCGACCAGAGCAAATCTTTCCCAAGTGTTCTTCAGGAATCCAATATCTTCTAAGAGTTTGCAAGTGTTCTTGGGGTGTCCACTATTCCTAAAGATGACTTTACCCATTGTATTGTCTTTGTTTGCTTTCAAAGCCATTTGTTCTATGATTTACATGAGTTTGCTTAGCTTTATCTGGTCCAGCAGTCTCCTAGTACAACTTTACTCATGTCCTATGGCTTCTTGTTGACAGTCCCACGCTGCTGGCTCTCACTCTGCAATGGATCACTCGAATCTATGACCCTCTACTAACACTGATTCAATGGTTGCTCTCTTCATCATTTTTCTCATTGGTGATCTTTAGCTGATCACTTGCTGACCAGAATGGGCTATGTAGCAAGACACAATGGGATGCATGATCAGAATGGAATAGAAGGACAGAAAACAAACACCACTGAAAAAAATTTGGACTTCATATATTGGAGCGTTACTTTTCTTTACCTTTTCCCAGATTTATTTTATCTTTTCCTAAAAACATTGGGGGAAAAGTTTCGATAAGGGCTGTTTTCGGCCGGGGGTAGCATGATGCACTAGTACCCACGCCCAATGGTCCCTACGCAGGCAGCACGTGAACTTCGTGCTGCCTGCTACTTACCACGATATCGCTGTGCAGCCTGCGCTACCCGCGCTGCTGAGAGGCTGCACAGAGAATTAGAAAGTTGGAATTGGGGCGTGCAGAGCGCACGTCATCAGCAGCCTGCACCTCTTAAAGGTGCAGGTGCACATTTCCAAATGGCAGGTAAACAGCTTACTTGGAGAAGGGAAAGATGGCCACGAGGATAGCAGGACCAGCAAGAGAGGGCTCCACGCTTCTCCGATGATGCTCTGGAGGCCTTGGTGGAAGGGGTGGACGAAAGGAGAGCCAACATGTACCCGCAGGGTGGCAGGAGACCCTCCAGACTGCAGCTCCACAGGAATTGGCAGGCTGTGGCGCAGGAAGTCAACGCCAGGAGCATTGCACCATGCAGGTGGGTGCAGTGCCGAAAGAAATTCAATGATTTGGCACGAGTGGTTAAGGTGAGTGAATGCAAGTATCAAGTGCACCACTGCTCCACGCATCTGCTCCCCGTCACCCACCCACCAACAAACACTGCCCATCCGTACACAATGCTGCAATTGGCATGCTGCATCTCACCCGCACATAGTACCACACATGCAGGTCACACAACCACCACTTACAGGTCACACAAACTGGCAGCTATTCTACCATGACAGGCATATCACCCACACACCTTGCAGGAGACTCACTGACACACTGTCCTCTGTCTTGCAGGAGAAGGTGGCGCATAACAGCCGGCAGCAGGATGGGCCGGAGGGTGGACGGGAACGCTTACACGTCCTCACCCACCTCGAGGAGACAGTGCTTCGGATCATTGCACGGGCCGTCGCTGCAGCCGTGACAACATGCCACACTGGAGGTCCCGATGAAGGGGGTCTCTGCATATCTAATGCTCCTTCCCCTTTCCCACATCTCCGTCTTCCCATAATCTTTTCTGACTCATGTGCTGCAGATGCTGTCAGCACACACGTCTTACTTGCTCCTCTCCCCACTCCACAACTCAACCTGTTTCCCTATGTCATTGCAGATACCCAAGAACACGTGGCGGCACCGTCCGAGGAGGAAGAGGAGGAGGAGGAGGGGGAATAGGAGGAGGAGGACGCTGAAGCCACACCGTCACTTGATCTGACACTTGCTCAGAGACTGACACTGCGTGTCCTTTAGAGGTTAGGTTAGAGGAGGGATCTGCACATGGTGAAACACTGAGCACAAGTGCGCAGGAGCCGGGGCGGGGTGAACGGATAACACAGGTGCCAGCTCGCCGGAGGGCAAGGTTGCCCACTAGTTCTGCTGTAGAGGAGTCAGATGAGGACTTCGATAGACCAGGCTACAGAAGACGGCTGATGGGCGTACACCACCAAATGATTGGGGCACTGGAAAGCCTGCCAGAAAACCTGCGCACAATGACAAGAGGCACGAAGGAGTCCAGCTCCAACTTGGCACAGGGCTTTGCGCAGAGCTTGGAGCCCATCCTTTCCAACATGGAACGGGTGGTCACCTCCATCAGCGCACCTGTGGAACCCTCCATGGTGCAGCGTCTGATGACTGATGTCACAGCTTCCATTGCAGCACAAACATCTGCCATCCAAGGTCTGACTGCTGCCTTGGAAGCTCAGACTGCGCTATTGTGGGTCTGGGGACCACTGTGGAACGGGGCTTCCAGAGCCTCACGGCACTCCAGCAATCCGTTCTCCAGCTGATCACCAGAATTGCTGAGGTGCCGCCCTGGGAGAGTAGCAGTGGTGCCATTGCTGTCGGACCTGCTGTCCTCTCTCAGGACGACAGCCTTCCTGCTCTCAACCCTGTCACTCCACCAATGCCCCTGTTGTTGCCTATCGGCCAGCCAGGCCAGACTGCTGCAGCCCATGCTGAGATGGTGCAGTCTGAAGCCGGGCCCTCACGACCCAGAGTTGCTCGAGATCGTCCTCCAAGGCCATTGAAAGCCAGCAGCCTCCCACCACCCATGCTCCAGCCACTGGGGAAGCACCTCGTAGGAGCACTAGGATAGGTAAAGGCACACGAACAAAAGGCACTAAGGGAATGCACAAGGGTGAATAATTCTGTTATGTTTGCATAATTTCATTTATTCATTGATAAATGAGACAATGATTTTACATTTGATGGTGGTTTTTATTTATGCAATGAGCTGAGAGGGAAACCAATGTGTAATCAGATGGAGGGCGATTTGATTGTCTTGTGGGAGCGGAAAGGTGGGCAGTGTAGGACTGTTGGTGAGTTGGGGGAAGCAGTTCATATTATTGATAGCGGGCATGGATCAGGCGAGCACGCAGAGCCCTTGCAGACAAGACGTGTGGTTCCTGCTGCACCCTTGCATCTTTCTCCACTTCCTTTTCCGAGTCCACCCCCTCCTCCTCCTCCTCCTCCTCTTCCTCCGCTTCTTCCTCCTCAGCCTCTGGCTCAGGGTCTTCTCCAGTCATTGGTGGCAAAGGCTGGTCCCTCATGATGGCGAGGTTGTGCAGCATGCAGCAGACCACCACGAAACTGCCCACCCGCTCAGGGGAGTACTGCAGGGCTCCTCCAGACCGGTCCAGGTAGCGGAAGCGTTGTTTGAGGAGGCCTATAGTGTGCTCCACGATGTTGCATGTGGCAGCATGGCTCTCATTATAGGCCTGCTGTGCACGTGTATGTGGGTTCCTGATCGGTGTCATGAGCCACATGTGAGGGGATAGCCCTTGTCGCCCAGTAGCCAGCCTTTGACTTGCCAAGTCGGGTGAAAAGATAGCTGGCACGTTGGACTGTCGTATGACGAAGGTGTCGTGACTGCTCCCAGGGTAGCAGGCATCGACCTCCATGATTCGATGCATGTGGTCGCACACCAGCTGCATGTTGAGGGAGTGGAAGCCCTTTCGGTTGACAAAGACGGCTGAGATGATATGCACGGCAAGCAGGGCAATATGCTTGTAGTTAATGGCACCCTGCACCATGGGGAAGCCAGCAATGTGAGCGAACCCCCATGCTTGCTCGTCCTGCTTGTCTCTGTGGAGAGGGAAGGTGATGAACCTGTTTCTCATGAGGTACAGTGCGTCTGTGACCTCCCTTATGCAGCAGTGCACTGCATACTGCGAGATGTTGCACATGTCGCCAGCAGAGGCATGAAATGCTCCTGAGCCGTAGAAATTCAGCGCCGCAGTGACTTTCACGGCCACAGGCAATGCTGTCCTTGCCCTGCTCTGAGGCTGCAGTTGTGGCCGCACCAGATCTCGGTCACGGCTTCCTTGGTGAACCTCAGGCGTGGGATGCAATCCTCCTCGGTCATGTTAAAGTAAGAGAATTGGTCCCAGAAGGCCCTCATTTGGTAAGGCCTCCTGCTCAGTGCCCTGCACCTCCTCGTCCTCCGTCTCCTTGAAGCTTGACCTGCTGTGAGTGGCCTCTCTGCATGCTCCCAGTCATGCTCACTGCCCAGCGGGAGCCCTAGCAGACCGCCCATGGTTGGCAGGAATGTTGTTCAACCACAGTTGTAACTTTCCGAACCGGAAGGCAGTACCTGCCAAACCACTCTCAAATGTAGTCTGGGAACTCTCAGTAAGAATAGGGAGCTTCAAAAAACACTTCCTACTCCACCAGCAGCCAGAAGCAATAATCCAGCAACTAACCTGCAACACCTGCATGGCCCCTTTAAATAGCGCTGGTAGGGGGTCCTCCAGGCACTGTAAGACACGTTCAGATGTTTGGGGTTACGATTGTACATTGAGTTGAGCGTTAAGGTCCAAAATGGTGTCTATCACTTTACATCAGCGATGCACAATGCTTGCATGTATTTTCTCCCTACTTGACATGCTTCCAGCGTTTGGTATTTGCGCAAGATGGCGTCCAGCACACATCACGCTGGAAACGTGCGTGCTCATCCAAGATGCCATCTTGGATGTCAGCGAGGCCATGTAGCGCTGAAACAATGGGTGCTACTCGACCAAATTTAGCGCCCTTTGTTTCATGCTAAGGTACAGTTCCATGGGCACTGGCAGCCTTCCTATCTCACCCAAATGACCATATCTCATGAGTGAGTTTAGACCGGGTATCCAAGGCTTTTCAACCGTTGGGAGGAACCCGTATCCCGTCCTCACACAACATCCACACACCTTCCAGCACATCACTGGATAGCAACAAGGGGCAAAAAACTGTCTGATTTTCCCCTTCCTGTCCTCAGTGCACTGAAACCCACTCTAGTGTCCTCATTCCCCGTGTGAAGATGGCACCAATTAATAATCTCATCTGAGGCTTTCCTGGTGCGTCAATTCCCTATCACATTACGTGGTGCATTTAACCACTGAGCTTAATCATAGAATCATAGAATTGTTACAGTGCAGAAGGTGGCCATTTGGCCCATCGAGCCCATGTCGGCTCTTTGTAAGAGCAATCCAATTAGTCCCATTTCCCTGCTCTTTCCCTGTAGCCCTGCAAATTTATTCTCTTCAAATATTTATCCAATTTCTTTTTGAAAGCCATGACTGAATCTGCATCCACCACCCTTTCAGGCAGCGCATTCCAGATCATAACTATTCACTGTGTAATAAGATTTTTCTCATGTCGCCTTTGGTACTTTTGCCAATCACCTTAAATCTGTGTCCTCTGGTTCTTGACCCTTCCGCCAATGGGAACAGTTTCTCTTTATTTACTTTATCTAAACCTGTCATGATTTTAAATATTTCTATCAAATCTCCTCTCAACCTTCTCTGCTCCAAGGAGAACAGCCCCTGCTTCTCCAGTCTATCCACGTAACTGAAGTGCCTCATCCCTGGAACCATTTTAGTAAATCTTTTCTGCATCCTCTCTAAGGCCTTCACATCCTTCCTAAAGTGCGATGCCAAGAATTAGACACAATACTCCAGCTGTGACCGAACCAGTGTTTCTAAAGGTTCAACATATCTTCCCTGCTTTTGTACTCTATACCTCTATTTATAAAGCTCAGGATCCCATATGCTTTTTTAACCGCTTTCTTAACCTGTCCTGCCGCCTTCAAAGATTTGTGCACATATACCCTCAGGTCTCTCTGTTCCTGCACCCTCTTTAGAATTGTACCATTTAGTTTATATTGCCTCTCCTTGTTCTTCCTGCCAAAATGTATCACTTTGCACTTCTCTGCATTAAATTTCATCTGCCATGTGTCCGCCCATTCCATCAGCCTGTCTATGTCCTCTTGAAGTCTATCACTGTCCTCTTCACTGCTAACTACTCTTCCAAGTTTTGTGTCATCTGCAAATTTTGAAATTGTGCGCTGTACAGCCAAGACCAAGTCATTAATATATATCAAAAAAAGCAGTGGTCCTAGTACCGACCCCTGGGGAACACCACTGTATACCTTCCTCCAGTCTGAAAAACAACCGTTCACCACTACTCTCTGTTTCCTGTCATTTAGTAAATTTCGTATCCGTGCTGCCACTGTTCCTTTTATTCCATGGGCTTCAATTTTGCTGACAAGCCTATTATGTGGCACTTTTATCAAACGCCTTTTTAAAGTCCACATACACAACATCAACTGCATCGCCCTCATCAACCCTCTCTGTTACACAGAAACATAGAAAATAGGAGCAGGAATAGGCCATTCGGCCCTTCGAGCCTGCTTCGCCGTTCAATATGGTCATGGCTGATCCTGTATCTCAATACCAACCTCTATCTCAACCTCTGTTAATGAGTGAAGAATGCCATAAAAGAATACCAAAGACTAAAGTCTGCCCTGCTGCTGATGTCACTTTCACATATGATGGCAACTGAGCTTTTTTTGAAGAAGGATGTGAATGAAGCTCAAACCATCTAAACCTTGAGGTGGACCATTACCTCAGCACATTGGCTGCAATAATGTGGTGGTTATGGCATTAGTCAAGCAACTTAGAGCATAAAATGAGTTCAAATATCACCAGAGCATGTTGTGAAATTGAATTTATTGACTAGCACCAGAAACCTGAAAGCCACCTGTTCTAGCCTACACGTGACCCCATCCCACACTATGTGATTGACTCTATGTGGCCTCAGGGCCACTAAGGATTGGCAAAATTGTAGCCTTGCTTACATCACCCACCTTCCAAGAACAAATTAAAAATAAACATACAAGTATTATTCTACATGATACATGCAGACATATTAATTCGATGAAAATCAGTTGAAAGTTAAGCTGTCAATTCCCCACTCTGACCAAGTGAGTCAACTTGCAGTGCCCTTTTACCACTGTGACTCATGCTGGATTTATAATCTGATTTTTAAAAGAAACAAAGACTTGCATTGGTAGATTGCCTTGTCCCATCTCTTAGAAACATCTCAAATTACTTCACATGCAATACAATAGTCAAACACAATAGTCAGTTTGTACATATGGCAAAATCCCACAAACAGCCATAAAATTAGCACTGGGGTTCATTTCTAGAGAGAGAGAATTGAAAAGCAGAGAAGTTATGTTAAACTTGTATAGAACTTTGGTTAGACTACACTTGGAGTACTGTGAACAGTTCTGGTCTCCATTTTATAAAAATGATATATCAGAACTGAGAGGTTATACCTTTCAGGGAAGATTGAGCAGGCTTGGGTTCATTTCTCTAGAAAAGAAAAGTCTGAGAGGTGGCCTGATAGAAGTCTTTAAGATTATGAAAGGATTTGATAGGGTAGACGTAGTTAAGATGTTTCCACTTGAGGGGCAGACCAGAACTAAGGGCCATAAATATAAGATAGTCACTAATAAATCCAATAGAGAATTCAGGAGAAACTTCTTTAACCAGAGAGTGCTTAGAACGTGGAACTCCCTACCACAAGGAGTAGTTGAGGTGACCAGCATAGATATGTTTAAGGGGAAGCTAGATAAACACATGAGGAGAAAGGAATAGAAGGATATGCTGATAGAGTTAGATGGAGTAGGGAGAGAGGAGGCTCGTGTGGAGCATAAACAGCGGCATGGTCTTGTTGGGCTGAATGGCCTGTTTCTGTGCTGTATGTTCTATGTAATAAGATGAAAGACCATGAGACAGATATAGATGAGGATGGCATATTTCTAGAAGTATCCTTCAGTTCTTAAATGAATCAGAGGTTTTTGCTCTTCTATTCTACCCAGAATTCTATTTCATGCATTGATCACTAGAGTAGTCCCTGCTTTTTTTGAATAGTGCAACAGAATCTTTAAAATCTGTGACAGCCATTGGAACAGGCAGAAGGGGCCCTTGGTTTAGCAACCCATCCAAAGGACGGCACCTCCGACAATGCAGCACTCCCTCAGTATTATACTGAAGTATCAGGCTAGATTTTGAGCGCAAGTCTTAAAGAAGGGCTTGAATCTACAACCTTCTGATCCATGGAAGTTTATAGCCCATCATGCCTGTGACAATTCTTTGCTAGAGCAATCCAAAACTAATCCCACTGCCCTGCACTCTCTCCATAGCACTGCATCTTCCTCTGCTTCAAATATTTAGCCCCTTTTCCCTTTGAGTTGCAATGGGCTTTGCCTCGACTATTCCCTGTAGCAAAGCATTCCATATACAAACAATCCTCTGTGTAAAGAAATTTCTCCTAACCTCCCTCCTCACTGTCTTAGTGACAATTTTAAATTGATGACCCCTCGTCACTGTCTCGCCAACCAGAGGAAATAATCTTTTCTTTTTCACCATTTCAAAAACCTTCATCGTTTTAAAAAACCTCAATTAAATCTCCTCTTAGCCTTCTGCACTTCAATGGAAATAATCCCACTATCTGAGGTCTCTCCTCATAACGCTGAACGCTCCCCATGACTTTAATGTCCTTCCTATAATGGGGCGCCCAAAACTGCATACTGTACTCTAACTGTGGCCTAACTATTGTCTTGTACAAATTGATCATTGCTTCTTTACACTTGTACACTGTGTGCTCCTATTTATAAAACCAGATGAGCCAAACTGACACTAAAGGCTAAATTTTACAAAACTGCAGTCCTGTTGTAGGGTCTCACCCACCAGACTCACAGTTTGGGAATTCAGGCACACACTCCATGATCATCAGAACATCTCTAGAAGCACATACCTGATTTCCTGATATGTATTTTTGGTGGGTGAAACTCTCTGCACCATTAAATGTTGTGTAGATTGAAAGCATGCACCAAATTCGAGTGGTTCAGATGCCATAACTCTCACACTCTTCATCCAAACCATGACAGATTTTCACCCTGAGCACACTCCTGGCCATTTATTAATATACACAAGTATTCCAATTAAATTTTGTATTTTTCCATTGCTGCAGTTAATTTTCTCCTAATCCTCGCTACCCACTGCCATTCGAGTCCACTACTTTTGTTACTTGATTGTGCACCGTGTGACAGGAAGAAGCTTGTATCAGGAAGAGATTTTATTTTAACAAAATTGGACCAAGATGTTAAAGTTTGGTGCTCTCCCCTTTTTCTGAAGGCACTGAAGCCTGATTTTGTGAAAATGGCAAAAATGGGACTGAGCTGACCCGTGGGTCAGGCTCACCTATATTGGCAGCTCAGAGAGCACCTTCTTCACTTTCCCTGTTGAATGGGCTGGGCCTTATTTTGCAACCAGAATCATGTCTCCTAACTTGAATAGGTTGTTGCCACATGGAAAGCGTTTACCCAGTGAGCTTGGCCTGTGCCACAATTGGGAGTTGGGGAAGGGGTGGTAAAATTAGTAAATCGGTAATGCCTGCAGCTTACCATGAAAGGGGAAATTGGCAGAAAAGTGGATTAATTCACAATGGCACAACCGAGACATGTAGACAACTCCCGCTGAAACTCAAGAGTTGGAGGTCCTGATACAGGATGCACATCAAAGGAGAGTGCCCTTATGTGGTTTAAGGCCACCCTCCACAGGTGAAAGCTGCATGGTCACTGCACTGTAGTCATCCATGTAAACTTGTACTTTGCTGCTAATGAGGAATGGGTTTTTTGGTATTACTAGGAAGGCAACGGTAAGTGAGGTAGCGGCCGAGGAACGGAAAATAGATCCCCAGTCGTCCAACCTACAGTACTCCTCTTTGTTGCTGGGTTTCTCAGCAACCATGGTTACAGAGGTTATCCCTAACCATTTCCAGTGTTTCTTCTTCAAAAAATGAAGCCACTGTGGGCTGCCATATAATGAAAGCATCAAAGTTGTTTTCTGGATAACAGTCATTGTTGTGTGTAATGCTATTTTGTGGTCATATACAACCCCTGAACATTATGTTCATGTAGGCTTTGAAGATCATTTGTGGAGCCTGGAAGCTCACATGGCACGATCTACGATACTCTGTATTTGAGGGAACCCTGCCACCCTGTAAAAGCTTTGCACTTTGTCCAGCTGATGCATCCTTCCACAGGGAAAGTGATGAAGGTGATTCCCCGATGTCATGGGTACACAGACATGGATACGCCAAATAGGGATAAACCAGAAATTGTTACACTCAACTTAGATACAGCACCAAGGATATACCAGAAATTATTACACTCAACATAGATAAAGCAACATGGATATATCAGAAATTGTTACACTCAACATAGATACAGCAACATGGATATGCCAGACATAGGTACATTAAATATGGACACACCAACATGGTCATGCCAGACAAGGGTACACCAAACATGGACACACCAACATGGATATGCCAGATATGGGCACACCAAGCATGGATACATCAAAATGCCACCTCACTCTCTGCCACCAAAATCATTTTGAAGTTTATCCCAATCTTGCCCGATCTTCAGTTGTTTTTTTAAAAGTGTAGTGTTAAATTGCAGAATTTCAAATTAGTCTAACGTTGCATAAATCGGTGGTGATATTCCCAGAGCATCATCTAAATAATTCTTTCTGTTCTTACTGCATCAAAAGAAGTAAAATAAATAAAAGAAGATCCCACTCACCCCCTTTGGTAATGCTACAGGCGGTGGTGTTTTATACAGGGAACCCAAAAATATGCAATTTGTAACAACTGTTCACGATCTTTTGCATAATTTTTACATATTTTAACATTACGTGAACTTTCTTATGTTGAGAATCCTGCAATGCACTTCGCGTTTACACATTTAAAAAGGTTAAGTGTGGACCGAATGCTGGGTCAGTTCAACTATTACACAACGTATCCCTCTGTGGACGATTACAGAGTGTATATTTTTGCTTATTTAAGTGAAAATGTCTCTTTGCTTTGTACATTTCTGCAATTACACAATAGCACAACTAAACTTGGTTGCTGATTATCTTCAGTTTAATACTTATTTAGAAACGGATTTACAGGTAAACGGGGCAACGCTGTGTATTACAACTGCAGCAACAACTTGCATTTATTTAGCGCCTTTAGTGCAGAAAACATCCCAGAGTGCTTTGCAAATGGAGACAACAGATGGTAAACAGTAGTGAGAGATTTAGGAGAAGTGACTGAAAGCTGGTTTGAACAGATAGATGTTACATTTTTGGATTTTTACACTAGATATACAACTTGGGTTTAGCATCAATGACCAATGCTGTAAATGGACTTGCACCTCCAAGAAACCAAAGTGAGTTTTTATCTGCTAGGAAAATGTAGCCACACCCAGGGATTGAACAGAGAACCCTAGCCACTCTATTCCAGATTAATGGAAAATACCACATGCCAGCACATGATCTCCTCATCTTTGGTACATGGGTCTATCAGACCAAAGCTCAGGTTATAAACTGACAGACAAATTTGTTTAACGTTAAACAGGTAAATGAACAGTACTCGGTACAAACTGTATATTTACCGATGTTACAACCCTTACCATTCTCCTTAAAAAGTCAAAACAACAATAACGTTTGTCCTGCACTATCTCTCACATAAAATTGATCCATAAAACACAGTCACTGACTTTTGTCTATGGTGAACTCTTACCATGAAGCCAGATTTAGCTCAGCCTTTCTGCTGGCATTAGACTGATTGACTCATGAGCTGAGCCCACAATCAGAAACTCCTGGCCACAGAGCTGTTTGTCAAAGGGACTACAAAGATTCATTGGCCCTGCCCTTCTCACAGATCCAACTCACGTCTTCAGCCAGGCACAGTTAATTAAAAGAACTGCCCCAGCATGTCAATCACCTAGGATGTTTGAAATTAAGCGTGATGGCTTGATTTATTGACCTGTGTCAAATATTTTGAATTACCTCCTGGAGAGGTTGACAATCAGCTGCAATGTGAACAATCAAACCATGTATACCAAGGGTTTATAGAAATATCCATGCCTCTGCCTTGCCTTGAGGTGCAAATAATCACCCAATCGTAATCTAAGTTCTATCCGGTTCAAAAATCCACTCTGTACCTAACTACAGCTCTGTATGTTTTGTATCCAGCAATAAAGAATCCAATAAATAATCAAACAAAGACAAAAATGCTTAATTTTTGTCACATTGAGCGAGGTGACCAAAAGCATGGTGTAATAGGCTTTTAATGGTGGGGAGCGGGGTAGGAGGGTGAAAGGGTAAGAGTAGGGCCAAGATGGATGAAGGCTCTATCATCGATAGTGGAATGGAGGACTGAGGGGTTGCACAGGAGCCCAAGGTTAGAGGACCTAAGGGTATGGGATGGGATGTTAGCTGGAGAAATTTTCAGAGGTAGGTTGTGGAGAGGTCATGGATGGAGTTTTAGATGAGGATTCTGATTTGATTCTTTGAAGAACTGGGTTTTTGGATGAACAAGACGTACTGGCCTATAGATACGGCCAAGCAGCGCCTGTTTTTCAGGCACTAACGGGCCTACTAAGCCCCCAACATGGTGGCAGGAAACGCGTGCACATTTCTGGCCAGACGTGCATCACCCGGCATATTGGGGTGCAAAAAAACGTTGTGCATTGCCCACGCTTAAAACAGGCATTAGGCCCTTTACATGTGCAAATAAGGGCCCAACATCTGTTTGAGGACCCCACTGCAAGATTGATTTTCCCTGAGTGCACTCAGGAAAATCCTGGCGACCTGTCCAATGCTAGCAGCAGCCTGATCTTCACTGACTCTTCATGCCACGCTAACTTGATTAAAATGAGTTCCGAGGTCCAATATTGGGGGTATCTTGGGCCTCACCAGTCAGGCACAGGGAAAGAACTCCCCCCCACCCTGTGCCCAAGGCATGCCCGAATTTCCACCCGACCGTATGGCAGGATGTGGATCGAAGAGTTTTGACAAGTTGAAGTTTGTGGAGGGTGGAATTTGGAGAACCATGAAGGAGGGAATTGGAAAGTTGAGTCTAGAGATAGTAGTGGGAGTTAGATAGAAGCCAAGGTGGAAGTGACTGATTTTGGCTGATGGTTAGGATATTGGGTTTGAAGGTATGCTCTGGTTGAAACATTGTAAACAATTTTACAACACCAAGTTATAGTCCAGCAATTTTATTTTAAATTCACAAGCTTTCGGAGGCTACCTCCTTCCTCAGGTGAACGATGTGGAAATGAAATCCTCGAAATGAAGTCGCATTTATAATTCACAGAACAATGCTTGGTGATAACAGACAGTTTTTTCAACTGCCCGTTGCCAAGGCAATCAGTGTGCAGACAGACAGGTGTTACCTGCCAGGTCTCAGAATATACAAATCACCTGGTTGAAACAGGTTAGGCACTATCTAATTAATTTTTGGTGAGAGCTACATGACATCAACATACATATGGAAACAGAAAGATGTGCCTATTGCTCATACCATCAGATCAACATGAAAATGAGGAAAATAAGGGGGAGAAGGATGGGGTCTTGTGGTATCCAAGTGGTGCCCATGAGGTGGTGTGGGGAGAAGCTATTACTGAAGATGAACTAGCTATGTTGATGCAAGTGGGACTGGAATCACATGAGGGTAACCCTGTGGAGATGGAGCATGGAGGAGGGGAGTTGGAGGAAAACGGATTACTGCGTCAAATCGTGCAGAAATTTCAAGAAAAAGAAGGAGCAATAATGTGCCTTGGTTACAGTAATGACTTTGACCAGGGAAGTACTGGTGCTTGGGCAGGCTGGATCCTGACCAAAGTAATTTGAACAGGGAGTTTTGGGAGAGCAGAGCTGGGAGGTAATGTTGCACTTCAGTTCTTTAGAGAGGAAGGATGGGATTATTCTTCCTAAAGCAAGGTTAGATAAGAGGTAATTGTTGCGAGAGGAGGAAGAGGAAAAGAGTGGGCTTTTTAAAGATTGGGTTTATGGTATCTTTGAAGGAGGAGGTGCCTAAGTAAAAAGAACTTTTGGAAATGTCAGCAATCAGGGATTGAAAAGGGTGAGGCTGTCAAATGTTATTTTTCATTTTGGAATTTGGGCATTTCTGGCAAGGCCAGCATTTATTGCCCACCCCTAGTTGCCCTGAGAAGGTGGTGGTGGGCCTTCTTCTTTAACTGAGCAACATTCAGAGGGCAGTCCCACGTTGGTGTGGGACTGGAGTTATATACAGACCAGACCAGGTAAGGATGTCAGGATTCCTTCCCTAAAGGACATCAGTGAACCAAGTGGGCTTTTACAACATTCCGACAGCTTTGAGGACAAATAACAGCTTTTATTATTTCCAGATTTTTAAAACTGAATTAAAATTCTCAAACTGCCATGGTTGGGCGTTTGAACTCACATTCTCTGAATTATTAGTCCGGACCTCTAGATTACTGATCCAGTAACATAACCATAACACTACCGAACCCCCCAGACACAAAGAAAAGATGTCAGAGGAGCAAGGGGGAGGTCAAGAGGGGGGTACTGATGGTGACAGCCACATTGTTACCATGGCAGTTTGGGTGGGGGGACGTAACAAATTGGGACCTGGATTCAATCCAGCCCAACATTGATGGGTTGAATATCTCTTCTGACTGTCAGGTGTAAAGGGTCTGAGTGAACAGAGTTCGGAGATTCTCAACCCAAAGCTGAGAGGAGCCGAGCCGAGCGGAGGGAGCGTCCGATAAAAGGCGGGATTTCAGAGCGCTGAGAACAGCTGAGAGGAGCCGAGCCGAGCGGAGGGAGCGTCCGATAAAAGGCGGGATTTCAGAGCGCTGAGAACAGCTGAGAGGAGCCGAGCCGAGCGGAGGGAGCGTCCGATAAAAGGCGGGATTTCAGAGCGCTGAGAACAGCTGAGAGGAGCCGAGCGGAGGGAGCGTCCGATAAAAGGCGGGATTTCAGAGCGCTGAGAACAGCTGAGAGGAGCCGAGCGGAGCTGCGACCGAGTTCGAAGTGACGTCAGGAATCAGATCGGGACGCGACACAGGGGAGGCACCTGATTGGTGAGTAGGTTCAGGTGAGTATTTCTACTTATCGACAGTAACTGAAGTAAAAGGAAAGGGAAGGTCTGCAGGTCTTATAGGAAGTAGCGTTTATTTTTTAGTGAATCAAGGTCCCTAGTGTAGTTAACATTCTCTAAATTGAGAACAATTTAAAGGAGTAAACTCCTTAAAGGGAGTGGTAAGTAGTTTTTCTTTCCTTTTTTTTTCTCTTGACATTGTAGTTGTTCTTAAGCTAATTTAAGGGTTAAGTCATGGCAGGAGATCCCAGCGCCGTGTCATGTTCCTCTTGTGGGATGTGGGAATTCAGGGCTCCTTCCTGTATCCCTGATTCCTTCACCTGCGGGAAGTGTGTCCAGCTGCAGCTATTGTTTGACCGCTTGACGGCTCTGGAGCTGCGGATGGACTCACTTTGGAGCATCCGCGATGCTGAGAAAGTCGTGGATAGCACGTTCAGTGAGTTGGTCACACCGCAGATAAAAATTACTGAGGGAGATAGTGAATGGGTGACCAACAGACAGAGGAAGAGTAGGAAGGCAGTGCAGGGGTCCCCTGCGGTCATCTCCCTCCAAAACAGGTATACCGTTTTGGATACTGTTGGCGGAGATGGCTCACCAGGGGAAGGTGGCAGTGGCCAGGTTCATGGCACCGTGGCTGGCTCTGCTGCACAGGAGGGCAGGAAAAAGAGTGGCAGAGCTATAGTGATAGGGGACTCGATTGTAAGGGGAATAGACAGGCGTTTCTGCGGACGCAACCGAGACTCCAGGATGGTGTGTTGCCTCCCTGGTGCAAGGGTCAAGGATGTCTCGGAGCGGCTGCAGGACATTCTGGAGGGGGAGGGTGAACAGCCAGTTGTCGTGGTGCATATAGGCACCAACGATATAGGTAAAAAACAGGATGAGGTCCTACAAGCTGAATTTAGGGAGTTAGGAGTTAAACTAAAGAGTAGGACCTCAAAGGTAGTAATCTCAGGATTGCTACCAGTGCCACGGGCAAGTCAGAGTAGGAATGACAGGATAGCTAAGATGAATACGTGGCTTGAGAGATGGTGCAAGAGGGAGGGATTCAAATTCCTGGGCCATTGGAACCGGTTCTGGGGGAGGTGGGACCAGTACCAATTGGACGGTCTGCATCTGGGCAGGACTGGAACCAATGTCCTAGGGGGAGTGTTTGCTAGTGCTGTTGGGGAGGGTTTAAACTAATGTGGCAGGGGGATGGGAACCGATGCAGGAAGTCAGTGGGAAATAAAGTGGTGACAGAAACAAAAGGCAGTAAGGGAGAGTGTACAGAACATGACCGGACAGATGGTCTGAGAAAGCAGGGCAAAGACCAAGGGAAGACTAGATTAAACTGCATTTATTTCAATGCAAGAAGTCTGATGGGCAAGGCAGATGAACTCAGGGCATGGATGGGTACATGGGACTGGGATGTTATAGCTATTACTGAAACATGGCTAAGGGAGGGGCAGGACTGGCAGCTCAATGTTCCAGGGTACAGATGCTATAGGAAAGATAGAGCAGGAGGTAAGAGAGGAGGGGGAGTTGCGTTCTTGATTAGGGAGAACATCGCGGCAGTAGTGAGAGGGGATATATCCGAGGGTTCGCCCACTGAGTCCATATGGGTAGAACTGAAAAATAAGAAGGGAGAGATCACTTTGATAGGATTGTACTACAGACCCCCAAATAGTCAACGGGAAATTGAGGAGCAAATATGTAAGGAGATTACAGACAGCTGCAAGAAAAATAGGGTGGTAATAGTAGGGGACTTTAACTTTCCCAACATTGACTGGGACAGCCATAGCATTAGGGGCTTGGATGGAGAGAAATTTGTTGAGTGTATTCAGGAGGAATTTCTCATTCAGTATGTGGATGGCCCGACTAGAGAGGGGGCAAAACTTGACCTCCTCTTGGGAAATAAGGAAGGGCAGGTGACAGAAGTGTTAGTGAGGGATCACTTTGGGACCAGTGATCATAATTCCATTAGTTTTAAGATAGCTATGGAGAAGGATAGGTCTGGCCCAAAAGTTAAAATTCTAAATTGGGGAAAGGCCAATTGTGATGGTATTAGACAGGAACTTTCAGAAGTTGATTGGGAGAGTCTGTTGGCAGGCAAAGGGACGTCTGGTAAGTGGGAGGCTTTCAAAAGTGTGTTAACCAGGGTTCAGTGTAAGCACATTCCTTATAAAGTGAAGGGCAAGGCTGGTAGA
The DNA here is from genome assembly GCF_035084215.1 of Heptranchias perlo. Taxonomy (NCBI): domain Eukaryota; kingdom Metazoa; phylum Chordata; class Chondrichthyes; order Hexanchiformes; family Hexanchidae; genus Heptranchias; species Heptranchias perlo. The sequence continues at coordinate 31,004,178 of NC_090351.1, read as the reverse complement.
AGTAGGGAACCTTGGATGACTCGGGAGATTGAGGCACTAGTCAAAAATAAGAAGGAGGCATATGACATGCATAGGCAGCTGGGATCAAGTGGATCCCTTGAAGAGTATAGAGATTGCCGGAGTAGAGTTAAGAGAGAAATCAGGAGGGCAAAAAGGGGATATGAGATTGCTTTGGCAGATCAGGCAAAGGTGAATCCAAAGAGCTTCTACAAATACATAAAGGGCAAAAGGGTAACTAGGGAGAGAGTAGGGCCTCTTAAGGATCAACAAGGTCATCTATGTGCGGAACCACAAGAGATGGGTGAGATCCTGAATGAATATTTCACATCGGTATTTACGGTTGAGAAAGGCATGGATGTTAGGGAACTTGGGGAAATAAATAGTGATGTCTTGAGGAGTGTACATATTACAGAGAGGGAGGTGCTGGAAGTCTTAACGCGCATCAAGGTAGATAAATCTCCGGGACCTGATGAAATGTATCCCAGGACGTTATGGGAGGTTAGGGAGGAAATTGCGGGTCCCCTAGCAGAGATATTTGAATCATCCACCGCTACAGGTGAGGTGCCTGAAGATTGGAGGGTAGCAAATGTTGTGCCTTTGTTTAAGAAGGGCGGCAGGGAAAAGCCTGGGAACTACAGACCAGTGAGCCTGACATCTGTAGTGGGTAAGTTGTTAGAGGGTATTCTGAGGGACAGAATCTACAGGCATTTGGAGAGGCAGGGACTAATTAGGAACAGTCAGCATGGTTTTGTGAGAGGAAAATCATGTCTCACGAATTTGATTGAGTTTTTTGAAGGGGTAACCAAGAAGATAGATGAGGGCTGTGCAGTAGACGTGGTCTACATGGACTTCAGCAAAGCATTTGACAAGGTACCGCATGGTAGGTTGTTACATAAGGTTAAATCTCATGGGATCCAAGGTGAGGTAGCCAATTGGATACAAAATTGGCTTGACGACAGAAGACAGAGGGTGGTTGTCGAGGGTTGTTTTTCAAACTGGATGCCTGTGTCCAGCGGTGTGCCTCAGGGATCGGTGCTGGGTCCGCTGTTATTTGTTATTTATATTAATGATTTGGATGAGAATTTAGGAGGCATGGTTAGTAAGTTTGCAGATGACACCAAGATTGGTGGCATTGTGGACAGTGAAGAAGGTTATCTAGGATTGCAACGGGATCTTGATAAATTGGGCCAGTGGGCCGATGAATGGCAGATGGAGTTTAATTTAGATAAATGTGAGGTGATGCATTTTGGTAGATCGAATCGGGCCAGGACCTACTCCGTTAATGGTAGGGCGTTGGGGAGAGTTATAGAACAAAGAGATCTAGGAGTACAGATTCATAGCTCCTTGAAAGTGGAGTCACAGGTGGATAGGGTGGTGAAGAAGGCATTCAGCATGCTTGGTTTCATTGGTCAGAACATTGAATGCAGGAGTTGGGATGTCTTGTTGAAGTTGTACAGGGCATTGGTGAGGCCACACTTGGAGTACTGTGTACAGTTCTGGTCACCCTATTATAGAAAGGATATTATTAAACTAGAAAGAGTGCAGAAAAGATTTACTAGGATGCTACCGGGACTTGATGGTTTGACTTACAGGGAGAGGTTAGACAGACTGGGACTTTATTCCCTGGAGAGTAGGAGGTTAAGGGGTGATCTTATAGAAGTCTATAAAATAATGAGGGGCATAGATAAGGTCGATAGTCAAAATCTTTTCCCAAAGGTAGGGGAGTCTATAACGAGGGGGCACAGATTTAAGGTGAGAGGGGAGAGATACAAAAGGATCCAGAGGGGCAATTTTTTCACTCAAAGGGTGGTGAGTGTCTGGAACGAGCTGCCAGAGGCAGTAGTAGAGGCGGGTACAATTTTGTCTTTTAAAAAGCATTTGGACAGTTACATGGGGAAGATGGGTATCGAGGGATATGGGCCAAGTGCAGGCAATTGGGACTAGCTTAGTGGTATAAACTGGGCGACATGGACATGTTGGGCCGAAGGGCCTGTTTCCATGTTGTAACTTCTATGATTCTATGAACCCAGTTTATAGCCTGGAGCTTGTTCCCAGCACAGAATCGCCTACAAATGTCATTTCAAGGGGGTTGATGTAGGAAAAACAGGGATGGATGAATGTGGGAATTTTTAAAAGTTCACTGGTTTGAGCAGGATGTGGTCATTTACAGTTGTGGTTAAGCCATATTGCTGGAGGAGAGCAGAGAGAGCATTATTTGGTATCTGATTGCTTGATTCAAACACTGGGTGCCAGAATTGAAAGAGTGTTACAATCCCCATCACTGACACTCCTCATCCATTCATCCAAAAAATATAAAGTTCGAGAAAAAGATTCCTAGACTAATCATTAATAATGGCCAAATATAATAGAAAATATCACTGATAGTGATGCTTGATATCAAATGAAAGATTTATAATTGACGATTACCTCACTTGCGAATAGATTATTGGTTTTTTTCATATAGAAACCCAGATGTAATTCACTGAAACAGGTGCAATATTTTATTTGCTTTGTTGCAGTTAAAAAAAATGAGATGAAGTCTGTGAATCAGTGACCTTGCTGATGACTCTACTCAGTGGATGGAGAGTTGTTTTGACAGTCGTTGTGATTGATACAGGTGCAATAAATAGGAGGTCTGTCCTATATCAGATCATAAGAATCGCTGGCCTGGAAACAGGTTTTCGGGCTCATAACCAGTGGCGTGCAGACGATGCGCACCCCAGCCGGGAGGCTGGAGGCCGGCTCCAAATTGGGCCTTGGGCCTCGTTAACATTATCTGGGCAAACTGTTGGAGCATGTCGTGCTTTCAGAGGCAGCTCACCCATTTTAAGAAGATGAATTTCGGACTGCTTGCCCTGTCGGCAGCGACCGGAAGGTAAGTCCGAGGAGGGACGAAGCAGCAACAGGGATGGGCTGATCGGGATAATGTGGAGGCGAGGGGAACACGCCTGCTCCTCCTGGCTTCACAGGAACATTAAAAAAAAAATTGATTTAAAAAAACTTACCTTTTGGTGGTGGCCACAGCTTAGGCCACAGTGACTGCCGAAGGCATTAGGCCCCTCATTTACATATATAAGGGGCCTGATGCCTGTTTTAGCCAGTCGCCAGGGCACCTGAAAAATTGCCCAACCCAATATCGGGTCGGATATCTTTGGCTGTGGGACATTGGTCCCCGAAATTGGCCCTTGTTGCTTCTGTTTTATGGGGGACCAATGAGGTCTAATTCTAAGGCCTCCATATTGGCCCAGATTTTGCGCTGAGCAGCGAACGAACAGCACTCACCACTCGTTAGATTTAAACTTACCCACAAACTATCCATCGCCTTTTGGGCGCCAACTTGGTGCAATGGGGAGCCGAAGAAAGTGCAGCGTCCTCTGCCAGGCATCTGTGAGCTGTGTGAGCGGGGCAAGGAACTGTCTGTCCCCTCCACTAATCAGATTGAAACATCCTTAACAAGCCATGCAGAGTGAGAACCAGGAAATGCAAGCTACATAAGTAAATTCAATGGACAGGACTTGCGCAGAGCCGCATGGCAACGCTTGCCGCAGCTCCTGCAAATTAAATTAACGAATGTACTTACAGCAGGCTCTGTGGCATCAACTTGCTTGATTTTGAACTTTAAAAAATTTGTGCGCTATCAACTTAGCCTCTGAACAGCGTAAACTGATGCGCATGGTACAGTCTGTGAGAATAGAAGACGTGCCCAAGTTATACAGGGCCTTGGTGAGACCACACCTGGAGTATTGTGTGAAGTTTTGGTCTCCTTACCTGAGAAAGGATATACTTGCCTTAGAGGGAGTGCAGCAAAGATTCACCAGACTGATTCCTGGGATGGCAGGACTGTCGTATGAGGAGAGATTGGGTCGACTCGGCCTGTATTCACTTGAGTTTAGAAGAAGGAGAGGGGATCTCATTGAAACAAATAAAATTCTGACAGGGCTAGACAGACTGGATACAGGGAGGATGTTTCCCCTGCCTGGGGAGTCCAGAACGAGGGGTCACAGTCTCAGGATACGGGGTAGGACATTTAGGACTGAGATGAGGAGAAATTTCTTCACTCAGAGGGTGGTGAACCTTTGGAATTCTCTACCACAGAAGGCTGTGGAGGCCAAGTCACTAAATATATTTAAGAAGGAGCTCGATAGATTTCTAGATACAAAAGGCATCAAGGGCTATGGGGAGAGAGCGGGAATATGGTATTGAGATCGAGGATCAGCCATGATCATATTGAATGGCGGAGCAGGCTCGAAGGGCCGAATGGCCTACTCCTGCTCCTATTTTCTACGTTTCTATGTATCTGTCTGGAGCAGTCAGGCCCACAAGCAGGCAAGCAGACTTCATTCATTTAAAGTTAGTATTCTGGAAGTCATTGTAAATAAAAATTTTAATGTTTTTTATAAAACGCCAAAGAAATAATTGAATTAAATTAAAGGGACAGAAAGGAAAAGTAACAAAAACTAAAATTTTAATTTTTTAATTACATTTTTTAATGACCAAAAATTATTAAAATAAGGAGTAATATGAGACTCCACATTTTTAAAATTTAATTTTTAGTCATTAAGACTAACCGTGCTTTTAAAATTTAGTTTAGACCTGGTATTTTTAAGCGTACCTGTTTGGTGGCGTAATTAGTTACTTTCCAGCTGGACGGATGAGCAAGTTTGCGATTTTTCAGTGATTTCTCTGATTGCAGCGTGCGATGGCCCTTTAATTCAAAGCTGTCAAATCGCCGTTGAGCGCTGTTAACATCGGCGTTATTTTAGGAGTAAATTCTGGGCCATTATATATATTTTATAGCTTGACAATATTATAAAATGTTTTAAATTGTCTTCTGTGTCTGCTTTCTGAGAGAGTCGTCTGTATGGAGGAAGGTAGGAAATACACAAACCTGTCTACTATGCAGGTGCTCACTTCAAAAGGAAATGACACCTCCCAGTTTATGTTCATTGCATGTCGGCAGTTCCCCATCGGGACATGGTTTGACTGTTTAAGCAATGTATATGCATATGGCTTAACCATCCAGCACCAGCTCTGGCTAGACTCCATCAAGCTCTATTGGGCTATTGGAATCTAGGATAGTTGTGAAAAGCAAAGAAATCCCCTGTATCCTTTCTCCACTGCCAACTGCCTCCTTAAACCCCTCTTCCCTGCCTCCTCCACCCTCACCTCTAACAACAAGTGTGAGGATGTCATGAACCTCTTTGTTGCCTAGATAGCGGACCATCCATTCAGCTGCCTCCGTTTCCCACCTGTTAGCCCCTAACCCCATCTCTCTCTGGTTTCTTTCCCATCTCCCCCCATGTATCCTCTGAGCTGATTTTGTTCCTGAGACTCACCTTCTGCTCCCTGGACCCCATTCCATCTAAACTGTTCTTCCAGCCCTTGCACCAATCCCCCCAAGGATGTATGCCTCCTTATCCTCATGTACATGTTGCCCTATGGCGGCATCATCTGAAAACAAGGGATCAGCTTCCACACGTATGTCGATGATACCCAGCTCTACCTCTCCACCACCATTCTTGATCCCTCCACTGCAGCTGTGTTATCAGACTGCTTGCCCAACATCTAGTCTTAGATGAGCCACAATATCCGGGGAAGAACAAAGCCATTGTCTTCAGCCCCCAGCACAAACTCTTCACCTTTGCCATTGATTCTATCCCTCCGCCCAGCCAACGTCTTGGGCTGAACCAGACTGTTTGTGTCCTGAGTTGAGCTTCGGACTCTGGCCTTGATATTTACGGGGAGGTGGGGAGGGAACGGGGGTGCATGTCAGCGGCTGGGAAACCTGGAAATACCGGGAAGGCGGGGTGGTGGAGGTGGGGGGTGGGGGAGCGGGGAGAGACATCACAGGGGGAGAGATGGCAGGGGGAGACATCAGGCCGAAAATTGTGGCGGTGGGGGGGGGGACGACATCACAGGGGAAGTCATTGCGGGAGGCAGAGATGGCGGGGGGAGACATCACGAGGAGGAGAGATCATGGAGGGGAGAATTCACAGGGGGAGAGATTGCGTGGTGGGGGCAGGGGGCGGAGTCGGCCGATTGCGGGGAGGGAGAGATCGCAGCAGGTTTGCTTGAGGGGGCTCCTCCGGGCCCATAAGCAGTGCTGAGAAAGCACTTACCTGCTATATTTGGCAGCTCCTGCCTCCCTTCAGCTGCCGGGTTTCCCAAACCTCTCCTGCCCATCGTGTCGGGGGTTAAATTCCCCTCCCCATGTCTATTTTCACCTTGTAACATCACCTGCCTCTGTTCCTACCTCACCCCATCTGCTGATGTACCTACAACCCCACCCCCCTCTTCTGCTGCTCTGATCAGGCATCTTGTGCACCCCCCACCTTCACTCCACCATTGGTGACCATGTTCTCAGCCACTAACTCTCGTGCTTTGACATTCCCTCCCTAAACACCTCTGCCTCTCAACAACAACAACTTACATTTATATAGAGTCTTTAAGGTTGTAAAACATCCCAAGCTGCTTCCCAGGAGTGCAATCGGATAATAACTGATACCGGGCATAAGAAGGCGATATTAGGAAGGGTGACTTAAAGCTTGGTTAGAGAGGTAGGTTTTAAGGACCCTCTTAAAGGAGCAGAGAGAGGTGGAGAGGTTTGGGGAGGGAATTCCAGAGCTTAGTTCCTAGACAGCTGAATCGCACGGCCGCCAATGGTGAGGCAAAGGGAGTGGGTGATGCACAAGAGGCCAGAGTTTGAGGAACACAGAGTTCTTGGTGGGTCGTAGGGTTGGAGAAGGTTACAGAGATAGGGAGGGGCGAGGCCATGGAGGGATTTGAACACGAGGATGTGAATTTTAAAATCTCCACTTCCCTCTCCCCCTTTAAGATTCTCCTCTGAACTCACTTCTTTGACCAAGCTTTTGGTCACCCCTCCTAACATCTCCTTCTTCGAATCAGCTTCTATTTTCTTGATTATGCCTCCGTGAATCACCTTGGGACGTTTTTCTACGTTAAAGGTTCTACATAAATACAAGTTATTATTGTTGTTATTGTATGTTGTTTAACACCAAGCTGGTTGTATTGCCTAACAAATAACTGTAGATACCAAGTCCATCTGTATGATAGAGATAATTAATATTGACCACTGGATTATCAACTATCTATACTCATAGTTTGTTGCATTAGCAATTGAAGGGACATTAATTCTGGTACCTGTCTCACCGGGGCTCTACTTACCAGATTTGCAGTTCTGCTTGGGCGGCTGAATTGCTTGAGTCAGCTATCTGAGCAACCATCTGAATATCATTGAAGTTTGACTTCATAGACGGATCTGTCACTGCAAGAAACGGTTACAGTGGGTAATTTCTGATCAAGGTGTCAGCCTTGGCTCAGTGGTAATGCTCTAACTCTGGTGGGAGTAATTTATAAGCCGCCTAATAGTAGCTATACCATTGGACAGAGTATTAATCATGAAATAATAGGAGCTTGTAACAAAGGTAATGCAGTAAGCGTGGGGGAGTTTAACCTTCATATAGACTGGGCAAATCAAATTGGCAAAGGTCGTCTGGAGGACGAATTCATGAAATGCATTTGAGACAGTTTCCTAGAACAATATATCATGGAACCAACCAGAGAACAGGCTATTTTAGATCTTGTCTTGTGTAATGAGACAGGGTTAATTGGTAATCTCATAGTAAAGGATCCTCTGGGGAAGAGTGATCATAATATGATAGAATTTCACATTGAGTTTGAGAGTGACGTACTTAAGTCAGCAACTAGTGTTTTAAACTTAAATAAAGCCAATTACATATCTATGAGGGGCGAGTTGGCTAAGGCAGATTAGGAAATTAGGTTAAAGGGTATGATGGTTGATATGCAATCGCAAACATTCAAAGAAATATTTCAATATTCTCAAAAAATACACATTCCATTGAGAAATACAAACTCCATGGGAAAAGTGATCCATTTGTGGCTAACTAAAGAAGTTAAGGATAGTATTAGATTAAAAGAAGAGGCCTATAGTGTTGCCAAGAAGATTAGTAAGCCTGAGGATTGGGAGAAATTTAGAAACCAGCAAAGGACGTCCAAAAAATTAATAAAAGGGAGAAAATAGAATATGAAAGTAAACTAGCAAGAAAAATAAAAACAGATTGTAAGAGCTTTTACAATTATGTAAAAAGGAAGAGAGTAGCAAAAGTAAATGTTGGTCCCTTAGCGACTGAGACAGGAGAAATTATAATGGGGAATCAGGAAATGGCAGATGTGTTAAACAAATATTTTGCATCTGTCTTCACAGTAGAAGACACAAAAAGCATACTAGAAATAGTGGGGAACCAAGGGGCTAATGAGAGTGAGGAACTTAATTAATTAATATCAGTAGAGAAAAAGTACTTGAGAAACTAATAGGACTAAAAGCCAATAAATCCCCGGACCTGATGGCCTGTATCCGAGGGTTCTAAAAGAGGCGGCTGCAGGGATAGCGGATGAATTGGTTATGATCTTCCAAAATTCCCTAGATTCTAGAACAGTCCCAGTGGATTGGAAGGTAGCAAATGTAACCCCGCTATTCAAGAAAGGAGGGAGAGAGAAAACAGGGAACTACAGGCCAGCTAATCTGACATTAGTCGTCGGGAAAATGCTGGAATCTATTATTAAGGAAGTGGTAACAGGGCATTTAGAACATCATAATATGATTAGGCGGAGTCAGCATGGTTTTATGAAAGGGAAACCGCGTTTGACAAATTTATTAGAGTTTTTGAGGATGTAACTAGCAGCGTAGATAAAGGGGAACCAGTGGATGTAATATATTTGGATTTTCAAAAGGCATTTGATAAGGTGCCACATAAAAGGTTGTTATGCAAGATAAGGGCTCATGGAGTTGGGGGCAATATATTAGCATGGATTATATATGGATAGGGGATTGGTTAATGGACGGAAAACAGAGAGTAGGGATAAATGGGTAATTTTAAGGTTGGCAGGCTGTAACTAGTGGGGTGCCGCAAGGATCAGTGCTGGGCCTCGGCTATTTACAATCTATATTAATGACTTAGATGAAGGGAACGAGTGCAATGTATCCAAGTTTGCTGATGATACAAAGCTAGGTGGGAAAGTAAGCTGTGAGGAGGACACAAAGAGTCTGCAAAGGGATAGAGACAGGTTAAGTGAGTGGGCAAGAAGGTGGCAGATGGAGTATAATGTGGGGAAATGTGAGGTTATTCACTTTGATAGGAAGAATAGAAAAACAGAATATTTTTTAAATGGTAAGAAACTATTAAATGTTGGTGTTCAGAGAGACTGGGTGTCCTCGTACAAGAAACACAGAAACTTAGCAAACAGGTAAAGCAAGCAATTAGGAAAGCAAATGGCATGTTGGCCTTTATTGCAAGGGGGTTGGAGTACAAGAGCAAGGAAGTCTTACTACAATTGTACAGGGCTTTGGTGAGACCTCACCTGGAGTACTGTGTACAGTTTTGGTCTCCTTATCTAAGGAAGGATATACTTGCCTTAGAGGCGGTGCATTGAAGGTTCACTAGATTAATTCCTGGGATGAGAGGTTGTCCAATGAGGAGAGGTTGAGTAGAATGGGTCTATATTCGCTGGAGTTTAGAAGAATGAGAGGTGATCGCATTGAAACATATAAGATTCTGAGGGGGCTTGACAGGGTAGATGCTGAGAGGTTGTTTCCCCTGGCTGGAAAGTCTAGAACTAGGGGGCATAGTCCCAGGATACGGAGTCAGCCATTTAAGACTGAGATGAGGAGAAATTTCTTCACTCAGAGGGTTGTGATCGTTGGAATTCTCTACCCCAGAGGGCTGTGGGTGCTGAGTCATTGAATATGTTCAAGGCTGAAATAGATAGATTTTTGGACTCTAGGGGAATCAAGGGATACGAGGATCGGGCAGGAAAGTGGAGTTGAGGTCGACGATCAGCCATGATCTGATTGAATGGCGGAGCAGGCTCGAGGGGCCGTATGGCTTACTCCTGCTCCTATTTCTTATGTTCTTATGTTCTAGCCTCAGAGTCAGAAGGTTGCAGGTTCAGGCCCCACTCCAGAGACTAGTGCACATAATCTAGGCTGACACGACAGTGTAGTAATGAGGGAGTGCTGCACTGTTGGAGGCGCTATTTTTGGGACCAAGGCCCCATGTGCCTTCTCAGGTGAATTCGATGGCACTCTGCAAAGACAAGCAGGGGAATTCTTCCAATGTCCTGGTCAACATTTATCCTTCAACATCACTATAAAAATGATTATCAAGTCATTTATCTCATTGCTGTTTGTGGGACCTTACTATGTACCCTTTGACTACCGTGTTTGCTACAACAGTGACTACACTTCAAAAATATTTCATTGACTTTGAAATGCTTTAGGGCGTCTTGAGGTCATGAAAGGTACTATGTAAATGCAATTCTAATTGATAACAGGGTAGATGCTGAGAGGTTGTTTCCCCTGGCTGGAAAGTCTAGAACTATATGATAGTTTGGACTTCATAGGAAAGAAGAGGTTTCTTCTCACTCTATCACTATACAGGCTGGAGACTTTAGGGACTCTATGAATTCTTTCTCACGTTCATTAAGGATACATGGTCTACGTTATGAATGTTATTGCAGCGTAACGCAAAAGTGCTTAGCGTTTATTGTTTTGGAACAGTTTTAAATCACTGGTGAAAAATTAAATTTTCTATTACTGTTTCATTCTGCTGATTGATTCATTTTGCTTCTGTTTTTATTTCCGTCTCTTGGTAAACATTAATTAGTAGTTTTCAGCCTGATCCATGTGGGCTGTTAGCACGTTATTTTATGGCAGTTTAGGAGCAGTCGGGAGTTGTTGGGGAGGGGCAGTGACCCATACTATTTCCAGTGTAGATGCCAATGGAAAAAGAGTTCATTATTCACCCTTGGCAGGCTTACTTCTTAATACTTTGTGCATTATGGCAAGTTTTCATCACAGGGAGTTTGGGTTTGGCCATAGAAGCTGAGTTTTGTGTGGACCACGACTTTAAAAGTATTGGGAATCAGCCTGAATCATCACAGCAAGGTCATGACTTGGAGTCTGATTCGTTTCCCTTTGTTTTTGTGAGAAGGTATTTTGCAGTGTAAAATAATTTTCATTTTCACTGCTGTGAAATATCAATGCAAGTAATGCCTACAGTACAAACATTGCTCAGCAGTGATTTATCCCACTCATCTTACAGCTCATGACCATCACAGGTATTACCGGTGGGATTGTTTTGTAAGCCACTGCTTATGATTTCATGTTCAATTCACCTTGCACTCTTTTTTTCTTATTCAGTCTGGCAGCACTGATGTGCTAAAAGTGATGTCTTATTCAGTGATGTGGAACATGTTTCACATCTCTGGGACAGTTGGCACTCATATCGAGATGATCACAAAATCACAAGATAAAGAATGCATTAGGAAGGCCGTCTTAGCTCATTCATCTGAAAAAACCTAGAGTTCCACCAAGATACTACAAGGGCAACTGGTAAGATTGAGGCTTATTGGATGTTGAAAAAACCAGGAACCCCACAGCAGTCATCACCAGTTCTGACAAAGTATCCCATCTGAAACAGTAACCTATCTTTCTCTTTCAGATGCTGACTGCACACTGTATATTTGCAGAGTTTTCTCTTTTTCTCTACCATACATTGGCAAAGAAAAAGAAAAAAAATTGCCACTTTAAACACTTGGAGATTTAATTCCTCCGGTAGTGGCTTGGTTAATAGATTTGCATCAAATTCTTTTGCTGCTATTTTAATGCGGTCATTAAATGAACCCGTTTAAAAATTAACAGGTTTACGATTCCATTACCATAGCACACAAAGGAGTTCCACATGAAAGCATTAACCAGTTTTTTTTTGTTTTTTTTTATTCGTTCACAGGATGTGGGCGTCGCTGGCAAGGCCGGCATTTATTGCCCATCCCTAATTGCCCTCGAGAAGGTGGTGGTGAGCCGCCTTCTTGAACCGCTGCAGTCCGTGTGGTGACGGTTCTCCCACAGTGCTGTTAGGAAGGGAGTTCCAGGATTTTGACCCAGCGACAATGAAGGAACGGCGATATATTTCCAAGTCGGGATGGTGTGTGACTTGGAGGGGAACGTGCAGGTGGTGTTGTTCCCATGCGCTTGCTGCCCTTGTCCTTCTAGGTGGTAGAGGTCGCGGGTTTGGGAGGTGCTGTCGAAGAAGCCTTGGCGAGTTGCTGCAGTGCATCCTGTGGATGGTGCACACTGCAGCCACAGTGCGCCAGTGGTGAAGGGAGTGAATGTTTAGGGTGGTGGATGGGGTGCCAATCAAGCGGGCTGCTTTATCTTGGATGGTGTCGAGCTTCTTGAGTGTTGTTGGAGCTGCACTCATCCAGGCAAGTGGAGAGTATTCCATCACACTCCTGACTTGTGCCTTGTAGATGGTGGAAAGGCTTTGGGGAGTCAGGAGGTGAGTCACTCGCCGCAGAATACCCAGCCTCTGACCTGCTCTCGTAGCCACAGTATTTATATGGCTGGTCCAGTTAAGTTTCTGGTCAATGGTGACTCCCAGGATGTTGATGGTGGGGGATTCGGCGATGGTAATGCCGTTGAATGTCAAGGGGAGGTGGTTAGACTCTCTCTTGTTGGAGATGGTCATTGCCTGGCACTTATCTGGCGCGAATGTTACTTGCCACTTATGAGCCCAAGCCTGGATGTTGTTACCAGGTCTTGCTGCATGCAGGCTCGGACTGCTTCATTATCTGAGGGGTTGCGAATGGAACTGAACACTGTGCAGTCATCAGCGAACATCCCCATTTCTGACCTTATGATGGAGGGAAGGTCATTGATGAAGCAGCTGAAGATGGTTGGGCCTAGGACACTGCCCTGAGGAACTCCTGCAGCAATGCCCTGGGGCTGAGATGATTGGCCTCCAACAACCACTACCATCTTCCTTTGTGCTAGGTATGACTCCAGCCACTGGAGAGTTTTCCCCCTGATTCCCATTGACTTCAATTTTACCAGGGCTCCTTGGTGCCACACTCGGTCAAATGCTGCCTTGATGTCAAGGGCAGTCACTCTCACCTCACCTCTGGAATTCAGCTCTTTTGTCCATGTTTGGACCAAGGCTGTAATGAGGTCTGGAGCCGAGTGGTCCTGGCGGAACCCAAACTGAGCATCGGTGAGCAGGTTATTGGTGAGTAAGTGCCGCTTGATAGCACTGTCGACGACACCTTCCATCACTTTGCTGATGATTGAGAGTAGACTGATGGGGCGGTAATTGGCCGGATTGGATTTGTCCTGCTTTTTGTGGACAGGACATACCTGGGCAATTTTCCACATTGTCGGGTGGATGCCAGTGTTGTAGCTGTACTGGAACAGTTTGCCACCAAAGAAAATTAAGCCCCTTCCAATGGTTGCTTGATTCATTCTTTTTCCAGTCTGCATTATCATTTTTACTGTGGACTTGGAAGGTATTCAAAATTATGTAAAATTCATATCCTTTTCAAATCCCTCCATGGCCTTGCCCCTCCCTATCTCTGTAACCTCCTCCAGCCGAACAACCCTCTAAGGTCTCTGAGCTCCTCCAATTCTTGCCTCTTGCACATCCCCGATTTTAATCGCTCCACCATTGGCAACCGGGCCTTCAGCTGCTTAGGCCCTAAGCTCTGGAATTCCCTCCCTAAACCTCTCTGCCTCTCTACCTTTCTCTCCTCCTTTAAGACGCTCCTTAAAACCTACCTCTTTGACCAAGCCCTAATATCTCCTTATGTGGCTCGGTGTCAAATTTTGTTTGATAACACTCCTGTGATTTGCCTTGGGATGTGTTACGACATTAAAGGCGCTATATAGATGCAATTTGTTGTTGTTGATAATCATTCATAATATAGAATCATAGAGCACAGAAGAAGGCCATTTGGCCCATTGTGCCTGTGCTGGCTTTTTGAAAGAGCTATCCACTGGCAGGAGGATAGGTAACCAGAGGACACAGATTTAAGGTAATTGGCAAAAGAACCAGAGGGGAGATGAGGAGAAATCTTTTTACGCAGCGAATTGTTATGATCGGGAATGCACTGCCTGAAAGGGTGGTGGAAGCAGATTCAGTAGTAACTTTCAAAAGGGGATTGGATAAATACTTGAAAAGGAAAAGATTGCAGGACTATGGGGAAAGAGCAGGGCATTGGGACTAATTGGATATCTCTTTCAAAGAGCCAGCACAGGCACAATGGGCCTGAATGGCCTCCTTCTGTGCTGTAGGATTCTATATTATGAATGATTACCAACAATCACATGACTGCTTTCACCAGCTGACACAAATCACATGACTCCTACCATCAGGTGCAACGGCACTTCCTGAAATGAAGTGTTTTTGCATCAACATAAAAATGTGCCAGAATAAATCCAATAAAGCAGGTAATTTGGAATGACAGGTTAAAATGGGATTTCAACTTATAACCTCCTGGGTAGCGAGTAGAATGATCTAACACTAGTGTGCCTCGACACACTATCATCTTTTATTGTGACGTCTGTAAACACTATTTTCAATATTACTAATGCACAAAACACAGACCCAGAGTTGTAACCAACATTTACATATTTAATGACTGTTATCCTTCATCTAAATTGTGTGTCTGAAAAAATAATGATCAGTGAAAGCTCTTTTGGAATTGGAAGGTAACCTAATGATTTAAAAGACACTGCATCAGCGATTGAAGGCTTCGTCTGAGATGGTGTTGGAAGTTTATGAATAGCTGTGGGTGTGTGGCAGATGGCTGTTGTGAAAGACAAATTTCCCCCAAACTATTTAATCTTTGTAAAATAATACACAGCCACTCAAGGTGCTGACAATGAGAAGCAGCTGGCAGATACACTCAGGAGATTGTTGTGATAAGCATCTGCTTTTTTTCTTTCAGCACTGAAAACTGGAGAGCAAGGACTCCTAGCAGTTTGGATGTTTTTTTTATGAAAATGAGTCAGGCTAAGGTTTCAGGCCGTGAACACTGCCATCATCTTTGATGTTGGTGTTAATTACTTTACCAAACGATTTAGCACCGTGGTCAGTAGGAAAAAGAGAATTAAGTTGTAATATTTGTGATCGGAATGTAACAATTTAGTTATAGGTCCGACCAGTAGTTATGCAAATGACCCTGACCCTGAAATTTGGGATGGAGTCCAGACCTTTGGGCAAGGACAGACTGGGGATTTTTTGTATTACTATTTGTGACTCAAACATTATCACAAATAAGCCTATATGTGACTGTAGTTGCATGGCTGTTTATTTATTAGCCATCTCTCGATGCATCTGAAAAGGTGGTGGTGGGTCTTCTTCTTCAAGCATCTGTGTTACAATTGAGCGATTTTAGTGAACCAGATGTTAATGATTCCTAGAGCTTTCCTGGTCATTTCTACTTGCCCCCAAATGATTAGATTTATTGAATTCAATTATATAATTTACCATGGTTCGATTTGAACTTACACCTCAGGATTTCGAATCCATCACCACTACACTATCATACTCAATTGTGTGATAAGAGTTCGGTATTTGGTGGGAGAGAATATTGCACAATGTTACCTTACCTTAAACCTTTTCTTCTCATGCTATTTATTCCATGACATTGCTTCCTGATGATCCCATGACCTGGCTTAGGGATATAGGTACAGGAGTAGGCCATTCAGCCCTTCGAGCATGTTACACCTTTCAATTAGATGGCTTCGGCCAACATTCTAACTTTTTAAGATATTACAAGTCAGTAAGTTCTGACTTTCTCATACTGCTGATTATTCTAAGCTTCTTGTGGTAGAGGTGACTATGGAAGAAACACAGCTGCATAATTCAATCATCACCATATCATTAACTTTGAATAATGCAGCAGGGTTAGGGCAACATTCAAACTGTCACGTCAATGAAATTACAGGACATGGTACAGTTTATAATTTTATTGCAAGGTACTGAGAGACATTTTATTGAAGATGGTTCTGTATTCCTGTTTGTAGACACTGGCGGTTTTGAGTATTCCCAGTTAAGATGCAGAACAGGTCGGATGAAGCCCCTAGATTCCTCTAGACTACAAAACAATTGAAACCTCAGAAGCTCCTTTGTTTTTGTAATCACATTCAAGCCATGGTGAGGCAAACATGTGACAAAGAGGATGGAATAGTTTGTGGAAGAGGTGGAGTTCCGAAGAAACCGCTGACAGCAACATGACTATTCGACAAAACTTGTATTCACCCAATGATGAAATACTGCAGCTTTGCTTGACAGCCTGCAGAGAAAAGCCATTATTTGCGTGCGCAGTGCAATCTAGAATCACTAAGACTAATGGATTTGGTGAGGATGCCCTACTCTATCATCTACAAAAGTGCAGAGATATGATCGAGCTTTCAACCCTCTGTGAGATAATCATCACAAGAGTTAGCAACACCGAAGATAGGCCTCCATTGATTGTGCCAGAAATATAAGAGCTCTGCAGCTGTACTTTAGTGATCTGCACTAACCTGAACAGTAAATACAGAATACCAGTAGTCAAGCTTCATGTACTGCTTCTTCGTTTCACTGCCTGTGGAACTCTTTACCATACATTATCAATGCCAGGGATTCTGGCTTCTGCATGCAGGACAGAGTTAACTTTTGGCGACTTAACCACAGCTGTTAGGGCATGAAGTGAGCCATGGAAAGGTTCCTCAACAACCCATGGCAACGGATCCAGAATTTTCTGGATTGCCTGCACCTGTATTCAGAAATTCAAATGTAAGAACTGCATTAACTCAGAAACAAGAGTGGTGCCACTGAGCCAAGGCTGACACACAAAGAATATAAACAATGTAAATGTGGCACCATTTGAAAACATAAACAATACAGAAGGCAATAATTTAACCCCCGTGTGATCACAAAAATGCAAACGTGTAAAAAGTTCTCTTAAAAATAGACAAAATAATTGAATGGAAATTATGAACTGAGATGGACCCTTTACTGCGTTGTTTAACAGATTTCGAGATCATTCCTATCTGAGGTGAAGCTTGGATTAAACTCACGCCGCCACCCTCACTCCTGATCACTGCTACCTTCCCTCCTGATCGTCCCCCTTCCCAGTTGCCCCCTCCCCTGATCGCCCCCCTTCCTGGTCCCCTTTAAGGACCTATCTGAGGGCCGCTGGTGGCAACGCAGCAGCTCGATCTTCGGGGCCTCTTCTCCGACGAGCTGCCTGGGGACGCCCATTAGATGTCTGCAGCTCGCCGGTTCAATGATAATGAGGCTTGAAGTCCAATATTAGGTGCACCTCAGGCCTTTCCATTCAGACGCAGGGATACACTCTCAAAGCACTATTCTCAGTGGGTATAACAGTGTTTTAACAAGGTACTGATGGTCAATGTCAGATTGGATCATACTGTGATCCAATCAATTTGCATAGTCTGTGCTTGTTGGTGAATGTAATTTAAATATATTCCTATAATGTTCAATGCATTTTCTCCAATAACAGTTTCTTTTTTAAATAACTGTTTCCAAGGCAATCACATAAATTTCTACACAAAGGACTTCCATCTACATTGTCAAAAGACATATTCCTATTCCCTGTAATACCAGTGTTGCGATTCACTGCATTATCATGATATGCCTACACTTAGTAAGATTTTTCTGACTAAGCATGTCCTCCTACTCACTGCAAAGCTACCCTGGTTTCCCCCAAGTCTTCAAGCTCGCATTCTAATCAAACAGACTTGTTAACAAGATAATGAAATTCATATAGTTTTTTCCCATTAAAATTAAAATATGCACACAGTTAAAAAAATCTTGTAAGTGTAATCAGTTCCATGCGTTACATTCCTCAACACTCAGAGTTCCTGGCTACGTTTGCCCAGTGTATGATTAAATGTGACAAGTAAGGACTTTTAGGATGGTTCCACTGTGTTGCCACCAAAGATCAGTCTGAAAAATGTTCGAAAACTATGCCAAAAGTGTACACAGGCAACATGTCATAAGGCTTGAGGTCCTCACAACAAAAAAAAATCTTTCATTGTCGTAATTGCTTTTTTTGTGTTAACATTTTCAGACTCTCACACGGAGCAGTAGATTATGGATAATAAACCTTCAACACCTCCCCTGGCAGGAGGGTACAATTACAGTTTGACAAGTTTACATATGCAGTTCTCATTATAAACATGGACATAGGAATTTGTAATTGAAAAAGTTGACAGGAAGTGCACACAGACATAAGGTTTAAAAACAAATATACTATAGATAGATTAACAGTAGAACTGGTGCGTTGAAAACTCCAGGAAGCCACATTTCTGTTCAAGTTGATGGAAAGTAACAACCCTCCCCCATACAAATCAGACAAACTTGTATGCTTGGCCTTCTGTCTGATCCAAATAACAGGTTGTTTGTTTACTTTAATTACAGCACTCTGCTCTACTTAGCAGAGGGCAGTGCATTCATGTTCGAACAATTTAGGTGCTGGATGCAAAGCTTGTGGCGCAGTCTCAAAATTCGAGTTCTCCCATAGTAAAGAACCAAATGTATATTACCTGCTGTGATGTTTTCAATTTCTAGCCAACTCAGTTAATCCTAAAAGGAGATTTGAATCATAATAATAAATGACTAAATTTGAAAAGCTCAGAGATGAGCACAGCATGTTCTGGAATCCAACGTCTCCTTCAGCCCTAGTTACCTGTTGTTTTCCTAATTTCACTCTTCATCGATCCAAAAGAAATGTTATAAATTTACATCTTAGCCAATGAAGTTACTTCAACAGTGAGGTTAAACCACAGAAATGTTACTTATTCTAAGTCTAACTTAATTTTAATTCAGTTTATTTTTTCTCCAATGGCTCAATAGCAATGATTGATATTTCTGGCAATCTACTTTCAGGCTTTACAATAACAGACTCAGATTCTCTTCTGCTGCAGCTCATAATTACAGTAATACTTAAACATTTTAGGCCCTCCTTAAGCTAACACAACGGGAGATATCAATACTCAAGGAAAGCAAAACATGGATATGACTTATACGGCTTTCTCCAGTTTTTTACTCACCAACAGAAAATCATCCTGAGTTCATTCACCATCGCCAAGAGATCTTGAAGCAATCTGTCAGGGTAGGACATAAATAACAAAATATTATTGAGATGTAGTACCTGAGGGATATAATGGCCTAATAATTATGGTACTGGGCTAGCAATCCAGAGGTTGTCAATTCAAATCCCACTATGGCAAGTTGTGGAATTGAGTTCAATAAATCTGAATGGCACCAGAAATGACTATGAGAGCCGTCATAAAAACCCAACTGGTTCACTAATGTCCTCCGGGAAGGGAACCTGCCACCCGTATCCAGTCTGGCCTAAATGTGATTCCAGTCCCACACTAACCGATTGACTCTTAATGCCCTGAGGGCAAGTAAGGATGGATGATAAATATTGCCTTGCCAGTGTCACCCACATTCCAACAACAGATACAAAGAAAAATATACTGTGGGACACTAGCATACAATTGCTTAACGGGTCCATCTAAAATTGCTCTTTCCACTATGTTGGTGGAGGTGTTAACCTCTTTATTTTAAATGGGTTAACATTGCCTGCTAAAATACTGGAGAGAAGAATTTCAGATGAGGCAGAACACGTTAGTATCCCACAATGTAATTTCAGAGCCCTAGTAAGATCTTGTGGACAATGTCAGCAATATGCCTTCTCTAAAATAGAAGTGAGTAAGTTTTTTTGCCAGTAAAAAGCATTAGAGTGAGAACAAAAAGAAGAGGAAACAATGGGTAGCTGTCTTGCGCCTTTCTTCGGTACAAATGGAAAATTGATTGACTGGTCCAACATTTCAAGGACAGAGAGTGGGCGAGAGGGAGAAAGAAAGAGAAAGAGCAAGAGAGAGATTGCTGCATTCTCTCTAAAAAAGGCGTTTATAAAATACACTATGGAAATAGATTGGTTTGTGTATTGAAGCTATTATATGGTTGACCTTTTCTGGATTTGATGTACTAACAATTTCCCTGTTTCGTCTCCACAATCAAAGACTTGAACTCTCAGTCTTTTACATGCAAATTCTAATTCCTCTGTCACTAAATAATTCAATTCATTTTTTTTCAATTTCTTTGACTGACTTAATAGCTTTTTGCATAAACGTATGTTCCAATTATTCAATCGCATACTCAAATTGAGCACCTCTTGACTGGCATTTCTTTTTCTATTGAGACAAATAAACTATTATCCTCCTGTGAAGGTAGGTCCTCTCCATCTCTCATAATAAAGTTGCTGACATTTCACAAAGATCATTTAATTCTAAATAATTTTGAAATTCAGTCCCCAACATTTTAACCAAATCTGCTTCATGCATTAATTACTCCTTAAGGTACCATCTAAAAAAGGATGAAACAGCTCTTCATTTACCTCCAATTAGTCCTTGTAGGAGCATGATCAAAAATCTGTTCATACCAGCTTGAAGCCAATTGCAATAAAACTAAAATATTACATGATGTACTGAGTAGAATTCCCAGGGTAGTTCAGGAATACTCTCGCACATGTTCCCAAAGCTGTCTGTTAATGTGGGGATGTGTGGGGGTGTGTGTGTGTGTGTGGGGGGGTGGGTGTAGAGAAGACTTGCTCCCAACCCCGATCAGAATTTTTATTACAACGTAAATGGGGCAGAATAACAAATTGAGGATCGCTCCCTTCACGCTCCCTCAGGCCATTCACCAGAGTAGTGCCTTCCCACACCTGAGGAACTTCAGGAGGGATGTATCTTTAGTGGGTAACAGTCAGAGACAAAATCTACCCAACACTACATTATTTACTGTGCTGCAGTATCAAAGATTAAGTGTGGTACAAGTCAAAGGTCACTTTTGTAACAAGCATAAAGAGCAAGCAGCTAGGACCACAAAGACACCAATACCATATTATCTACCCTCGAGCAGTATTTTGGCAGTAATATACTGAGCCTTTATAACCTCAAGGCATAATATTTTTCAGAATGCAGCATCTTACAAAATATAATTATTTTATGCTGACTCTTTGGGCTCGATTTTAGGATCGTGTTTCCGGCGGGTTCCCAGCGGGGCGGCCCCGAAAATCCCGATATCCGGTCACGTGACCGGATCGCGACGAAATCCCGGCCACTTCCGGGGACCGCGCTGACGTGCGGGGCTGCGCGCGCAAGCCCCGCTGGTGGGAATCCCGCAGGCAATTAAAGCCAGCGGGGTTCCACTTGAGAGTACTTACCTTGCTCGTTGTGGTCAGTTAATGAGCTGAAGCAGCTGTCAAAAGAGGAAGTGTGGGATTTTCGGTTCAAGGCAGTGAGTTTCCCACACTGGGGGAAACAGTCTCCCTCCAACCAGGCGTGTTGCAGCCAGCAGCCTGTGGCAGGTGCCAAGGTGCGCTCCACGGGGGAGAGCCCTCAGCCACGCAGGAGGCCACCGCGTCACATAGGGCAACCCCTGCCCTCCACCACCCCCCGCCAAGCCAGAGGACAGACCGACACGAAACCGCAGCCCCAGTCCGAGGAACCACACACCTATCCTGCACAACCCCTCAGACCAACACCTGCCAGTTGGGTGGTGTGTGGAGACCCTCGGAGGACGAAGAGCATGACCAGCACCAGCAGCCTCGCAGTCCACGCCATCCGCCGCAGAGACGTGGATCCCCCCAACACGGTTTTGTTGCACGCCCACCTGCACAGCAGGAGGGAGGGCTACCGCAGAGAGAGACGCGTCGCAGAGGGCACTACCCTCGCCACAGGGTCCACAGACCGAGGCGCAGCTCCCCGGACCTCTCCGAGCAGCAGTGCACAGGGAGGCGCAGATTCGCTCGACATGTAGTCGTGGAGATCTGCAGCATCTTTCATGCCGAGCTGCTCCTGGCTGGCCCCAGCACCAACTGCTTACCTGTCGCTGTCAAAGTCACCACTGCCCTCCACACCTTCTCCTCCGCATCCTTCCAGGGTGCAGCCGGCTACACCGCCGATGTCTCTCAGTCGTCTGCGCGGACGAGCCCTGCAAATACACCTGCACCTACTCTGCAGTAACACGATGGGTGGCCTCAGTGGTGGGTCCTCATAGTGATACCCAGGAGTGGGCATTATTGGACACAACGGACAGGATTCGCGGAGACATGGCAGTGGTGGTGTCAATATAATGTGTGCTGTTTGTTGCTCTGAAATTCAATATGGGTAACACCCATGACAAACCCTCAGACACCCTTGTGCACCCCCTTCATGCTGACGAGACGTTTGCCTTACGCTGCCTACTGCACATATGTGATGCATGCCCTGTGGCTGCAGCACAGGTGGTGGCAGGTTGAGTGAGGCTGGCCGTGAGGGAGATGCACGAGAGGGTGAGTATGGGATGGAGCAATGAGATTGTATGTGGATTGGGTTGCGTGTTAGTGGCAGGGTGAGTACTGGCGAGGTGAGTAGGTGGAGGTAAGATGAGGATGGGGTTTGAGTGGGTATGAGGGGTGATGTGACAGAATAGTGTTGGCGGTGCCGAAGGAGATGTGGGGTGGGGGCAGTGTTGTGGCAGACGGAGTGTAGGGGAAAGACTTCGTGTTCTCACTTTGGCTGACCTACTTAGGTCATTGCAGCGCCTCCTGCACTGTATGCAGGTGGGCGATATGTTGGTGGCGCAGGTGACCCCCTCTGCCACCTCGAGCCAGGCCTTCTTGGTGGCAGAGGCAGGCCGCTTCCTCCCGCCCGCCGGGTGGAAGATCTCTGTCCTCCCCCTTCTCCTCACCCCATCTGATGATACCTGGGGTGAGGCATCATTAAACTGGGAGCAGCCTTCCCCCTGGGCTGCTCCATGCTGCAATTTGTCCCATTGGTTGCAGCATCTGTCAGTGGAGGACTGCCCCTTTAACTAGAGAGCCTCCAGCTGACAGATCGTACTGCGCATGCGCAGCCCGACCGACGCGCAGGCCAGCGCCGTGGACCCCGGAGGAGCAGGTAATTGATTCCTATTAGTGGGTTGCCTGCTACGATCGCGTGGGCAACCCACTAATTTCGCCGAGCGTGTTGACCACGCTCCCGGAGGACCACCCGCTGGGAACCCGCAGGCCTGCTAAATTCGGGCCCTTTGTATTGGACAGAATTATTGACTACCTTCCCGAACAAAGTATGATCCAACTTAAGCTATTTACCATACAAACTTAGTTCTTGGAAAAACACAAAATTACATTTAAACTATGCTTTGTTCTGTTTGGTGTCTCCCCAATGCGTGGCTGAGATCAAGAACTTATTGCGTGGGGAATCACAGGCACAAACCTACTTCCTGCCACTGCATGATGCACAGCACTGATATACCGCAGGCTATTATCTGAGAAATTCTATTCACGTTTAAACTGATGAAGTTCAGACACATTTTGTGAGCCCTTAACAATCCAATACTCTGAAATCTGGTTTTGTCCAAACCAAGCCTCAAATTAGGAACCAAAATAACCCATGTCACAACACCGTGTCACAGTTAACTGCCCCCCGATGTAGTAAACAATAATTAAGAAATTGTCTCTCTAATATAAGCCTCTAAAATTAGAAATACAAATTTAGCAAATAGAAGGGCTGAGAAAAGAGAAGCTGCACCCTTTTGAAACATAAAACCGAGCAAAACAAAAAATAGACTAACATCAGGGGTTGAGGGATAAATGATCCATATCAGGATATTGTTAAAAAATTCAGTTAGCTGTCTTAATTAATCACCACCAGCACTCCTGAGCTATAGGGAATAAAAGTCAGTCTTCCAGCTCCGGATCATTATACAGTGAACTGTGCTGAAAAGAGACATTGGGTGAGGACAGGGTTGGGCTTGGGTTGTGATTGAACAGCCTGCTGATACTCACTAATTAAGCTCACACATGAAGAACAGCTACTTCAGCCAGGTGGGCTGTTGGCCCTAGTGCAGCCACACTCTACCATGACTCAGTTCCTTCAGCAATGAAGGAGGGAAACGGGGTGACATTTTGAAAAAAAGAGGAAAACATGTGAACGTTTATCACCCACTAAAGACTTCATCCAAAATGGGTGTCTCAACGGTCGCACTCTCGCCTCTGAGTCAGAAGGTTGTGAGTTCAAGTCCCACTCCAGAGACTCGAGTGCAAAATCTAGGCTGACACTCCAGTGCAGTACTGAGGGAGTGCAGCCGTCATTCAGATGAGACGTTAAACCGAGGCCCTATCTGTCCTCTCAAGTGGATGTAAAAGGACCCATGGCACCAATTCAAAGAAGAGCAAGGGAGTTCTCCTCAGTGTTCTGGCCAATATTTATCCCTCAAGCAACATCACTGTCTGGTCATGATTGTGGGACCTTGCTGTGCGCAAAATGGCTGCCGTGTATACTACGTTACAGTGATTGCATTTCATTGGTGTAAAGTGCTTTGCAATGCCCTGAGGTCATGAATAGCGCTATATAAATGCAAATCTTTCTTTTTTTCGTTCACTGGGTATTTTAGCCACTAAGGATGTGTTTACTGATTGCCTATAAATAAATGCATCTTGTCATTGAACTTTACTGAGCCCATTATAGCAGGCTATACTCTGCTCAATCCTCTTGTAATGCTTGTCTAAATAAGTTAAATTGCTTTGTTTTCAGTTGAATTTTTAGTGTACAATTAGGAAACTTTTTTTAATATAGTTAAATCAACAGTTACCTTGGAACGAGTGATTACATATGGAAGAGAAAATCTAACTTCCACTCCCACACTCCTGTTAGCAGCAAATTGAAAGCACAGTCTTGGTGTTAACAACATAAATCTGCCCTCTTACCGCAAAGGGCTATATTTTCCTCTGTTTGAAAAAACAGGAAAGATACTCATTTTTAATTGAAATTTCAATTTTCAATTTGGTATGACTTTCATTCATAAGTGTCGCTGACATTGTTAATAATGCCTCTTGTAGATCTTACAACTATCATGTCTTGATTATCTATTCAGATAATCCCTGCCACCATTCATCAGAGCGATTACTGGTGCTGTTACACCTTTACTAAACCCGCAATAAACTTCCTTATGCACCCACCACTATAGGTGGATGTATGGATGATTGGGAGTGACTAGTAAAACTGTGACTGATTGTTCAGAAGATATCATGAAACATGAGAGCAAAGTTTAAATGGATTGTGAATATCGCTCAAACCATCATTTAGCATTTCTTTATGCAGTGTCAATAAAACAAAATCATCGGTACTGTCAATTAAAGGATGCATTCTTCGTGAAAAAATGTGAAGAATTGAAGAATGGTCTGTTAAGCACACAAGCCTGTGATGTATACCATTGCCGAATCCCCCACCCTGGGGGTTGCCATTGACCAGAAACTCAACTGGTAAATAAATGTCATGGCTACTAGAGCAGGTCAGAGGCTGGGTTTTCTGCAGTGAGTGGCTCACCTCCTGACTCCCCAAAGCCTTTCCACCACCCACAAGGTACAAGTCAGGAGGTGATAGAATGCTCTCCACTTGCCTGGATGGGGATAGCTGCAACAACACTCACGAAGCTCGACACCATCCAAGACAAAGCAGTCCGCTTGATCGGCAGCCCATCCATCACCTTAAACATCCATTTCCTCCATTACTGCAGCACCATGGCTGCAGTGTGTACTATCTACAGGATGTACTGCAGCAACTCACCAAGGCTTCTTCGACAGCAACTCCCAAACCCGTGACCTCCACCACCTGGAGGACAAGGGCAGCAAGTGCATGTGGGAACACCATCACTTCCAAGTTCCCCTCTAAGTCACACACCATCCCGATTTGAACATATATCACCATTCCTTCATCGTTGCTGGGTCAAAATCCTGGAACTCCCTACCTAACAGCACTTCACCACACGGACTGTAGTGGTTCAAGAAGAAGGTCCATCACCACCTTTTCAAGGGCAACTAGCAGTGGGCAATAAATGCCGACCTTGTCAGCGACGCACATAACCCGAGGATAAATTTAAAAAGAAACAGATCATGATGTTACCTGCGCATGCGCCATCATACAGTAAATAACCCAACACATTTATTGTGCTTCTCTCTCCCAGAACAATGAAAGGTTTTTCAAACATTTTCTTTTCAAAATGACACAGCCCCTTTAAAAGTAGAGCTGAAATGACATTGAAGAAAGACATGAAATGTTCTTATGAAGTCAACAGTGCTGAATAACACTGCATGATTCAGAGGGCATAATATGGAGAACAATGAGTGGGTGGGAGTGACTACAAGGAAACCATCTCATTGATAATACTGTTCTGTGAACCCAAAGGCAATCATTTCTACCTAACCATTCTTTTTAAAACATGTACAGCAGTTTTTTTTGAACAGTTTGTTTTGCAGTTTTAGAGTGGGGTGTTACAGTGCCATTCATCTGAAGTGTCACGATGTCTTCATTAAAAGATTAAATCTGTGATGCAATCACCGTTAAGATTTCTGAAATTTAATGGAAAGTGGACTGCTGGGAAATAACAAGGCTCCATAATTGATAAGGGAATTAATTTGCAGTTCTAAAGCAAAATTATAATGGAATGAAGAGCCCTGTATGTTATACACCGCCTAGTAGGACTGCCTCAATTTGGTACTCCAACAGTGTTGCTTGGATTACTGAAAGCTGCGAGTCAGTGTTCCTTCTTGAGCCATTTCGAACAAACATTCAGTCTTCAAGGAAAACCGAAGGTAGAGTTTAGTGAGCATGCGTTCACAGACACACACACACACACGACTATCTTACCACAAAAGGAAACAACAACGCACTCAAATAATTCAAGCATGAGAATTAAAGCAAAGTTAGACTTGATTCATTAAAACATTTACGACAAATAATGAAACCTTTATCTCCCTGAATCCAGTGCTAATATTTCACCTTAGTGAGCAGAACAGGTGAAATTATTCAGCCCCGATTTTAAATCAGAGCATGAATCAGGCGAACGAGGAGCAGGGTGAGGGGGAAGCCGTCACCAGTGTGAGGCTCGGGCGATTTTAACTCACATTTTTATACAATTGACAGGCCACCCACTGATCTGGTCGGGAAACGGGCAGTCCACCCACTTCCTCCATGCAATTCCTGGCAGGCCTCCCGAGGTCCATTTAAAGCAGGCATGCACCTCGTAAAGTGAAGTTGCATTCCCTGAAGCCAGAATTTGTTTGCATACTGCTCCAGGGGGGGAATCTGAATCTGAGGGCTGCTCCAGGATTTCTGATGCCTCCCTGGATATCCTTGTGGAGGAGGTTGGGGAAAGGAGGGAGGGATTGTTCCCCAGCATCTAGAGTCATAGAGTCATAGAGTTATACAGCACGGATAGAGGCCCTTCGGCCCATCGTGTCCGCGCCGGCCATCAAGCCCTGTCTACTCTAATCCCATATTCCAGCATTTGGTCCATAGCCTTGTATGCTATGGCATTTCAAGTGCTCATCCAAATGCTTCTTGAATGTTGTGAGGGTTCCTGCCTCCACAACCCTTTCAGGCAGTGAGTTCCAGACTCCAACCACCCTCTGGGTGAAAAAGTTCTTTCTCAAATCCCCTCTAAACCTCCCGCCTTTTACCTTGAATCTATGTCCCCTTGTTATAGAACCCTCAACGAAGGGAAAAAGCTCCTTAGTATCCATCCTATCTGTGCCCCTCATAATTTTGTACACCTCAATCATGTCCCCCCTCAGCCTCCTCTGCTCCAAGGAAAACAAACCCAATCTTCCCAGTCTCTCTTCATAGCTGAAGCGCTCCAGCCCTGGTAACATCCTGGTGAATCTCCTCTGCACCCTCTCCAAAGCGATCACATCCTTCCTGTAGTGTGGCGACCAGAACTGCACACAGTACTCCAGCTGTGGCCTAACCAGTGTTTTATACAGCTCCATCATAACCTCCTTGCTCTTATATTCTATGCCTCGGCTAATAAAGGCAAGTATCCCATATGCCTTCTTTACCACCTTATCTACCTGTTCCGCCGCCTTCAGGGATCTGTGAACTTGCACACCAAGATCCCTCTGACCCTCTGTCTTGCCTAGGGTCCTCCCATTCATTGTGTATTCCCTTGCCTTGTTAGTCCCTCCAAAGTGCATCACCTCGCACTTTTCCGGGTTAAATTCCATTTGCCACTGTTCCGCCCATCTGACCAACCCATCTATATCGTCCTGCAGACTGAGGCTATCCTCCTCGCTATTTACCACCCTACCAATTTTTGTATCATCAGCGAACTTACTGATCATACCTTTTACATTCATATCCAAGTCATTAATGTAGACCACAAACAGCAAGGGACCCAGCACCGATCCCTGTGGTACCCCACTGGCCACAGGCTTCCAGTCACAAAAACAACCTTCGACCATCACCCTCTGCCTTCTGCCACTAAGCCAGTTTTGTATCCAAAGTGCCAAGGCACCCTGGATTCCATGGGCTCGTACCTTCTTGACCAGTCTCCTGTGGGGGACTTTATCGAAGGCCTTACTGAAATCCATGTATACCACATCCACTGCGTTACCCTCATCCACACGCCTAGTCACCCCCTCAAAAAATTCAATCAAATTAGTCAGACATGATCTTCCCTTGACAAAGCCATGTTGACTATTCCTGATTAATCCTTGCTTCTCCAAGTGGAGACTAATTTTGTCCTTCAGAATTTTTTCCAATAATTTTCCTACCACTGATGTTAGGCTCACTGGCCTGTAGTTCCCCGGTTTTTCCCTACTCCCCTTCTTGAATAATGGTACTACATTAGCGGTTCTCCAGTCCTCTGGCACATCTCCTGTGGCCAGAGAGGTTCTGAATATATGTGTTAGAGCCCCCGCAATCTCCTCCTTTGCCTCACACAGTAGCCTGGGATACATTTCGTCCGGGCCTGGGGATTTATCCATTTTTAGGCGTGCTAAAACCGCCAATACCTCCTCCCGCTCGATGTTAATATGTTCGAGTATATCACAGTCCCCCTGCTGTATTTCTATGTCTACATCGTCCTTCTCCATAGTGAAAACAGATGCAAAAAATTCACACACAGATTGCCATTTTTGTCCCTAATGGGCCCTATTTTTTCCCAAGTCATCCTCTTACCCTTAATATACTTATAAAACATCTTAGGATTTTCCTTTATTTTGCTCGCCAGTGTTATTTCATGGCCCCTCCTTGATCTCCTAATTTCTTTTTTAAGTATCCCCCTGCACTTTTTGTACTCCTCTAGGGCTTCCTCCGTCTTTAGCCTTTTGTATCTGCCAAAAGCCCTCCTTTTTTTCCTAATCCATTCTCGTATATCCCCTGACATCCAAGGTTCCCTGGAGTTCTTGGAACCACCCTTGACCTTTACGGGAACATGTTGCCATTGTATGGTCTCAATCTCCCTTCTGAAAGACTCCCATTGCTCCGATGCGGATTTTCCTACAAGCAGCTGATCTCAGTCCATTTTGGCCAGATCCTGCCTTATCCTATTAAAATCGGCCTTCCCCCAATTTAGAACCTTTATTTCCGGCCCCTCCCTATCCTTTTCCATGACCACCTTAAATCTCACCGAATTATGGTCATTGTCACCAAAGTGCTCACCTACTAGCACTTCTTCCACTTGGCCGGCCACATTCCCTAGAATTAGGTCCAGTACCGCCCCCTCTCTTGTAGGACTTTCTACATGCTGGCTCAAAAAGCTCTCCTGGATGCACGTTAAGAATTTTGTACCCTCTAAGCCTTTTACACTCTGAGTATCCCAGTTAATATTGGGGAAGTTGAAATCCCCCACTATTATTACCCTATTATTTGCACAATTTTCTGAGATTTGCCTACATATCTGTTCCTCTATCTCCCCCTGACTGTTTGGGGGCCTATAGTACAATCCCATCAAAGTGCTTGCCCCCTTTTTGTTTTTAAGCTCCACCCATATGGCCTCATTAGAGGAACCTGCTAACATATCATCCCTCCTTATGGCAGTAATTGATTCTTTAATTAATATTGCGACCCCCCCTCCTCTTATACCTCCGCCTCTGTCTCGCCTGAATATTCTGTACCCCGGAATATTGAGCTGCCAGTCTTGCCCCTCCCTCAACCATGTCTCTGTGACAGCAACAATATCATACTCCCATGTGTTTATCAACACCTTCAGTTCATCCACCTTATTCGCAAGACTCCTTGCATTAAGATAGATGCCATCCAGCCTTGCCCTCACATATTTGCCCTGTCTTCCAAGCTGACTTGTTTTTTTCTCTATATTTGGCTGCACATCACCCCCTATTGTAGCTCCACTCTGTATCCCATCCCCCTGCCAAGTTAGTTTAAACTTGGCAGGGGGTTGGGATACCAATCTGCAGGAGCATCTCCAGGGCCATTATTCAGCAGGCCTGGACAGAGGTGGCTGATAGGGTCAGCGCCAGCAACATCACTCCCAGGACCTGGGTTCAGTGTAGGAAGAGGTGCAGTGACCTCACAAGAGCAGCAAAGGAGAGTACAGCTCTTCATCTCTCCAGCTCTCTCAACAACACCAGATAACACTCATTCCACCCCTCTCACCCCCCACTCACAACAATTCCCATTCCTCCATCACATCCTTCAATATACAATCACAAGGTCACATTGCAACACCTCTATTTCTCATTCCAAACACTTCTTCCTTTGCCATTTTCATATCACACATTAACAGCATTATCTTCTTACATCCTAGCACTTGCACAACCACCATCTCCTCCCGGTATTCCTTCCTCACTTCACATTCCACCTACTTGGCTTTACATTCATTCCATCTTGCTTCTTCTCCAACTCTCAGCACATGCACAATATGCACAAGCTCTGACAGTCCATTTATCTTTTTAACAGCCACTCACTAACTCTTACCCTCTCTACAGGACAAGACAGCACATAATGCATGGAATTGTTGAGCAATTAACTCATCCCTCATATCTCTTGCTGCAAGGCGTTGAGGTGGCCCTCCGTCTTCTGCTGCTTCCTCGTCTTCCTCCTCGTGCTGCTGTTGCTGTGCCCCCTCCAAATGCAGGCCCCTCTGTGTGCATAGGCTGTGCATGGCGCACACCACTATGATGTGGGAAACTCTTTGTGGGGCATATTGTAAGGATTCCCTAGACCTGTCCAGATGCCTGAACCTTTGCTTTAGCAGCCGTATGGTGTACTCAATAATGATCCCAGGGGTCCTCTGGCTTTGATTATATTTGTGTTGCTGAGGGGTGGTGATGTTGGGGAGGGGTGTCATGAGCCCTGTATGTAGGGGTTATTTCTTGAACCCCCAGCCATGTTCCTGGAAAAGTCAAATAATGGGGAAATGGTAGATTGGAGCAGAATAAATGCATCATGACAGCTGTCTGGGCATTAATGAAGTGGTAGCCTTTCCAATTCACGAAGGCTGTCGGTTGGCGATTTGGTTTCTGATAGCAACATGCCTGCAGTCAATGACGCCCAGAACGCGAGGGAAGCCAACCACTGCTGCAATCCCGAGCTCTCTCGTGTTGATTGTTGTGGTCAATGGGGAAGGTGACTTACTGATTAATTCTGGCATCAGTCACCTGCCTAATGCATCTGTGTACTGCAGACTGGGATATGTGGGACCCCTATTATAGACTGAAGGAGCCAGTGGAAAAGAAATTAAGGGCTGTGGTGACTTTGACAGCCACTGGCACAGCACGGCCTCCTGGTCCAGGAGGCCGCAGGTCCTGTTGCAGCAGGCTGCAGGGGTCTGCATCAGCCAGCCTTCCTGTTACTGATCATTATGTAGTGACCTCTGCTGTAAAGTGAGTGTGTATGAACATCATGTAAGGACATGATCAGGCTTGGCTGTGGTGCCACCCATGATAAAATATCCTGCCACCTCACTGCCTATGCTCATGCATGATAAACGACCGTCTTGGGCGAGGTGCTGGAATCATATTTCAGCCTGAGCCGGTGCCTTGAAGAGAAGAGGGAGAGAAAATGGGAAAGTGGAAATACTTAATTTTAAATGGAACTTGGTCTCATTGAGCTGCTCTCAGCTTGACTTCACTCCTAGACTGTACCTTTAATTGAAGCTATAAATTTCTAAACACAGTTGTGTCCCAGTTTAAAATATGCTTGCTACAGTCCGTCATAGTAAATAAAACATGGCCACATGGAAAATTGCTGCTGCCAATAAAGTGGGCCATGCAGCAAAATATATATTTTACTAATTTATGGGTGCATTATGCTATTTTAATTCTGTTACTCTGAATATTATTTATGAGACACTCATTCTTTAATTTCATCTGAATTGATTCTAGACACACCCTGAGCCTGGGTGTATAATTGGTAGGGCAGAGTTTGCGCAGGATTGAAATAATTAGAGGCAGGCAAAATTATATTTGCGCAGACTAACAAGAGTATCAAATTCAGGTTTAACTCTTTAAAAATTGTGGAGTCGTACACCCAAGTAAGTAACCCAGCTGAATTCATCACATTAAAACAAACAAATTACTGTGGATGCTGGATATCTGAAATAAAAAGAGAAAATGCTGGAAACACTCAGGCACCTGTGTGGAGAGAAACAGAGCTAACGTTTTAGGACGATGACCTTGCAGTTCTGATGAAGGGTCTTTGACCTGAAACATTAACTCTGTTTCTCTCGCCACAGATGCTGCCTGGCCTGCTAAGTGTTTCCAGCATTTTCTGTTTTAATTTTTGAATTCGTCACACGCTTATTAATAGAATATACAGATGAAGCAATTAAATATAAGATCACAAAAAGGTGACAGAGCTGAGGAGAGATAGTCCAAACAAAGTAATCCATCTGGAAAACTGCTTTTAAGTTATTATCCTGATCTATGCATTTCACAGAGGCCAATTTTTACATGGACTGGATCTAATGGTCCACTGTTACTGCTATCCTCTGCCCAGTGAATCATGATGACCCCAGCATGAAGTTGGTGCGATCAAACATGCTTTGTATTGGAAAGAAGATTAGCCCTACACATCCAAAAACATTCCACTAGCTTTAGTTAGATTCAATCAATGCACTTTTAAATCCAGTATTACGATTATTACCTTTATTTAAGGCATGGTTTTCATTTCAAAGCATGGACAGTTACTTGTAAGCTGATTAACTTGACCATCTTTGATGATCAGTTCTTGGGATCCAATTCACATGTTTTAACAGTGAGATGAAGATACAAAAGGAAGGAAGTGAATAGTCCATCATGCCCATCAATGCTTGTCCCATCCCAACCTTGGGCACTACCTTCCTCAATCAACAGTAACAGTAGCTCCTGGGAGTGGCAAAAAACTTACGGTCAATTTCAGAAACAAAACTCTGGGAAATTCCTCCCTAATTCCCTAAGACAATCAAACAAGGTCCAGGAGACCAGGGTTACACATGGTACATCACTGTATGCACTTAACTGATCCCAACCCCACTTTATCTCTCATGCTCTTCACTGAAAAAAAAATCCATCAACCTCTTGAGATTTATAACTTCCTCCACTTCCACTGCCTCCAAGGGTAGGCTGATTCCATATACCCACCACCCTCTGAATGGAGAAGTTGGGGGAGATTTTCACTCTGGGCCGTAAATGGGCATGAAGGGGGCATGGAGTCTGCTGCGCCCACTTGATGATGTGGCAAGACGCACAAACCATTTTCAAACCTCATTTACATCAGCTACTCACGCCGATGTTTAAAGACAGCCTGCCCCTCTTAAAGGGGAGGTGCACTTTGCCTGTGCTGCATGCTTCTGACTTAATTAAATTCTGCTTGGAATACGATGGTTTGTGTGTTGGTGGGAGCAAGGAAGTGCTAACTGTGGAAAGTATTTGAGCAGTTTAAACTGTAGAGATGTGGGGGTTGATTGATATTCTGGAATTTTGCTTGTTTACCCTTGGAGCTCAGGGTAAAACTATGCAGAACATTTTCCTGAGGAGATTAAGTTGGGTAGAGTCCATGAAAGGGTATATCACACATGATCTATGGAAGGGAGTGAGCTTGACGGGCCAAGTGGACTTATCAAGTTCCATGTTTCTTATGTTCTAAAATCATTGCACTTAACCAGAAAATATGTTTCTTCATTAAAAATGTAATATTGCTTTGAGAGCCCAGGCTTGAATCTCAATCACAATTGATATTCAAAGTTGCCCTGCTTCTACAGATAAGTTTGAATAGTTCTTGGCCGGAATACAAGAGATATTGCTTTATGACGGCACAGTGCTCTATCTTTAATAGGTGGGAGGAGCAGATAATATTTGCACACAGGCTTACATTATCTTTGAAAATACATCTCCTACTGATTGACATAGTCCAGCACTGAGGTAATGAAGAAATCCACAGCTTAAAAAGCTGCAAAAGGGAACAAGACAGAAGCAAATCATATTTTAATAAACCAATAATATAATTTAAATTAAGCAGCTAAGCTTCTGCAATGAAAAACATCAGGTGAGATCTAAAATTTTAATGAGTCCACTACCATTAAGGCTGTCATGAATTAATCCTACTTAAACTTTCTAAATGCACAGGAAAATGGATGCTCGGAGAGACTTCAGGCTTTCGGCAGCTGAGTATCACAACTGGGAGCTACAGATAAGGGTACAAACCAAGAAGGAGGTACTCAGGCAGTTCATTAACGCTAAGAGAGACTTCAAGGTTCAAGGTCAGGATAATTAGAGAAAAATATAACTGCTGGATTCTTGTTGGTTTATAAATTAAATGAAAGGGATTTTACAGTATGGCCAACCAGAGAGTGCACTTGTAGACAATCAGTTTGCATGATTAAAGTTGTAGCATCTGTTTGTTTTAAATCTTTACAAAAAATGTGTCTTCTCTCACTTGAACTTTTACAGTTTATCTTTTTCTTTACTAAAACAAAATTCTGAGTTTTCAATATATTTAACATGAGAATATTAATTAAACAAGCAGAGAATTTCATGTGATTAACCTACTCATGCTTAAGATCTTCATCAGACAAGCAGTGGTCTCCAGCCTACCCTCCGCTATCATTAGTTTTCAATCTATGTTGAGTTTCGAAAGACCTCATTTAAAACCTAGTTTCATCTCCACCCCTTCCTGTCAACTTCTCTGCCCTCCTGGCAATGCTTACCTGATCACTCCCCTCCCACTCCCCTCTCGCCACACACTTTCCCCATGTGAAGCGCTTTGGGACATTTTGCTATTTTAAAGACTAGCATAAGTTATTGCTGTAACTCCATCACTTCGTTTAGAAATTCTTTTTAATCTTCCATCCGGTGCAAATGTTACTCAATTTGTGGTAAATATCCCATTAGGGGCTGCACCTTGATCTCCTTTTCTTTCTGAGAAATATTTTCATAGAATCATACAGCACAGGAGGAGGCCATTCGGCCCAACATGCCAGTACCGGCTCTTTGAAAGAGCTATCCAATTAGCCCCACTCCCCTGCTCTTTCCCCATAGCCTTGCAATTTTCTTCCCTTCAAGTATTTACCCAATTCCTTTTTTAAAGTTACTGTTGAATCTGCTTTCAACACCCTTTCAGCCAGTTCATTCCAGATCATAACAACTGGCTGCATAAAAAATGTCTCCTCATCTCCCCTTGGTTCTTTAACCAATTACCTTAAATCTGAGTCTTCTGGTTACCAACTCTCCTGCCAATGGAAACAGTTTCTCCCTGTTTACTCCATTGAAACCCCATATAATTTTGAACAACTGTATTCAATCTCCCCTTAATCTTCTCTGCTCTACAGAGAACAATCTCAGCTTCTCTATTCACTCCACTCGAAGGAAGTCCCTCATCCCTGGCACCAATCTAGTAAATATCCCCTGCACCCTTTCCAAGGCCTTGACATCCTTCCTAAAGTGTTGTCCACATTAATTCTACAATATTTT
The DNA here is from genome assembly GCF_035084215.1 of Heptranchias perlo. NCBI lineage: Eukaryota > Metazoa > Chordata > Chondrichthyes > Hexanchiformes > Hexanchidae > Heptranchias > Heptranchias perlo. The sequence goes on along the minus strand of NC_090351.1, from coordinate 30,968,550 downwards.
GACTCTTGTCTCAGCTGCCTTGATCCTTCTTCCACTTCTCCATCATCAAGGAGTAATTTTAACCTAACCCAGTCAGCAGCAAACTGACGGGGTCAGATCGGCTGTCCAATTTTACTTTCCATTAACCTCACCCGGCATGTGATCCCACCTACCTCAATTTCTTCTATGCACTACATTCAGGCAATCCTTTATGCTCATGCGCAGTAAGAGGAAAGTTGCCTTACTATATTTTATTTTAATTAAACAGTTTACTCCTGCTAATTCGATGTCAGTTTTTGTTCAGAAAATAATTTAAATTATCCAGTGGTTCAAATTAAATATTTTAATAAGACAGCAATGGAGACATTTTTCTTTGAATCAACAGATAATTCAAATTAAGCAACCTTTCTGAATTGAGAGGAGTAGACTGTGTTTATAAATATTAGGGTAGAAATTCCATCCCTAAAGGGGGTTGAATTCTGCCCCTGGGGGGAGGGGCGCTATTTGTGGAGGAACCCAGATCCACCGAGTCTCCACCCCAACTTTCCTGGGCTTCCGTGATAACTCCGCCCAGCTCACCACCTGACAGGCCAGCAGGACTGCTGCGAGCAAGTTCTGAGTCTTAACAACAACAACTTGCATTTATATAGCGCCTTTAATGTAGTAAAACGTCCCAGGATGCTTCACAGGAGCATTATCAAACAAAATTTTTACACCGAACCACATAAGGAAATATTAGGACAGGTGACCAAAAGCTTGGTCAAAGAGATAGGTTTTAAGGAGCATCTTAAGGAAGTAGAGAGAGGTAAAGAGGGGGGGAATTCCAGAGCTTAGGGCCTAGGCAGCTGAAGGCTTGGCTGCCAATGGCGGAGTGATTAAAATCAGGGATGCACAAGAGGCAAGAATTAGAGGAGTGCAGAGATCTTGGAAGGTTGTAGGGCTGGAGGAGGTTACAGAGATAGAGAGGGGCAAGGACATCGAAGGAATTTGAAAACAAGGGTGAGAATTTTAAAATCGAGGCATTGCCGGACCGGGAGCCAATGTAGGTCAGCAAACACAGGGGTGATGGGTGAATGGGACTTGGTATGATTAGGATATGGGCAGCAGAGTTTTGGATGAGCTCAAGTTTATGGTGGGTGGATGATGGGTGACCAGTCAGGAGAGCATTGGAATAGTCAAGTCTAGAGGTAACAAAAGCATGGATGAGGGTTTCAGCAGCAGGTGAGCTGAGGCACGGGTGTAGATGGGCGATGTTACTCAGGCCCCAGGAAAAGATATACACAGGCAATTGATCCCACGGGGATTGAGATCAATTACCTTTCCATGGCTGGCCCCCCTTCTCCTGAAGGGAGAAATAAAAAAAATCATTGGGATTCCTTCCGCAGCTCTACTCAGATGTCTGTGCCTCCTCCTTGGCGCCAATCCAAGTTCCATCTCCTCATTGGGATAGGTGCGTCAGTTTTGTGTCTACAGGCGTGGGCTTCCTGTTCGGAATATTTAAATGACTCTGTCCCCTGATGGGGCCATGGGAAGCAGTAGGTGGAAGTCCTGCCCTGTTGTACTTCCTGCCCCTCTCCAAGGTCAGTGGAAGTTTCAGGCCACAATATAAATGTGCTGCTTTGGAACAAGGTGTAAGGCAACCCATTGCCAGCTCTGCTAAGTTCTTAAGATACCCTTTCTTCAGCAATTATGTTCCCTTGTTAGCCATACTAACTTCTTGAGTATAGAAGATTGAGGTGTAATCTGATCGAGGTGTTTAAAATGTTAAAAGAATTCGATAGGGTAGATACAGAGAAACTATTTCCTCTTGATGGGGGAATCTAGAATGAGGGGACATAATCTTGAAATTAGAACTAGGCCATTTAGGAGGGAAATCAGGAAGCAATTTTAACACAAAGGTTAGTAGAAATCTGGAATTCTCTCCTTCAAATGGCTGTGGACGCTGGGACAATTGGAGCTTTCAAGTCTGAGATCGATAGACTTATGTTGGGTAAGAGTATTATGGGATATGAAGCTAATGTGGATAAATGGAGTTGGCATACACACCAGGTATGATCAAATTGAATGGTGGAGCAGGCTCGACGGGCTGAATGGCCTACTCCTGTTCCTATGTTCCTATACCCTCTTGGCAGTTTTAGATAACATTCTCAATGTTAAATGAACTGTTAACTCCAACGCCTTTGCAGTTATGAATTCCTGCTACTTTATTATTCCCCAGACTGCGTATTCCACTTGCCATCTCTTCCTCTGTAGGTTGCCTTGCTTGCAAGTCTCCAAGATATTACACTGGCTGTTTGTGTATTTAGAATTAGATTGTTGGAGGCTGGATGATTCAGAATCTCATTGAAGCATTCAAGCAATTTTGTTTATTCTGTCCTCATGCTTAGTTATGGGCCTCCCCTCCTTACAGTTAATATAGAATGTTTCCTGTCATAACATATCCATGTGGTGATTTTCCCTTTAGAAATAATGATTTCTTTGTGCATGGATAGACGAGACTCGCCACAGAATGGCGACAGTTAAAATAGATTTGGAAGTTATAAATTATTGTACTGTACGCCTGGACAGTTCTACCATTCTGAGGGAATATTCAAGTCGCTATGCAACACAAACTAACAGCATAGAATACAAGACGCAATGAATAAATCATGGGCTTAAAATATTTATTACAAGAAGAATTCATGGCAATTAAATGTTACAAAAGTCAGGGTGAAGACTTCCTCAGTGCATCATTTAAGCAAAATTGTAAAGGTGTTTATAAAAAACATATTTACGATTCAGCTACAAATGGTGGAGGAAAACTTCCCTTGTACTTAACAGTTTGATCTAGTGCTCTCTGTGCAACAAATAAGTTTCTTACTTGTAGTTGTGTTATTATATTAAAACTAAAACAAGGCATCCATGATAGCTCAGCTGCATAAAGCAGTGAATAGCTGAGCCATTTAGACTAGTTCAATCCTTGAGGCTATCTGGCATCTATGGAACTGTATCCTAGTGAGGATTAAAGGCGGCCTTCAGCAGGGGAGGGGATGTGAGAACATTAAAAAAAATATATCAAAGAGTTTCACACGCAAAATTGCTTACAGTGTAATCAGCCACTGACTATCAGCAAAGGCACGGTGGGAAAAGGGGATGTCCAGCAACAAATGTTAGACAGAGCTAAGCAATCCCATAACCAATGGATCAGATCAAAGCTCTGCAGTCCTGCAACATCCAGTTGTGAATGGTGGTGGACAATTAAACAACTAATGGGAGGAGGAGGCTCCGTGAACATCCCCATCTTCAAAGATGGCAGAGCCCAGCACGTGAGCGCAAAAGATAAGTCTAAAGCGTTTGCAACCATCTTCAGCCAGAAGTGTCGAGTGGATGATTCATCTCTGCCTCCTCCCAATATCCCCACATCACAGAAGCCAGTCTTCAGCCAATTCGATTCACTCCACATGTTATCAAGAAATGGCTGAGTGCACTGGATATAGCAAAGGCAATGAGCCCTGACAACATCTCGGCTGTAGTGCTGAAGACTTGTGCTCCAGAACTAGCCACGTCTCTAGCCAAACTGTTCCAGTACAGCTACAACATTGGCATCTACCCGACAAAGTGGAAAATTGCCCAGGTATGTCCTGTCCGCAAAAAGCAGGACAAATCCAATCCGGCCAATTACTGCCCCATCAATCTACTCTCAATCATCAGCAAAGTGATGGAAGGTGTCGTCGACAGTGCTATCAAGCAGCACTTACTCACCAATAACCTGCTCACCGATGCTCAGTTTGGGTTCCGCCAGGACCACTCGATTCCACACCTCATTACAGCCTTGGTCCAAACATGGACAAAAGAGCTGAACTCCAGAGATGAGGTGAGAGTGACTGCCTTTGACATCAAGGCAGCATTTGACCGAGTGTGGCATCAAGAAGCCGGAGTAAAACATAAGTCAATGGGAATCAGGGGGAAAACTCTCCAGTGGCTGGAGTCATACTTAGCACAAAGGAAGATGATAGTGGTTGTTGGAGGCCAATCATCTCAGCCCCAGGACATTGCTGCAGGAATTCCTCAGGGCAGTGTCCTTGGCCCAACCATCTTCAGCTGCTTCATCAATGACCTTCCTCCATCATAAGGTCAGAAATGGGGATGTACGCTGATGATTGCACAATGTTCAGTTCCATTTGCAACCCCTCAGATAATGAAGCAGTCTGTGCCTGCATGCAGCAAAGCCTGGACAACTTCCAGGCTTGGGCTGTTTAGTGGCCCCAGACAAGTGCCAGGCAATGACCATCTTAAACAAGGGAGAGTCTAACCACCTCCCTTTGACATTCAACGGCATTAACATCCCCCACCATCAACATTCTGGGGTCACTATTGAACAGAAACTAAAGTGGACCATCCATATAAATACTGTGGCTACAAGACCAGATCAGAGGCTGGGTATTCTGCGGCGAGTGACTCACCTCCTGACACCCCAATGCCTTTCCACCATCTACAAGGCACAAGTCAAGAGTGTGATGGAATACTCTCCACTTACCAGAATGAGTGCAGCTCCAACAACACTCAAGAAGCTCGATACCATCCAGGACAAAGTAGCCCGCTTAATTGGCACCCCATCCACCACCTTAAACATTCACTTCCTTCACCACCGGCGCTCCTTGGCTGCAGTGTGTACCATCTACAAGATGCACTCCAGCAACTCACCAAGGCTTCTTCGACAGCACCTCCCAAACCCGTGACCTCTACCACCTAGAAGGATAAGGGCAGCAGGTGCATGGCAACATCACCATCTGCACGTTCTCCTGCAAGTCACACACCATCCTGACTTGGAAATATATCGCCGTTCCTTCATCGTCACTGGGTCAAAATCCTGGAACTCCCTACGTAACAGCACTATGGGAGAACCTTCACCACACAGACTGCAGCGGTTCAAGAAGGCGGCTCACCACCACCGTCTCAAGAGCAATTAGGGATGGGCAATAAATGCTGGCCTTGCCAATGATGCCCACATTCCATGAATGAACAAAAAAAAATGAATGTTGAGACCACCACAGATTACTGTAAAGTAGTTACACCCCAAATCCACCAAAGAGGGAGCAGCACTGAGAACAGACATTTTCAAAACGCCAGTCCCACCAAATTCAAACAGGTGAACTCAGCGGCAGAAAACATTTAACGACAAATAGAATTATCAGCAGGCAGTAGGAACAAACTGCAGGAAGGTGAATCGCTGCCCCTTGGAGTAATGATTTGATCATCAGATAAATCACCTCAGTACAACCACAACAGATGTCAGCTCTTACCTCTGATGCCCTCCTTACATGACCTTAAAAATTAGGCTAGTCCCATATTTTCTCCAAAGTACTTGATTGTCAAAATCTGGTCCTGTATTTTTAATGCTGCAATATTTGTGACCCAGCATTCAAAGAAATTCTTTGTCATTTCATACTTAGAGTTGAGGATCACATCCAGTATTGTGGTGTGTTGTCCATATGTGGTGTGCTTCAGGTGACAGTTTCAAAGCTAACGTTCTTGATAACCTGATGTTTTATGCCAGTCAGTGCCCATAGTTGGTATTTGAGTGTGCTGTGGCACCAGATGCTACTTCTTGTTTAGGCCTTGAAGATCAAGGGGGATTTTTAAAAAAAATGTTGAAAGCAGCCCTCCCGACACATAACTGACAGGATCACATCTCCAAGGAATTTGTAGGCCTGCCTCTTTAATATGTCACCAGCTGAGGGATAAAATGACCAGTTACATTTTATAATACATGAATCCTCAAAAGCCAATTGTTAACTTATCAATATCTCAATGACAGAACATCCTCACCATTCAAACCTCAGCAAAGGTCCCCATTCTTGTTTATTTCCTTATACCATGTGATCTAACTTCTTTCACATCCAGATGTATTTACTCCCACCTTCACATTGAAATTTCCCACGATTAGCTTTCTGTCAGGCAGCATGAAATTGTTCATTATGTGTTGCCAAATATTCATGAAGTGTCACCATTTTCATCTAACGAAGTGTTTGTGGATGTAAACATTCAATTATAGCCTGTCTAAAGCAGTTCCTTGGAATTAAATGAACTGCTGGATTCCTCTTTCGGTGAAGTTGCACTCAACAAAACTTTTGCTGGTTTCAATAACAGATTGACACCTGCCCAATTTCCATCAATGTTTCTGCCCATTGTAGAGAACCAGTAATTTCAAATCTTTTCACTATCTATCTAACTCATTTCACTGATCACAAGAATATTTAGCTTTTGTAGTTATCCATCATCTTATTTAGTTGCTTTCTTTCCGCCTCACACAATGTCATGATATTGGGATTCAATTGGGTTAGTCTTTTGGCTGAACAGAGTCAACGGGCCCTGTCAAGTTAACTGCCAGTTGCTCCCATTTGTTTTCCACTTTTTGTCCTTCTAATGCTTTTACACAGCCTGACTGAGATGATCTTTGTACACCAACCAACACTTTTCACCTCTTTCTAACAGAGCATTTGAAAATGAATGAAGTCTAAAGCATTCAAATGAACTAATTGCTTTCTCAAAGAGACAGCCCATGGATTTAAAAGCCTATTCGTGGAGTGGAAATGGCCAGAAGGAATTACTACTTCAAAAGCAAAATACCGCGGATGTTGGAAATCTGAAATAAAAACAGAAAATGCTGGAAATACTCAACAAGTCAGGCAGCAACCGTGGAGAAAGAAATAGAGTTAATGTTTCAGGTCGATGACCCGTGCTTGTTGCATTATACTCAATTGACGAAATGATATGCAGGATCTGTATTCTGAGAAGTGTTTGCTAAGATTCCTGACTCTTCAGCTCAACCAGATAAGGGAGACAAAAGACAAAAGAAAGCCAATTTTGCAGTGGGGTTTCACAACAGAATTTGATTTTCAAGTTGCAGGACAACAACAACAACTTGCATTTATATAGCACCTTTAACATAGTGAAGCGTCCCAAGGCGCTTCACAGGAGAGTTATCAGACAAAATTTGACAACAAGCCACATGAAGAGATATTAGGACAGGTGACCAAAAGCTTGGTCAAAGAGGTGTGTTTTAAGGAGCGACTTAAAGGAGGAGAGAGGTTGAGAGGCAGAGTGGTTTAGGAAGGCAATTTGAGAGCTTAGGGCCTAGGCAGCTGAAGGCATGGCCGCCAATGGTGGAACAAAGGAAATCGAAGCCAATATAGGTCAGCAAGCAGAGGTGATGGGTGAGCAGGACTTGGTGTGAGTTAGGAGACGGGCAGCAGAAAGGTAAGATCATTCTGCAGAACAATAGTGGCAGTCTCTAAAGGTATATGTAATAAGCCTCATTGAAAAACAGGACTTCTTTTTAATATGAAAGAAAAGGAATGACCCACTGAACATGCATGATTTATTTTAATGACAATATTTAGTAGAAAGCTATTATGACATTTCAATAACTGCCAACCCCAGCATTTCCTTTAAATAAGTTGAGTTCTTCTAGCTGACTGAACGCTGCAATAAATCTTTAGTGGTAGTTATATGGCAAACTGATTTAGAATCACCTCGCAACTTATTATTTCATACAGTTAACCCCACGAGAATGGAATTTCCTTTGCAGCTTTCAAAACGCACATGCTTCCCACAGATTTCAACAAAGAAGCTGTCCAGTTAATGAAAGCTTCCAACTGGTCCAGCGTGTTATCAGACATCCTTCAGCCTCCAAGTCTACAGCTGAACTATGGCCAGAATATCCACCAGCACCTATAGCTATAGCCAGAGATTTTGTTGGTTGAAAGAAAATTTAAGCTGTTGAATCAGCAAAAAATTAAAGCGCCTGCAAAATATTTTACCATGTTTATCAATAGATAAGGACACAATGAAGCAATCAGATACAATGACATCATCGCATTGCCAAACACATCTGGCACTACAAATTTAATATCTTGTAAAAAATGCATTGGAAAATTTCAGGCAGAAGCGCGTATAATTTTACTAGTGACCAAGATGGCAGCTCTTTAATGGGGATTCTCTGGCATAGTTCCTGGGACATCCTGAATTTTCTTGAACACACCCAAATGAGGCAACACAGAGCCTTTATGCATTTCTAGTAGAAAAGCTGCCATGACAGCAGCTTTGGGTTGCTGTTGAACTTATTCGTTGATGGCGACGGAACTACAAAGACTGTTAGAAGTTAATCAGATGGGTGAGCATATTGTTTCATTAATCTACAAATCTTTCATGCTGAAGAAAACTCATGTATAAAGATAGGGCAAAGAATTGATATTGATCTGCATGCGGACAGGTGGAAAAGTACACGTAAATTGATTAGTCTTGCATTAGGAAAGCAAGGTTGAGATTGATCCAAATCAAAATTTTAATAGACTTTACTTAACCATATTTCAAATCAATCATACGGAGAACCTGACAAAATAAAACATGTTAGTGATGTGATAAGAGATGTGGAACCTTGATGCATATGATGAGAGAGTGCCCCAGGGTAAGGGCTATCTGGGGCAATCATTTTGAAATCATAAGGGCTCTTCTAAAATGAGAAGTGTTAAAACCCTTCCCTAACAATTATCAAGAGATTCAAAGTGTGATATGTGGCCTCGCACATTAAGTGCTTTTATATTACTCTGCCTTTTAGTAGCTAATAGGAACTGTGCTTCAGTGCTGGGAAAGCATTTTAAAATTGAAAGTTTATCATAAAGCCTGATAGTTATTACCATATGCGAAAGAGTTTCATATTGTCTAATGGACTATACATATATTTAAAGGTTTGAAGCATACCTCCCAACTATTGCAGTTGTACTATGGATGCTGGGATTGCCTGATTTCCGTAGCCTTGCCTTTCTTTTTTGTCACTGGACAGTGAGAAAAAGCAAGTAAAAAACACTGGAATTCGAAATCAGAAATTTCAGGTGCAGTCCATGCGGTTAGCCCAACAGCATTTTGCTGCTAAAATTGGGTAAAGAAAGAAAGAACTTGAATTTATACAACGCTTTTCATATCCTCAGGATGTCCCAAAGCACTTCACAGCCAATGAATTACAATTGAAGTGTAGTCATGGTTATTATATAGGCAAACACATCAGCCAATTGGCACACAGCAAGGTCCCACAAACAGCAAATGAGATACATGACCAGATAATCTAATTTGATGCCGTTAGTTGAGGATGGAATATTGGCCAGAACTCTCCTGCTCTTCCTCAAAGAGTACCATGGGATCTTTTATATCCACCTGAATAAGTTGATGGGGTTTTGGTTTAACGTCTCATGCAGTAAAGAGCACCTCCAACAGTGCAGCACTCCCTCAGCACTGCACTGAAGTGATGGCCTGAATTATACGCTGAAGTCTCTGGAGTGGAGCATCAATCTGCAACCTCTGACTCAGAGGGAAAAGTGAGATATCCCAACAATTAACTAAAGGTTAACTAGTGCTGTGGAGGAGGGTTTAAACTGATTTTGCAGGGGGGTGGACACCAGAATGAAACATTAGAGAGGAGAAACAAGGTGCACAGAGGACTGGGAGGGACAAATAGCACCAGAGTAAAGAATATTTCAGAAATAGGAGGGATCAGAGAGAGGGCAAATGCGAGGCAACTAAGATGAGTTTAGAGTGCATGTGTGTAAATGCATGTAGTGTGCTAAACAAAGTTGGTGAGCTGCAGGCTCAAGTCGCCACATGGGACTATGATATAGTGGCAAAAATAGAGACCAGGCTCAAAGAAGGGGAGGATTGGGTACTGAATATTCTTGGTTACAAGGTATTCAAGGAAGATAGGGAAAGAAAGAAAGGTGTGGGGGGTGGCAATATTGTTCAAAGAAACTTTAATCACACTGGAAAGGTATGATGTAATTGAGGGGTGAAAGACAGTATCTATTTGGTTAGGGTTCATGAACGATAGAGAAGCTATTATACTACTGGGTGTATGCTATAGGCTACCAAATAATGGGAAGGAGACAGAGGAGCAAATTTTCAGGCAAATTACAGAAAGATGCAAGAATTATAGAGTAGTGATAATGGGGAACTTCAATGATCCCAATATAGACTGGGGCAGTAACAATGTAAAGGGCAAAGAGGGGGAGGAATTCCGAAATGTGTACAAGAGAACTTTCTTGAACAGTGTGTTTCCAGCCCAATGAGGAAGGAAGCATTGCTGGATCTAGTTCTAGGAAATGAAGTGTGGCATGTGGACCATGTTTTAGTGGGGGAGCATTTAGGGGACAGCGATCATAATATCATTAGGTTTAGAATAGTTCTGGAAAAGGACAAGGAGCAATCAAATGTGAAAATGCTTAACTGGAGGACGGCTAATTTCCGAGTTAAAAAGGGATCTTGCCCAGGTGGATTGGAATCAAAAATTGGAAGGCAACACTGTAATTGAACTATGGGAGGCCTTCAAGGAGGAGATGGTTCGGGTACAGAGTAGACACATCCCAACAAGGGGCAAAGGAAGGGCATCCAAAGCTAGAGCTCCCTGGATGACTAAAGATATAGAGATTAAAATGAAACTGAAAAAGGAGGCTTATGATGAATGTAAGGTTCATAATACAGTAGAGAACCAGACTGAATACAGAAAGTGCAGGGGAGATCTAAAAAAGGAAATAAGAGGGGCAAAGAGAGAGTATGAGAATAGATTAGCGGCTAACATAAAAGGGAACACAAAAGTCTTTTATAAATATATAAATAGTAAAAGGGTAGTCAAAGGAAGGGTGAGACCGATTAGGGACAAAAAAGGGGCTCTTCTTGTGGAGGCCGAGGGCATAGCTGAGGTACTAAATGAGTACATCAAATCCGTCTTCACTACAGAAGAGAATACTGCATTGTTGGATAGGATAAAAATAGATAAAGAGGAGGTACTTAAAATATTGGCAGCACTCAAAGTCATCTGGTCCAGATGGGATGCATCCTAGGTTACTGAGGGAAGTAAGGGTGGAAATTGCAGAGGCTCTGGCCACAATCTTCCAATACTCCTTAGATATGACAATGGTGTCAGAGGCCTGGAGGATTGCAAATGTTACACCCTGTTCAAAAAAGGGAGGAGGGATAAATCCGACAATTACAGGCCAGTCAGCCTAACGTCGGTGGTGGGGAAATTTTTACAGACAATAATCCGGGACAAAATCAATTGGCACTTGGAAAAGTATAGGCTAATAAATGTAAGTCAGCATGGATTTGTTAAAGGAAAATCATGTTTGACTAACTTGATTGAGTTCTTTGATGCAGTGACAAAGATGGTTGATGAGGGTAGTGCGGTTGATGTTGCGTATATGGACTTTCAAAAGGCAGTTGATAAAGTACCACATAATAGACTTGTTAGCAAAATTAAAGCCCATGTGTTTAAAGGGACAGTGGCAGTGTGGATACAAAATTGGTTAAGGGATGGAAAGTAGAGAATAGTGGTGAACAGTTGTTTTTCAGACTGGAGGAAAATCTATAGTGGTGTTCCCCAAGGGTCAGCATTAGGTCCACTGCTCTTTTTGATACATATCAATGACCTGGACTTGAGTATAGAGGGTATAATTTCAAAGTTTGCACATGACACGAAACTCGGAAATGTAGTGAACAATGTGGAGGATAGTAACCGGCTGAAGGAAGACATAGACAGACTGGTGAAATGGGCAGACACATGACAGATGAAATTTAATGCAGAGAAGTGTGAAGTGATACATTTTGGTAGGAAGAATGAAGAGAGGTAATATAAACTATATGATACAATTTTAAAGGAAGCGCAGGAACAGAGAGACCTGGGCGTGCATGTACACAAATCTTTGAAGGTGGCAGAACAAGTTAAGAAGGCTGTTTCTAAAAAAAAGCTTATGGGATTTTGGGCTTTATTAATAGAGGCATAGAGTACAAAAGCAAGGAAGTTATGCTAAGCCTTTAAAAAACATTGGTTAGGCCGCAGCTGGAGTATTGTGTTCAATTCTGGGCACCACGCTTCAGGAAAGATGCCAAGGCCTGAGAGGGTGGAGAATAGATTTACTAGAACGATACCAGGGATGAGGGATTTCAGTTATGTAGAGAGAATGGAGAAGCTGGGGTTAGGCCACAGCTGGAGTACTGTGTGCAGTTCTGGTCGCCACACTACAGGAAGGATGTGATCGCTTTGGAGAGGGTGCAGAGGAGATTCACCAGGATGTTACCAGGGCTGGAGCGCTTCAGCTATGAAGAGAGACTAGGAAGATTGGGTTTGTTTTCCTTGGAGCAGAGGAGGCTGAGGGGGGACATGATTGAGGTGTACAAAATTATGAGGGGCACAGATAGGATGGATACTAAGGAGCTTTTTCCCTTCGTTGAGGGTTCTATAACAAGGGGACATAGATTCAAGGTAAAAGGCGGGAGGTTTAGAGGGGATTTGAGAAAGAACTTTTTCACCCAGAGGGTGGTTGGAGTCTGGAACTCACTGCCTGAAAGGGTTGTGGAGGCAGGAACCCTCACAACATTCAAGAAGCATTTGGATGAGCACTTGAAATGCCATAGCATACAAGGCTACGGACCAAATGCTGGAATATGGGATTAGAGGAGACAGGGCTTGATGGCCGGCGCGGACACGATGGGCCGAAGGGCCTCTATCCGTGCTGTATAACTCTATGACTCTATGACTCTATGTTCTCCTGAGAACAGAGAAGGTTAAGGGGAGATTTAATAGAGGAGTTCAAAATCATGAAGGGTTTTGACAGAATAAATATGGTGAAACTGTTTCCAGTGGCAGAATGGTCGGTAATCAAACGACACAGATTTAAGGTGATCGGCAAAAGAGCCAGAGGCGACATGAGGAAACATTTTTTTACGCAGCGAGTTGTAATGATCTGGAATGCACTGCCTGAAAAGGTGGTGGAAGCAGATTCAATAGTAACTTTCAAAAGGGAATTGGATAAGAAGTTGAAGGGAAAAAAATTACAGAGCTGTGGGGAAAGAGCAGGGGAATGGGACTAATTGGATAACTCTTTCAAAGAGCCGGCACAGGCTCAATGGGCCAAATGGCCTCCCCTCCTGTGCTGTACCTACTATGATACTATGAATTAGGACAGAGGTACAGCTTGATATCTAGTGTTGGAGGAAGATGTCAGAGGCAATTCCAAGATTTGCAGCAGGGGAGATGTGTCCTAATCCATACCCTCTCTAGTTGTACCTATACTTGAATAGTGTAGTTTGGAAGTGGTCTGCCCTTTGCTTGAATAGATATCTCTGACTGCTTCAATTTATGCCTGCTCGATGTACCAAACAACTGTACTTTAGGACTTATATACCATATATCCCTTTATTACTTGATTGCTGAATTACTTTGAAATCCCTCATTTATCAAAAAAGTACTCTTCTATGGTTTATGGTATTATAAGCCTGATTTTAAATTAGTCATTTGTAGTGATATTAATGGAGTGGTTTCTATGTGTGTTTTTGCTACCATTATGCTGCAGTGCAAGTATACTATTTTATGTCTGTACAGTTTGCCAAGTGCATCGGAGTGCCAGCAAAACACACCGGGTCACATTATCACACACACCGTTAAAATGATACAAGAGGTGCTATCAATGACTGTACCATCACAATGTGGGCACAAACACCAATGAGGATTTTTTTCCCGCTAAAGACGTTGTTTGTCACCTCAGCTCATTTTCTGAAATGGGCAGAAATGATCTCAAAAGTCAACGAGTCTTGGATCACAAGCTGGAAATGTAGTCAACACTTAATGTCCTCTGAAGTGGCCAAGCAAGCCACTCAGTTATAAACAACCACTAAAATGTTCAGAAGAAAACTGGATGGACTTATTGGCAAAACCCAGGCATCATATCAGGATATGATTAAGGCAATCTCAGCCCAGCTGACTCTGCAAATTCATCCTCTCGAAATCCTGGCAGCTGGTTCACAAGTGGGAGAGCTGTATCACAGATTTGTCAAGCAACAGCCACTAAGAGTGGCTCCGTAGTATCACCAGTGACTAAGCTGACGGAGTACTGAAAGACATAGCTGCCAGACTGTGCCTCGGTCAGGAGATGAAGGAACCAACAAAGGAAGTGACCTACTGGTCATGTATGAGGTTTTATAGCAGAGCTATAGTGATAGGGGACTCGATTGTAAGGGGAATAGACAGGCGTTTCTGCGGACGCAACCGAGACTCCAGGATGGTATGTTGCCTCCCTGGTGCAAGGGTCAGGGATGTCTCGGAGCGGCTGCAGGACATTCTGGAGGGGGAGGGTGAACAGCCAGTTGTCATGGTGCATATAGGTACCAACGATATAGGTAAAAAACAGGATGAGGTCCTACAAGCTGAATTTAGGGAGTTAGGAGTTAAACTAAAAAGTAGGACCTCAAAGGTAGTAATCTCAGGATTGCTACCAGTGCCACGGGCTAGTCAGAGTAGGAATGACAGGATAGCTAGGATGAATACGTGGCTTGAGAGATGGTGCAAGAGGGAGGGATTCAAATTCCTGGGCCATTGGAACCGGTTCTGGGGGAGGTGGGATCAGTACAAATTGGACGGTCTGCATCTGGGCAGGACTGGAACCAATGTCCTAGGGCGAGTGTTTGCTAGTGCTGTTGGGGAGGGTTTAAACTAATGTAGCAGGGGGATGGGAACCGATGCAGGAAGTCAGTGGGAAGTAAAGTGGTGACAGAAACAAAAGGCAGTAAGGGAGAGTGTACGAAACATGACCGGACAGATGGTCTGAGAAAGCAGGGCAAAGACCAAGGGAAGTCTAGATTAAACTGCATTTATTTCAATGCAAGAAGTCTGATGGGCAAGGCAGATGAACTCAGGGCATGGATGGGTACATGGGACTGGGATGTTATAGCTATTACTGAAACATGGCTAAGGGAGGGGCAGGACTGGCAGCTCAATGTTCCAGGGTACAGATGCTATAGGAAAGATAGAGCAGGAGGTAAGAGAGGAGGGGGAGTTGCGTTCTTGATTAGGGAGAACATCACGGCAGTAGTGAGAGGGGATATATCCGAGGGTTCGCCCACTGAGTCTATATGGGTAGAACTGAAACATAAGAAGGGAGAGATCACTTTGATAGGATTGTACTACAGACCCCCAAATAGTCAATGGGAAATTGAGGAGCAAATATGTAAGGAGATTACAGACAGCTGCAAGAAAAATAGGGTGGTAATAGTAGGGGACTTTAACTTTCCCAACATTGACTGGGACAGCCATAGCATTAGGGGCTTGGATGGAGAGAAATTTGTTGAGTGTATTCAGGAGGAATTTTTCATTCAGTATGTGGATGACCCGACTAGAGAGGGGGCAAAACTTGACCTCCTCTTGGGAAATAAGGAAGGGCAAGTGACAGAAGTGTTAGTGAGGGATCACTTTGGGACCAGTGATCATAATTCCATTAGTTTTAAGATAGCTATGGAGAATGATAGGTCTGGCCCAAAAGTTAAAATTGTAAACTGGGGAAAGGCCAATTTTGATGGTATTAGACAGGAACTTTCAGAAGTTGATTGGGAGAGTCTGTTGGCAGGCAAAGGGACGTCTGATAAGTGGGAGGCTTTCAAAAGTGTGTTAACATGGGTTCAGGGTAAGCACATTCCTTATAAAGTGAAGGGCAAGGCTGATAGAAGTAGGGAACCTTGGATGACTCGGGAGATTGTGGCCCTCGTCAAAAAGAAGAAGGAGGCATATGACATGCATAGGCAGCTGGGATCAAGTGGATCCCTTGAAGAGTATAGTGATTGCCGGAGTAGAGTTAAGAGAGAAATCAGGAGGGCAAAAAGGGGACATAAGATTGCTTTGGCAGATAAGGCAAAGGAGAATCCAAAGAGCTTCTACAAATACATAAAGGGCAAAAGAGTAACTAGGGAGAGAGTAGGGCCTCTTAAGGATCAACAAGGTCATCTATGTGCGGAACCACAAGAGATGGGTGAGATCCTAAATGAATATTTCACATCGGTATTTACGGTTGAGAAAGGCATGGATGTTAGGGAACTTGGGGAAATAAATAGTGATGTCTTGAGGAGTGTACATATTACAGAGAGGGAGGTGCTGGAAGTCTTAACGTGCATCAAGGTAGATAAATCTCCGGGACCTGATGAAATGTATCCCAGGATGTTATGGGAGGTTAGGGAGGAAATTGCGGGTCCCCAGCAGAGATATTTGAATCATCGACAGCTACAGGTGAGGTGCCTGAAGATTGGAGGGTAGCAAATGTTGTGCCTTTGTTTAAGAAGGGCGGCAGGGAAAAGCCTGGGAACTACAGACCGGTGAGCCTGACATCTGTAGTGGGTAAGTTGTTAGAGGGTATTCTGAGAGACAGGATCTACGGGCATTTGGAGAGGCAGGGACTGATTAGGAACAGTCAGCATGGTTTTGTGAGTGGAAAATCATGTCTCACGAATTTGATTGAGTTTTTTGAAGGGGCAACCAAGAAGATAGATGAGGGCTGTGCAGTAGATGTGGTCTACATGGACTTTAGCAAAGCCTTTGACAAGTTACCGCATGGTAGGTTGTTACATAAGGTTAAATCTCACGGGATCCAAGGTGAGGTAGCCAATTGGATACAAAATTGGATTGACGACAGAAGACAGAGGGTGGTTGTAGAGGGTTGTTTTTCAAACTGGAGGCCTGTGACCAGCGGTGTGCCTCAGGGATCGGTGCTGGGTCCGCTGTTATTTGTTATTTATATTAATGATTTGGATGAGAATTTAGGAGGTATGGTTAGCAAGTTTGCAGATGACACCAAGATTGGTGGCATTGTGGACAGTGAAGAAGGTGATCCAGGATTGCAACGGGATCTTGATAAATTGGGCCAGTGGGCCGATGAATGGCAGATGGAGTTTAATTTAGGTAAATGTGAGGTGATGCATTTTGGTAGATCGAATCGAGCCAGGACCTACTCCGTTAATGGTAGGGCGTTGGGGAGAGTTATAGAACAAAGAGATCTAGGAGTACAGGTTCATAGCTCCTTGAAAGTGGAGTCACAGGTGGATAGGGTGGTGAAGAAGGCATTCAGCATGCTTGGTTTCATTGGTCAGAACATTGAATACAGGAGTTGGGATGTCTTGTTGAAGTTGTACAAGACATTAGTAAGGCCACACTTGGAATACTGTGTACAGTTCTGGTCACCCTATTATAGAAAGGATATTATTAAACTAGAAAGAGTGCAGAAAAGATTTACTAGGATGCTACCTGGACTTGATGGTTTGACTTATAGGGAGAGGTTGGATAGACTGAGACTTTTTTCCCTGGAGAGTAGGAGGTTTAGGGGTGATCTTATAGAAGTCTATAAAATAATGAGGGGCATAGATAAGGTAGATAGTCAAAATCTTTTCCCAAAGGTAGGGGAGTCTATAACGAGGGGGCATAGATTTAAGGTGAGAGGGGAGAGATACAAAAGGGTCCAGAGGGGCAATTTTTTCACTCAAAGGGTGGTGAGTGTCTGAAACGAGCTGCCAGAGGCAGTAGTAGAGGCGGGTACAATTTTGTCTTTTAAAAAGCATTTGGACAGTTACATGGGTAAGATGGGTATAGAGGGATATGGGCCAAGTGCAGGCAATTGGGACTAGCTTAGTGGTATAAACTGGGCGACATGGACATGTTGGGCCGAAGGGCCTGTTTCCATGTTGTAAACTTCTATGATTCTATGATTCTATATAGCACCACAATGTGTAACCTCATGGAACAGCATAACCCTCGCTCTTTGAACATCATTAAACCAAGAGACCAACCCTGGTTCAATGAGTATAGAAAGGCAAACCAGGAGCAGCGACAGGCATATCTTAGAATGAGGCACTAACCTGGTGGAGCTTCTATACATATGTGCATGCAAACACCAAAAGCAGCAGGCTATAGACAGAGCTAAGTGGTCCCAGATCACAGTAAGGCTCTGTAGCCCTACCACACTATTGTATTCCAGCACAGTCTGTAACTTCATGGCCCGGCATATCCCTCACTCTACCATTACCAACAAGCCAGGGGATCAACCCTGGTTCAATGAGGAGTGTAGAAGAGCATGCCAGGAGCAGCAACAGGGGTACCTAAAAATGAGATGCCAACCTGGGTGAAGCTACAGCTCAAGACTACATGCATGCTAAACAGTAGAAGCAACAAGCTATAGACAGAGCTAAGCGATTCGACAACCAACGGATCAGATCAAAGCTCTGCAGTCCTGCCACATCCAGTCGTGAATGGTGGTGGACAATTAAACAACAAACGGGAGCAGGAGGCTCTGCAAACATCCCCATCCTCAATGATGGCGGAGTCCAGCACGTGAGCGCAAAAGACAAGGCTGAAGCATTTGCAACCATCTTCAGCCAGAAGTGCCGAGTGGATGATCCATCCAGGCCTCCTCCCGATATCCCCACCATCACAGAAGCCAGTCTTCAGCCAATTTGATTCACTCCATGTGATATCAAGAAACAGCTGAGTGCACTGGATACAGCAAAGGCTATGGGCCCTGACAGCATCCCGGCTGTGGTGCTGAAGACTTGTGCTCCAGAACTAGCCCGCGCCTCTAGCGAAACTGTTCCAGTACAGCTACAACACTGGCATCTACCCGACAAAGTGGAAAATTGCCCAGGTATGTCCTGTCCACAAAAAGCAGGACAAATCCAATCCGGCCAATTACCGCCCCATCAGTCTACTCTCAATCATTAGCAAAGTGATGGAAGGTGTCGTCAACAGTGCTATCAAGCGGCACTTACTCACCAATAACCTGGTCACCGATGCTCAGTTTGGGTTCCACCAGGACCACTCGGCTCCAGACCTCATCACAGCGTTGGTCCAAACATGGACAAAAGAGCTGAATTCCAGAGGTGAGGTAAGAGTGACTGCCCTTGACGTCAAGACAGCATTTGGCACGAAGGAGTCCTAGTAAAATTGAAAACAATGGGAATCAGGGGGAAAACTCTCCAGTGGCTGGAGTCATACCTAGCACAAAGGAAGATGGTAGTGGTTGTTGGAGGCCAATCATCTCAGCCCCAGGACATTGCTGCAGGAGTTCCTCAGGGCAGTATCCTGGGCCCAACCATCTTCAGCTACTTCATCAATGACCTCCCCTCCATCATGTGGTCAGAAATGGGGATGTTCGCTGATGATTGCACAGTGTTCAGTTCCATTTGCAACCCCTCAGATAATGAAGCAGCTCGTGCCCGCGTACAGCAAGACCTGGACAACATCCAGGTTTGGGCTGATAAGTGGCAAGTAACATTTGCGCCATGCAAGTGCCAGGCAATGACTATCTCCAACAAGAGAGAGTCTAACTATCTCCCTTTGATATTCAACGGCATTACCATCACCGAATCCCCCACCATCAACATCCTGGGGGGTCACCATTGATCAGAAACTTAACTGGACCAGCCACATAAATATTGTGGCTACAAGAGCAGGTCAGAGGCTGGGTGTTCTGCGGCAAGTGACTCACCTCCTGACTCCTCAAAGCCTTTCCACCGTCTACAAGGCACAAGTCAGGAGTGTGATGGATACTCTCCACTTGCCTGGATGAGTGCAGCTTCACCCAACACTCAAGAAGCTCGACACCATCCAGGACAAAGCAGCCCGCTTGATTGGCACCCAATCCACCACCTTAAACATTCACTCCCATCACCGGCGCACTGTGGCTGCAGTGTGTACCATCCACAGGATGCACTGCAGCTTCTTCGACAGCACCTCCCAAACCCGCGACCTCTACCACCTGGAAGGACAACAGCAGCAGGCACATGGGAACAACACCACCTGCACATTCCTCTCCAAGTCACACACCATCCCGACTTGGAAATATATCGCCGTTCCTTCATCGTCGCTGGGTCAAAATCCTGGAACTCCCTTCCTAGTAGCACTGTGGGAGAACCTTCACCACACAGACTGCAGCGGTTCAAGAAGGCAGCTCATCATCACCTTCTCAAGGGCAATTAGGGATGGGCAATAAATGCTGGCCTCCCCAGCGACGTCCACATCCCATGAACGAATAAAAAAAACCACTCAGTCGCAAATGGTGGTGAACAACCAGAAAAGAGGGCTCCATAAACATCACCATCCTCAACCATGGTGGAACCAGAACGTGAGTGCAAGAGATAAGGCTGAAACATTTTCAAGCGTCTTCAGCCAAAATGCCAAGTGGACAATCCTAATTGGCCACCTCACAAGATACTGACCATCATAGACACCAGTGACAGCCAATTCAGTTCACTCTACATGACACTAAGACTGTATTGGATGCAGCAAAGGCTTTGGGCCCTGTCAACATCCATTATTTTGCTGTAAACCTGTGCATCAGAGTTAGCTACTCCCCTAGTCAAGCAGTTCCAGTACAGCTATGACACAGGCATCTACTCAAAAAGAAAGATGTGCAAGAGAGGGGCGGGAGGGTGTTAAAATTTCAAAAATGGGAAACCTGACCTCAACCTGCCTCCAATGCGCCTACATCCGGTTTTAACGGAGATGGGTTGGTGGGGCTCATGAGCAATCTGCTCTCCGGAGGTGGGTCCGTCATTTAAATATTTTAATGAGGCTGCGTGCCCCAAATTTTAGCAGGCTATTAGACTTAACGCCTGGGGGCTGAGTTTTCCAGCGCGTGGGAAACCTGGAAGCTGGAGGAGTTGAGAACAGCCAGATCCAGCAGGTAAATGTCTTTCCACCACTGCTTGTGGGGCAGGAGGAGCAGGAGTGCATCCCCCCGGACCACCAAGCAAATTTGCTTCCCTCCCTGAGTTTGGCCGACCCACCTCCCCCCCCCCCCCCCCACCGCGATCTGCCTCTCTCCCCATGAACTGATCTCCCCCTCCCCCCACCCGGGCTTTCCAATCTCCCTTTGACCTTTATGATCTCGCCCCCTGCCTTACCGATCTCCCTAAGGTCTTTCTGATCTCCCCCACGACCTCTGATCTTCCCCTGGCCTATCCGATCTCCCCCTGACCTCCCCCGGCCTTTTCCAATCTCCCCATAGCCTTTCCGATCTCCCCACCACTCTGGGCCATTTGGATCTCTCCCCCGACCCTCCACCCCGCCTTTCTGATCTCCCCCCATCGGCCTCCACAATCTTTCCCTCCCTCCTCTCAGCTCCCTGGCTGCGGCCTACCCACTCAGCAGGCAGCCAACCTCTCAATCTGGCTGGCTGCCGGCCAGGAAACGGAGAAAAAACATTTAAGTGTGGTCCTGCCGCTAAATTCGGCAGAACCTCCAGGTTACCCGCATTTCCGGGTTTCCCAGCTGCTACGACCCTCCCCCCACCACCACTCCCTCCCCCCCCCCTCCCCCAGCAAATATCGGGGCCTATATGTTTGACGCCTTCTGCTACAGTACATTTATCCATATTGAAAGTCAATCTGCCGTTCCTTAGCTTATGGGGCTTACTCTATCTAGATTTCATCGAATGCTATCAATCACCATGGAGACCTGGGCATGTAGCTTAGTGTTATGAGCAAATTTTACACCATTACCAGAAGTACCCTCCTCCATACTGTTTACGATGTTTCATTAGACAGTACATGCTTTGCCAAAAAGCTCTGAATTGATAAATATTTTCGAACAGAAGGGCAAATTTTCTTTCAAATGTTTATAACCAGTTGGACCTCTTCAGAATCTCAACACAGGAATTAGGAAAAAATGCAAGGATTTTTCTTCAGTTAAGTGTTTTTTCATACTTTGTGCTGCATTTAATCATCTTTTAGGACCAGTCCTGTGACATAAAAATTAACCTTCTTCCCCCACTGGTCGCTCCCCCCCACCCCCTCATCAATACACAAAAAGGAAATTCCCTGCTTCTGGAATTTATAAATATGTAGCTGGGAACCTTGGATGAGTGCAGCAGTGGTGCTGTCCTCAGCAAGCCTGTTCCTTCCAATGAGCTAAAACAATAAAATGACGAACTTGTTGACAGATCTGGAACTAAACAGCTCTTATTAAAAATCCAAAATAACAATATATTGTCATGGAGTAAGACAGATTATGCCTTTAAATGTATACATACCATGATATTGCCACACTCCCTCACAGAGAAAGATCCACTTGTTTTGGTACATATTGACGAAGCATGGAACTGAAAGGTTAACATTTGTATGACTTAGCATTAAAGACCAGTTTTACACTGCTAAGCTTGCTGTAGTTTTTTTTGCTCTGTCTGTTGCCCGATTATCTTGCCGTCCCAAATCACCAAAGATTCCTGTTTTAAATGGGGAATTGTCTGACAGGAAAAGAAGGTGCAAATAGACAGAATTACTGTTTTCCATCTGGTTTTCAAAATGGCTGCCACAGTAACCAATACCAAGATGGCCACTGCTATTTGGTATGAAAGGTTGTTCAGTGGGAGCTATTGTAGCTGCAAGTGGACAATTCACAGTGATATCACAAATTTAGCAACTGTAAAAGTGCTGCATTATAATGTTGCATTTTGTGGCACCTGTGATTGGAATTGGAGCAACATTGCTGGTAAAACACATAGGGCTTACCTCCTCTGTGCTTTCTCTGCCTTGAGCTGCTGCTGAATGGTGAGATTTGGAGAAGAGGCAGGGAAACCTCTCGCCAAAGTGAGGTAAATTCCGACTCCCGGGTCCGTATCCTGCCAAGCCTTGAGGTTAGGCCTGTCATACACATACAGCTTTACAGTGAGCCCTTTCATGATTTATATTCAGTGAAATCATTTAATGAATAAACAGAATGATAGCACTGAAATATTCAGTAGAATTTTCCATTGTTTACTGATTTTTATAACTGTTTCCATCGTGTCGCAATTATTTACTGGTATTTATTATTACTTGGCTTAAACAATCTAGACTTTTTTTCATTTCTAATCAGGTGTGTGTTAAACAGTATTTTATCAGAAATTAATGTTGCGTATTTTACAATATTGGACTTTTATCAATTTTACATTTACTTTTAACTGTTGTAAATTAACCGAATAACCACTTGAGAGACCTAACAGACTGTATTTAATATTATAGCATTCCAGCTATTGTGTTTCCATACCATTTTTGGCTGTGTTTACATCTGTGACAAAACACAGGCACCATTTCAGGGCTCCACAGAAGCACATAGAAAACTTTCAGTAAAAGACCAATGAGGATCTGGAAGCCCTGCTTGTAGTTTCCAAATTTAGTCATCTTATGGAATGGAATGACTCCGCCTGCAAACCCCTGTAAGGATTGGGGAACATTTATTTAATTCTGGGCAACGATACATTCAGGACATTCCGAACAAATCGGACCATTTTCACTGACATGAAGAAAGCTCCCACTTTGGTGAGCTTCTTCGAAGAATGCAAACTGGACCTTTGGCTATGTTGGATTCCTGCCATTGGTGCACTTCATGCGTTTCATGCCTAAAATGTTTCCTGAGCAATAGCGCACTTAAGTACACTGTCGTAGAAAGTGGAATGAATGGTGAAAAGCTGCCATGCCAGGTCATTTACATGGGAACAAATTAAACCAAAGAACAGTGGCACAATTTGCATTGAACAGAACAGGGCACAAACAGAAATTTGCATTAAGACACATAACTAAAGTAACAGAGACATTGCAAATAAATATGACGTTTATTCATTAAAATGACAAAAAAAGGAATGAAATAAACAGCTATTTAATAATCACATTGAAATTTAAAACCATGTATATTGTATGGCACTGTATCATAAATTAGACTCAAATAATGCTAAGAAGGGCAAGGTGGAGACCAGCAACAATCACATTAAAATACTATTCAAATAACAAATTCAAATTTAAATAATTTATGGCATTTATGAAATTTTTATGAGGCAAGATGTGCCAGGTGATTGAAGAATCAACCCCTTGCAAACGTCATACTGTGGCTTTCCAAAAACTCTCTTCTGGTAATGCCTGACATTCATCTCTCACAATTGTTATCAAGGATTGGATATCACAACACGGGGCAAATGATCGGTAAATTGAGGAACTGGAGTGAGATTTTCCACAGAAAATGTCACTCAGACCATGATGAAGTGACCAAAGTAAGATACTGATTGTGGTGTTTGGGAAAAAGCCAACAAAAGATAGGTTCGTACTTACTGACTAGTTTTTTTTACATTAAGAAAACAATCCAGCCAGAATTGAAGAAAAAGATTAAAAATTGATTTTCTTTTGTAATTTATTGAGGTACTTTTGAATATACCTGCTTAGGAAACTTTCCACAGTAATGTGAGGGTAAATTCACCGATTCCGCGCTCCTAGTGGGAAATTGTGCTCAAAAGCAGCGCAGGTTGGAGATTTGATACTACAATGTTGTAGCCCTATGTCTGAACTGCTCTCCCATAAAAACATGATTCACATCTGGGATTGTTTGATCGGTGAATTTACCTTGTGGTCTGTTTATGGCAATTGTACACCTGCTATCTGCCACAGTTTGTTTCAACTTGCAAAAGTGACTAAAACAATCTTTTGGATGAGATGTTGAAACGAGGCCCTGTATACCTCTTCAGATGGACATTAAAGATCCAACAGCACTACTCACAGAAGAGCAGGGAGTTCTTCTGATATCCAGGCTAACATTCCTTCCTTAATCAATACCACCAAAAGAAAGATTAGAATCATAGAATGGTTACAGCATAGAAGGAGGCCATTTGGCCCATCGAGCCCGTGCCAGCACTTTGTAAGAGCAATCCAGTAAGTCCCATTCGCCCGCTCTTTCTCTGTAGTCCTGCAAATTTTTTCCCTTCAAGTATTTATCCAATTCCTTTCTGAAAGTCAAGATTGAATCTGCTTCCACCACCCTTTCAGATAGTGCATTCCAGTTCATAACTACTCGCTGCGTAAAAAAAGTTTTTCCTTATGTCGCCTTTGGTTCTTTTGCCAATCACCTTAAATCTGTGTCCTCTGGTTCTCGACCCTTTCGCCAATGGGAACAGTTTCTCTTTATTTACTTTATCGAAATCCTTCATGATTTTGAACACATCTATCAAACCTCCTCTTAACCTTCTCTGCTCTAAGGAGAACAACCCCAGCTTCTCCAGTCTATCCATGTAACTGAAGTCCCTCATCCCTCAACCTTTCTAGTAAATCTTTTCTGCACCCTCTCTAAGGCCTTCACATCCTTCCCAAAGTGCAGTGCCTAGGATTGGACACAATACTCCGGTTGTGGCCGAACCGGTGTTTTATAAAGGTTCAACATAACTTCCCTGCTTTTGTACTCCGTGCCTCTATTATTAAAGCCCAGGATCCCGTAGGCTTTTTTAACGGCTTTCACAACCTTTCCTGCCGCCTTCAAAGATTTGTGCACATTTACCTCCAGATCTCTCTGTTCCTGCATCCCCTTTAGAACTGTACCATTTAGTTTACATTGCCTCTCCTCGTTCTTCCTGCCAAAATGTATCACTTCGCACTTCTCTGCATTAAATTTCATCTGCCATGTGTCCGCCAAATCCACCAGTCTGTCAATGTCCTCTTGAAGTCTATCACTATCCTCCTCACTGTTTACTACACTTCTAAGTTTTGTGTAATCCGCAAATTTTGAAATTGTGCCCTGTACTCCCAAGGCCAAGATGTGGAGATGCCGGTGATGGACTGGGGTTGACAATTGTAAACAATTTTGCAACACCAAGTTATAGTCCAATGATTTTTATTTGAAATCTACAAGCTTTCGGAGGCATCCTCCTTCCTCAGGTAAATGTCAGGAGCTCCTTGAAGCCTACGCATTTATACATCATAGAACAATACATGGTGTTTACAGACTGCCCCTGCAACTGCCCGTTGCCAAGGCAATCACCGTGTTCAGACAGAGAGGTGTCACCTACAGAACCCCCGAATACACATTCAACAAAAAAACAAACAGGAAAAAAAAACAGAGAGAGAGAGAGGCAGAAACATCCGGAAGGCAGAGAAAGCCAGCAAATGACCCATTATATTAAAAACAGATAGCTTTTGTTCGCTGGTGGGGTAACGTGTAGCGTGACATGAACCCAAGATCCCGGTTGAGGCCGTCCTCATGGGTGCGGAACTTGGCTATCAATTTCTGCTCGACGATTTTGCGTTGATAGCCAAGTTCTGCACCCATGAGGACGGCCTCAACCGGGATCTTGGGTTCATGTCACGCTACACGTTACTCCACCAGCGAACAAAAGCTATCTGTTTTTAATATAATGGGTCATTTGCTGGCTTTCTCTGCCTTCCGGATGTTAGTCTGTAAACACCATGTATTGTTCTATGATGTATAAATGCGTAGGCTTCAAGGAGCTCCTGACATTTACCTGAGGAAGGAGGAAGCCTCCGAAAGCTTGTAGATTTCAAATAAAAATCGTTGGACTATAACTTAGTATTGTAAAATTGTTTA
This sequence comes from Heptranchias perlo, assembly GCF_035084215.1. Lineage (NCBI taxonomy): Eukaryota > Metazoa > Chordata > Chondrichthyes > Hexanchiformes > Hexanchidae > Heptranchias > Heptranchias perlo. The sequence continues at coordinate 30,942,401 of NC_090351.1, read as the reverse complement.
GAATTCCCAAGACCAAGTCATTAATATATATCAAAAAAAGCAGTGGTCTGAGTACCAACCCCTGGAGAACACCACTGTATACCCTCCTCCAATCCGATAAACAACCATTCACCACTACTCTCTGTTTCCTGTCACTTAGCCAATTTCGTCCCTTTTATTCCATGGGCTTCAATTTTGCTGACAAGCCTATTATGTGGCACTTTATCAAACGCCTTTTGAAAGTCCATATACACCACATCAACCGTATTGTCCTCATCAACCCTTTCTGTTACCTCATCAAAAATATCCATATCTAAGGAGGATTGGAAGATTATGGCCAGCGCCTCTGCAATTTCCACCCTTACTTTCCTCAGCAACCTAGGATGCATCCCATCCGGACCGGGTGACTTATCTACTTTAAGTACAGCCAGCCTTTCTAGTATCTCACCTTTATCAATTTTTAGCTCATCCAGTATCTCAACTACCTCCTCTTTTACTGTGACTTTGGCGGCATTTTCTTCCTTGGTAAAGACAAATGCAAAGTACTCATTTAGTACCTCAGCCATGCCCTCTGCCTCCATGCGTAGATCTCCTTTTTGGACCCTAATCAGCCCCACCCCTCCTCTTAATACCATTTACTATTTATATGCCTAAAGAAGACTTTTGGATTCCTTTTTGTGTTGGCCGCCAATCTATTCTCATACTCCCTCTTTGCCCCTCTTATTTGTTTTTCACTTCTCCTCGGTACTTTCTATATTCAGCCTGGTTCTCATTAGTATTATCAACCTGACATCCGTCATACACCCCCTTTTTCTGCTTCATCTTACTCTCTATCTCTTTCACCACCCAGGGAGCTCTGGCTTTGGTTGTCCTACCTTTCCCCCTTGTGGGAATGTATCTAGACTGTACCCAAACCATCTCCTCTTTAAACGCCACCCATCGTTCGATTATAGTTTTGCCTGTCAATCTTTGATTTGAATTTACCCGGGCCAGATCCGTTCTCAACCCACTATAATTGGCCCTCCTCCAATTAAGTATTTTTACTCCAGATTGCTCCTGGTCCTTTTCCATAACTAATCTAAACCTTATGACACTATGATCACTGTTCCCTAAATGTTCCTCCACTGACACTTGCTCCACTTGACCCACCTCATTCCCCAGAACCAGATCCAGCAATGCCTCCTTCCGGAAACATACTGATCAAGAAAATTCTCCTGAACTCACTTCAGAAATTTCAACCACTCTTTGCTCTTCACACCATTACTATCCCAGTCTATATTAGGATTAACTTGTCTTTTATCTGATTGCTATTTGTGCAATGTTACTGGCCCAAAATGTGGTGTGTTTGCCTACATAACAACAGTCACTGCATTTTACTTTAAAGCAGTTTACTGTGAACTGCTTTGAGAGGTCACAATGACCTAGGAACGCAAATATTTGTTTCTTAAAATGTAGAAAACAGAAAGCAAAGTCTATTAAAACACACATTAGTTATGTTCCTGACTTAAGCCATATATAATCTGACCGCCCATGGATTACCCTTACAGGTGGCTTGTAGTCTTAAATCAAACTGAGTAAATGCGAGTTTCAGATGTCTTGACCTTGTGTTTTCTTTAACCGCAATGACAGTGAAGCCCCAGTGAAGACATTCTCAGGATATAGGTGTCTGCCTGTAATCTCCTGCCTAATTAACACTATGGCCTAAAGATTACAATCGGCGTAAAGGCTTACTGTAATTCAAGGTAATGTAGCAGTAATGTAGGAGTGTGTCATAATGTACATTGCATAATTGGTCTCCTCAGTGTTCCACATTGATGGCCATGAGTGAGATGTCTGCGTGTCAACACACACAAGGCATGATTCAGCTCAGTTAATGTTAATAATGGCGGCATAATTGGGGATGACCTGGGGGACAAACTATATTCCAGAACATCTGCTCTGGCATTCAACTTGAATGAGCAAAAGCAGTGAAGGGCTGGCAGAGATGCAAGTTAGCATCAAATCTGTACTACCTTGCTCCGCTATCGTGCTACCCATCATGTTTACTGCCCCAGACACAGCAACTTGGGGAGGTGGTGGAGGAGGGGCGGGGGCAAGGTTTACCAGGTGGCAATGGCAGAGCTGTATCAACTTCTATGGAAAGGCCGCCTGACAACCTCTGCAATGAAAGAACAGGGAGTGGGACTAATTGGATAGCTCTTTCTACAGACAGGCCTCCTTCTGTGCTGGATGATTCTATGATTCCTTCCAGATTCACACAGGGGATATTTGCAGGATCACCGCATTCGCTACTCACAGATGCATCACACAGATGACTAATGTTTATTAAGCAGAGCCAACGCCTTTGTAATATTTGTCACTAAACAGCAGCAGCATAAGATGGCTGCATAATTCTATCACACTGCTGACTTTCCAGGACTACAAGAGGTGATTGATTGATTACACACTTGTAGCCATTTGAGTCCAAATCCATAATGTTATGGGCTGCATGGACAGAAAGGGTTATGCTCTCTCAATGTCTGCCTGGTCTGCAAGCAACAGAACAGAATCATACAGGCCGATGCTCAGTTCCCTGGCAGCTGGGAGGATCATTTATCACTGCCAATCATGAAAGAAGAATGGTTCTTCAGCCCTGACTAATGATATCATCATGGCAGCCACAGGCAGAACCTCAGTGCCAATACAATGAGGACCACACAACCACCGGGATCATTATTGAGCATACCACTGATATCCTGAAGTAGTGATTTCAATGTCTGGGCATATCGGGGGAAGCACATTACAGTTCAGCCCCCACAGGGTATCCTGGATCATTGTCATATGTTGCATGTTCCCTAATGTTGCTTTGCTAACAGGCCTAACAGTGGAGGAAGAAAGGCAGAATCTAGAAGGTACACCAATGCAGGAGGGAGACAGTGAAAATGATGAAGTAGTTGCTGAAACATTAGTGTAGCCTGGAAACCTGATGCACACTGCATTAATACAAGGTACATTTAGGTAAGTGCCTGAGATACCATTAAAAAACAATCACATTCTCAGCATAATGTACACATTTAGTGCATAAAATGTGTTGAGTAAATTGAGAGATGTCAATATGCTTCGCAAATATTCCAAGCAATTCCCTAGTGGAAGGAGGATTATGTATGCTGGCTGGCTTCAGGGTTTCACTGAGAGCTCCTTGAGCTGTGTATTATGAAGGCCCTGCATTTGACTCAGCCACGTCTAGGACTGTGGTGGCCGACATGTGCTTTCAGCCATCTCCTCTCATGCCTGGTGCACCAGGTCTTTTGGGATGGTTGCCATCAGTCCAATAATTTTGCACCTCCTCTTCCTGATGCTTTTGGAATGGAGCTTGCAACGCCAGTCCTGTAAAACTGGCTTCCCTTGCTCTGTAACACCCAATTCTACAGCAATCTGGCTGAGTGAACTTGTGCTATTTCAGGTGCTTAACCGCCTCCTAATTATAGTTCGCAGCTGATTTAGAGGTCTACTACTTCTCTTTTTTCATTGGCTGGCACAAATGTGTGGGAGATATAACTCACATGTCAGGCCATGGACTGAAAGCAGCAAAATTGCTTTATTAATGCTCAAAAACTTTTAGTAACCCATAGTTTACTCCTGAATAATGCACCAACAATTTCTAGGCTTATCCCTCCAAACTCTCCTGGCATCTAATCTACCCCTGAAGGGTGATCGTTCATGCCGGAATGGGCTCAGGGAGCAATGTAAATAGGGAAAGGAAAGTCGGAGCGATGCTGGAAAATGTGGCTTTGAATTAAGAAAAAGAACAATAATGAAAAAGAAACTAAGAAAGGAAATTTTGAATTGTCAGGACTCTGGGAAGAAAACAGGAAGCAGGACAAAGGCAGAGTACAAATTACATTACAAATATAAATGAATAATTGATATCACCTTCATTATTTCCAGTCCCTCTTTGGTATAGTCCAACACACTTACTCCTGCTTTAAAAATATTCCAGGTCTTGATGAATGCCTGAGTATCCAAAGTAGCTTTTAGCAGATTGAAATCGATAAATGACTCACAGAGAATGAAGGCATAATGAGCTCGGAGCAGAGCAGGCCAATGATTTACTTGGTTCAACTACTGGTGTCAGCTTTCTGCTCAAGAACCAAAATTACAACATAGATTTTATACTTAATATTTTCCATTTAAGAAATGTAGTGAGTTACAAGTGGAAGGGAGGATTTATCCTGTTGCACAGTTGCTATTGAGATTGGATTTTACAAACTTAATCTACTTTGGGAATATATTAGTTGACAATGGCATTGTTTGCTTCTGAGATGGATCACTCGGTCCAAAGTCCACAACACATAGAATCATAGAACGGTTACAGCACAGGAGGTGGCCATTTGGCCCATTGAGCCTGTGCTAGCTCCTTGTAAAAGCAATCCAGTTAGTTCCATTCGCCTGCTCTTTCCCCTGCAATTTGTTTCCCGTCAAGTACTTATCCAATTCCTTTTTGAAAGCCACAATTGAATTTGTTTCCACCACCACCCTTTCAGGCAGCGTATTCCAGATCATAACAATTCGCTGCGTGAAAAAGATTTTCCTCACGTCACCTTTGGTTCTTTTGCCAATCACCTTAAATCTGTGTTCTCTGGTCCTTGACCCTTCTGCCAATGGGAACAGTTTCTCTTTATTTACTTTATCTAAACTCTTCATGATTTTGAACACTGCTATCAAATCTCCTTTTAACCTTCTCTGTTCTAAAGAGAACAATCCCAGCTTCTCCAGTCTAACCACGTATATGAAGTCCTTCATTCCTGGAACCATTCTAGTAAATCTTTTCTGCACCCTCTCGAAGGCCTTCACATCCTTCCTAAAGTGCAGTGCCCAGAATTGGACACAATACTCCAGTTGGAGCCGAACCAGAGTTTTATAAAGGTTCAACATAGCTTCCTTGCTTTTGTACTCTATGCCTCTATTTATAAAGCCCAGGATCCCTTATGCTTTTTTAACCGCTTTCTCAACCACCTGCCACCTTCAAAGATTTGTGCACATATACCCCCAGGTCTCTCTGTTCCTGCACCCTCTTTAGAATTGTACCATTTAGTTTATATTGCCTCTCCTCGTTCTTCCTGCCAAAATGTATCACTTTGCACTTCTCTGCGTTAAATTTCATCTGCCATGTGTCCGCCCATTCCACCAGCCTGTCTATGTCCTCTTCAAGTCTATTATTATCCTCCTCACTGTTTACTACACTTCCAAGTATTGTGTCGTCTGCAAATTTTGAAATTGTGCCCTGTACACCCAAGACCAAGTCATTAATATATATATAAAAAAACATCTATATGACAAAATCACGGTATAATGTTTTGCTGCTTAAAACTGTCAGACTAACGGTATTAATGATAATCATTATCAATGTTCCAGTAATAGCACCATACTCAACGTAGGTTTAGAATGATGTTGCATAAACAGTGCACTTTACACTTGTACGTTTAGTGTTTCTTTATTTTGGATCCTGGGAGAGTGATGGCTGTACACCAGCTCTCCACATTTACATTGCTAAAGACGGATCCCTTGTCCTGACAACAGATTAGCGGACACATATTCTTTCTCTGGCACACAGATGTCGATCTCCCTCCATCTCAACTACGAAAGTGATAAATGTAAAAGCACCTTGAGGCAACATTGCTGAACCAGTGAAGTGGTCATGCAACATAAATGCGCATTAGACTTTCAAGCGCCAATTCCTTCCTATTCACTTAAATCATAATGCAGTCTTTTTAATGCTGTAATTTTATTCCTGTGTTGAAGCATTTCAGCTCTCCACAGTTTCACACCAAAGCTGGGCATCAATAACCCTGTAATTAGCCTTCCTAAGGTTGCATTAACATGTGAATACCTCTGAGCTAATCATTTAATTTCTTTATAGAATTTTTGTGTTATTTTTGAAACTCTCATTTCACTGAACTTGATGTCACTCCAATTCATTTTCTTTGTTAATCTTTTTTAATCTTTGTCTTATTTAAAGATTTTTTAATCTTTGTTTTATTTTTAGTTTGATGCATACTCTTTCTTAATCACTGCATTAGGGTTAAGGTATTGTGCATTTGCCTAGCAGACTGAATATTTTTTTATATATTCGTTCATGGGATGTGGGCTTCACTGGCAAGGCAAGCATTTATTGCCCATCCCTAATTGCCCTTGAGAAGGTGGTGGTGAGCCGCCTTCTTGAACCGCTGTAGTTTGGTGAAGGTTCTCCCACAGTGCTGTGAGGAAGGGAGTTCCAGGATTTTGACCCAGCGACGATGAAGGAACGGCGAGATATTTCCAAGTCAGGATGGTGTGTGACTTGGAGGGGAACGTGCAGGTGGTGTTGTTCCCATGTGCCTGCTGCCCTTGTCCTTCTAGGTGGCAGAGGTCGCGGGTTTGGGAGGTGCTGTCGAAGAAGCCTTTGTGAGTTGCTGCTGTGCATCCTGTGGATGGTACACACTGCAGCCACTGTGTGCCAGTGGTGAAGGGAGTGAATGTTTAGGGTGGTGGATGGGGTGCCAATCAAGCTGGCTGCTTTATCCTGGATGGTATCGAGCTTCTTGAGTGTTGTTGGAGCTGCACTCATCCAGGCAAGTGGAGAGTATTCCATCACACTCCTGACTTGTGCCTTGTAGACGATGGAAAGGTTTTGGGGAGTCAGGTGTTGAGTCACTCGCTGAAGAATACCCAGCCTCTGACCTGCTCTTGTAGCCACACTATTTATGTGGTGGGTCCAGTAAGGTTTCTGGTCAATGGTGACCCCCAGGATGTTGATGATGGGGGGATTCGGCGATGGTAATGCTGTTGAATGTCAAGAGGAGATGGTTAGACTCTCTCTTGTTGGAGATGGTCATTGCCTGGCACTTGTCTGGCACGAATGTTATTTGCCACTTATCAGCCCAAGCCTGGATATTGTTACCAGGTCTTGCTGCATGCGGGCACGGACTGCTTCATTATCTGAAGAGTTGCGAACATCCCCATTTCTGACCTTATGATAGAGGGAAGGTCATTCATGAAGCAGCTGAAGATGGTTGTGCCTCGGACACTGCCCTGAGGAACTCCTGCAGCAATGCCCTGGGGCTGAGATGATTGGCCTCCAACAACCACTACTATCTTCCTTGGTGCTAGGTATGACTCCAGCCACTGGAGAGTTTTCCCCCTGATTCCCATTGACTTCAATTTTACTAGGGCTCCTTGGTGCCATATTTGGTCAAATACTGTCTTGATGTCAAGGGCAGTCACTCTCACCTCATCTCTGGAATTCAGCTTTTTTGTCCATGTTTGGACCAAGGCTGTAATGAGGTCTGGAGCCGAGTGGTCCTGGCGGAATCCAAACTGAGCATCGGAGAGCAGGTTATTGGTGAGTTAATGCCACTTGATAGCACTGTCGACGACACCTTCCATCACTTTGCTGATGATTGAGAGTAGACTGATGGGGCGGTAATTGGCCAGATTGGACTTGTCCTGCTTTTTGTGGGCAGGACATACCTGGGCAATTTCCAACATTGTCGGGTAGATGCCAGTGTTGTAGTTGTACTGGAACAGTTTGGCTAGAGGCGTGGCTAGTTCTGGAGCAATGGTATCATTATAATACAGCTCCAATCCCACATTAGTGTATATTTTTATTTCATACTCTTGATTTTATGTTTGATAATCCATATTTAGCCATTTTTTAATTAGGAATCAGCATTGCATAAATGTGACAGACCAATGAGGTCTTTTTTTTATTTTTAGCACCATTATTGAATTTCTTTCTTTCCCAAAGGAAATGTCTCCCCCTTCCTCCATTTTACGTGGCATTTCCACCAAGAAGCTGCATGGCAACCTATTCCAGGGCCCTTGTAAATTCCTTTCTGTAACTGCCATCTGAAGATACTAGGAACAACCAAGTTGACAAAGGCCTTCAGTTTTCCCCCCCACTCAATTCTTCTTTATATGGCAGTGGCTGAGATTGGAAATCTGACATATAGGGAAATCATGGAAGTGAAGTCAACGTCCCACTACATTTTGAGGTGATATAAGAGTCAATAATACTCCCTTTATCCTACAGGGTTGGCCCTGATGGCAAGAGTGCCATGTAACCCAATGTTCTTTGCATCAGAGCTACGAAAATCCTTTTGGAGTGTGGGTTCCGCCATTGACTTTGACAGAAGGTGCCCAGCAACTCCTGCTGGCAGCATTTGGTGTCAAAGTCCACTTGTACATGTCAGCAGTGGACTTTCAGCATGGCTACTTTGTATGGACATTTCCCCAACACATGGGGGACGTATTGGCCACACTGGCATACTCGTAAATGTGATTTTGCACCAACTATGCAGGCACAAGATTGCACACATGCAATGGCGTTAGAGTCACTTTTGGCTCAACTAGTCTTTGGGTAAACTTGCCCAGTCATCAGGGAAGCTGACACTGTCTGGGCTCATGGGCAAAGTACAGGAGAGTGAATGGAATCAGTGGAAACATGTCCTAGCATGTGGCAATGTCTTCAGGAGAGCACGGGACAAAAACTAAGCAAAAAAAGTTCCAAAAAAAGTGCAAAGAACCTATTCCCAATGTAGTTTGAGCAGCTTTTTCACTGCAGTAGTGTTTTTCTTTTGAGTGTCACGGTTAATGAGCTGAAAAGAAATAAAACCAGTTGGCCCAAGGACACCAACCAACAGTCTCAGGGTTAATAAACTCAGCATAAATCCAGTATATAACAAAATGTTATTTTTAATGAGAACTTGAAACGCACTTCGAATATTGCAGTGGAACTTCACTCTGCATTACTTAACACGCAAATAGGACCACTACTGAATCAATGATGTGAGAGACAGTGTGGTTTGTCTCGGTTGTTGCTATTAATATATTATCTCTCAATGTTCTTTCAGGAACTGATTCATCATTTCATATACAGAAGCTGAAGCATCCTGAATTACTGTGACCTGTGTCTGACCTACCCATATCAGGGCTGCAGCATTGGATCACAAAGTATTCCATTCACAGACTAAGCAATACCCAATCAGAACATGTTAAAATTGTCAGCAGGCTACTATATAATTACAGATACACAACTACGGTATTTCCAACGGTGAATTTTGCAATAGTAAAACAGCCAATCATAGCTCATGGTGTTATGGCACTGTCGTAGGACATCTGATTGGTTGAAGCACGATGATACCCTCAAAGTCCTTTATATTAATAAAATCTTTTTTAAAATTTCATTCTCAGGATGTGGCGTTACTGGCAAGATCGGCATTTATTGCCCATTCCTAATTGCCCTGAGAAGAGGGTAGTGAACCGTCTCCTTGAACTTCTGTAGTGTGAATTCTTTGATGCGGTTTTTGATACAACTGAGGTTGTTAGGCCACTTCAGAGGGCAGTTGAGAGTCAACCATGTTGGTATGAGACTGAAGTCACATATAGGCAGACTGGGTAAGGACAGCAGGTTTCCTTCCCTAAAGGACATCAGTGAACCAGTTGAGTTTTTATGACAATCCAACTCCTTCACGGTCACTGATACCAACTTTTGACTACCAGATTTTATAAACTCAAATTCTCAAACTGCCAAGGTGGGATTTAAACTCACATTCTCTGGATTATTAGTCCAGTAACATAACCACTACTCTACCGTACCCAGTCATATTGGTGTTGTTATGTACCACCACAGACCAATCAGGTCCCGTCAATAATCCATACCAAACACATGACACCAATTCAGCTTGTTGGAAAAATGGGCTCAGCCTTTTTTCTTGTTGCCATGATAGTTCCCCAATCTCCTCCCACCATTAATTCTCATTCCAAGTATTTTATACACTCTGCATGGCCACTCCCAGCCCTCCTCTGAATGCTCTAGTTCTGCTACACACTATCCTTCTCTCCAGGCTCCTGAGTGATCCAGCTCCTGCGCTTCAATCCCGTGCCTTGACTACCCCCCACCCCCACCCCCTCCCCCCAATACTGTGACTACAATCCCTGGCCTGGAAATTTCTGCATCTTGTTACTGCAAAGGAATCTTCCACCCAAATAACCCTCCCCGCCAACATCCCTCTTGCCAAACTCCCTGATACTGGGACTGTGAGCTAGAGCCCCTAACATATTCAATAAGAAACCCAGGGATCTGAAAAAGCAACATACTAACCAATCACAGGAGCATTTAAAAAAATTCTTCTAAAACAAAGATTACTTGCAAGGCCGACTGGTTCAGTGTCCAATATGTTGGGGGCACAGGAAGCAGGATCAGAGGCAATTCCAATGGGTGACATGATCCAGCTTATCTCAGCTTCTTTTCATGAGTCGGGCGGGAAGGGGACAGACATAGGTAACACCTCCCTGCCCCCAAAGGAAATCCCTGCGGCCGTTTCTTCAGGACGAAGACCTGTCCTCCCCTGCCTAATTGTCTCATTGTCTGCGGCAATGATGAGCCATACATATTAGGAAGGTACCAGTTGCCATTGCCAGTCTGTGCTGAACTAGATGAATGCAGATGAGATGGCACTTTGGGTACTACAAGTAGCCTCTATGTCTCTGGATTAGGGAGGGTGGAAAAAAAAAGTCTGCCCGGGTTCCTGCTCCTCATTGCTACCTAATGACCCCAGCTGGAAAGCATGTGGATTGCACATCAGGTTAGGACTTGGCTTTGCGTCCCCTCTCCCCTTCCCCCCCATGGTGGGACATCTTGCTAGCATTCCCTAAGCCCAGGCATGAAGAATAAGTAAGTGGGCTAGGTTTGGACAGCTGCCGGTGTCTGTTGAATCATAAACAAGAGTCAATGCCCTCAGGAGAGAAAATTGGGGGGAAAGAGTAAGACAAAGAGATGTTTGTGTGTATTTATAGAACACCAGTGGGAGCCAAGAGTTATCTCCAGAGTTTCAGTAATGTTGAAAAGGAACTAAACTCCAGTAGGAAAATAACACCATTCATTATATTACTCACTGCTCTTGTCATTTAATTACAATTGACAGTGTTTTATAGATAGGTTGTTTCATCTGACTATTCACATGAGAGTCATAAAGGTTCCACCACAGGCTGCAACATATCAGGTAGCATCAGAATAGGAAGATTTTATTTCTCTTTCCTTGTTTTTGCTCATTAGTAGTTTTTTAATGGCTAGAATGGGGAGAATAGAAATGATGGTTCTCTCTGGCATCTAGAAAATAACAAAATGGTCAAAATAAAAGAAACACATTACTCGGACTGTATTACATTGTTCTCACATACCCTGGAGTTAGAATGTAATTACATTGTCAATGAAATTCTTTATGAAATTAAAATTAAAACATTGGTATTTTCAAATCTAATTTGCTCTCCAAAGTAACACCAAATCCCCAGCACAATTGGATACAAAACAGTCTATTATACTTTCCTGGAGATAAGGATTGCTCAAGTGGTGCCCTCATCTATGAGTCAGCCTTGGCTCAGGGGTAGCAATCATACCTCTGTCAGAAGGTTGTAGGTTCAAGCCCCACTCCAGGTACTTGAGCACATCAGTGCAGTACTGAGGGGGTGCTACACAGGTTAGAGATGCCTTCTTTCAGATGTAAACCTTAAACCAAAGCTTATGGCACTATTCAAGGAAGAGCAGGGGAGTTGCCCTGACATTTATCCCTCATCCAACATCACTAAGAAGAGACTAACTGATCATTTATCTCATTGCTGTACGAATTGGCTGCCATATTTGCCTACATTACAAGTGACTACACTTCAAAAAGTACTTTATTGGCTGTGAAGTGCTTTGGGATGTCCTAAGGATGTGAAAGGTGATATATAAATGCAAATCCTTCCTCACCCTCACCTTACCTAATATAATCATTACTTTTATTTCATATTCATTGTATAACAATAGCAAGACAAAAACTCCTTGATTGTCCCAAGCGCAGAAGACTTACCCCTCATTTCAGTCCATTTACTCTCACTACGCACACTCACCTCTGCCTTACTTGCCAAAGCAGACCTTAACCTACTCAGGTGTAATAATGGCTCATATACATATATCACCTTCACAAGGACGTATCTGTTAACTGAAGGATAATTGGGCTCCCCAATCGCCTTTTATAAATAATAATACTTGTATTTATATAATATCGTATACATTGAAACATCTCAAAATGCTTCACGCAGTGAATTATAATTTGAAGTGCAGTGACTATTTTTTAATCTAGGCTTTTTGAGCAAATGCATTGTTGAGCCATACTGATCAGGAAAATCCTAGGTTTGATTCCCAGGCGGTACTGAGTTAACTGATCTCAGTCAGCCAGCAATTGGGATGCTTCAAATGGACTCAGTGCTCCCACGCAGGGAAGGGGAAAAATTTCAGCCAGCATTCTTGTTCATGATTGCCCTTTGTTGAAAGGTGCTTTTAGAACATAAGAAATAGGAGCCGGAATAGGCCATACGGCCCCTCGAGCCTGCTGCGCCATTCAATAAGATCATGGCTGATCTTCTACCTCAAATCCACTTTCCCACCCTATCCCCATATCCCTTGATTCCCTTAGTGTCCAAAAATCTATCAATCTCAATCTTGAATATACTCAACGACTGAGTATCCAGGGATGGAGAAGTTCAAAGATTCACAACCCTCTGAGTGAAGAAATTTTCCTCATCTCGGTCCTAAATGGCCGACCTCTTATCTAGAGACTGTGATCCCTATTTCTAGACTCTCCAGCCAGGGGAAACAGCCTCTCAGCATCTGCCATGTCATGCCCTCTAAGAATTTTATACATTTCAATGCGATCACCTCTTATTCTTCTAAACTCTAGAGAATATAGGCCCATTCTACTCAATCTCACTTCATAGGACAACCCTCTTATCCCAGGAATCAATTCAGTGAACCTTCGTTGCACCCTCTCAAAGGCCAGTATGTCCTCCCTTAGATAAGGAGACCAAAACTGTAGACAATACTTCAGATGTCCTGCCTGCACTTACCATCCAGCCTCATTCATAAAGCTGCAACGAGTCACACATTTGGTGATGCAAGGCTGTCAGCATCTGTGAAAATGTCACTAGTTGTCAACATCTGAAGAGGAAGGGAGAAAATTTAAAAAAAAGCTGAAGGATAATTATTGGAACTAGCCAACCTTCTGCACAGAACATAACAGCTACCACATTTAGACATGTTGTTGTTTTTCCTGCAGGCTACTTTCCAAAAATGATGATAATTTTCTCAAAACAATGACATGATCCAAGGCAGCTATAAAATCAATTTGCCTAAAGATAGATTGTGCCAGAACTAGAAATTATGTAATTTCCTTTTCATTAAAGGACTCCACAAACTTCAATTAAATTGGCAATTTTAGCAATGTTAAGGGGAAACTGAATGGCAGCAATGAAGTAATTCCTTTCAATACATCACTCGCTTTTCTCTCCATTCCAATTGCAGCTCATCATCTGTTTCTTATTCCTCTGGTGAAACTGCCATGTAATCATTTACTTTGCCACTTGGATTTCCATGAATTTTTTTTTCCTTGCTGAGAATCGTAGTTATTTGTGCTGTTCTGTATGGGACTGGAACATTCCTCCAGGCTAAACTATCATGGGATAGGATCAAAGTCTGTAATACCCTCTTTATTCCCTATCTCTTCTACCCCTCTTAACCAGTATAACCATAAATAGACAATAATGAATGAGAGCAAGAAATTACATTGAAATAATCTCATAGGCTTGATTTTCTACCCCATATGACAGTTCCTGTTGGTGGGTTTCAGGCATGCAAGACTAAAGAAACAATGACATCTTTGTATAATGCTTTTCACGACCTCATGTGTCCCAAAATGCTTTATAGCCAATGAAGTACTTTTGAAGTGTAGTAATTGTTGTAACATAGGAAATGCAACAGCCAATTTGCATACAGCAAGCTCCCACAAATAGCAATGAGACATATGACCAGATATTCTGTTTTTTTAGTGATGTTGGTTGAGGGATAAATATTGGCCAGGACACCGGGGAGAACTCCCCTGCTCTTCTTCGACATAGTACTGTGGGATCTTTTCCGTCCATCTGAGAGGGGAGATGGGGCCTTGATTTAACGTCTCATCCAAAAGACAGTACCTCTGACAGTGCAGCACACTCTTAGCACTGAACTGGAGTGTCGTCCTGGATTACGTACTAAATCTCTAGAGTGGGACATGAACCCACGACCTTCTGACCCAAAGGCATGAGTGCTACCAACAGAGCCATGACTAGGAAATGGAGGGGCAAATATCACCAACTCCTTGCTCCACTCATGCATTGCATAATCTTCCAGGGGGCCTTGAACAGGGGGGGCACAATGCTCGACATAAATAGTGTGAAACCTTAATTAACATATTCAATTTCATGCAAATCAACTTGTAATTTTACAACTCAATGCTTGATCCATGCAGTACACTAATCCGGCCAATGGAATGTGGGTGTTAAATGCCAGTCGTGTTCCAATCTTTCAGGAAGTACTTCCCTAAAGTTGAACTATTTGTATTTTGATAACTGCACTCGCATTTTGTCTAAACCCAAGGTTTTTGAGGGTGAAGAAGAGGATGATTGAAGGGATAGCAAGGAGGCTTAGCTGCACAGTCTCCCTGTACTCACCATTATCCAGAGACACAGTGTTTATGAACCCAGGTACAGCCACTTGGGACTGTCAGAAGAAAACTGCTTTCAAAGGCTAAGGTTCACCAGAGAGGCAGTGACGGAGTTGTGTCATCTGCTGTAAACTGGCCTGTAGATAATCTCAACTATAGGCACGGCTCTGCCAATGGCAGTCAAGATCACAACTGCCCTCAATAAATATGCCTTTGGGTTCTTCTGTGCTGAAACATCAGTCAATCTGCAATGTACAGATACATTTGCAGAAAGAAAGAAAGAACTTGCTTTTATATAACATCTTTCATGTCCTCGGGATGTGCCAAAGTGCTTTATAATCAATGGATTACTTTTGAAGTGCAGTCACTGGTGTTCAGTAGGCAAACATGACAGCCAATTTTGCACACAGTTGAGGTTCCACAATAGCAAATCAATGGTAATCTGTTTTTGGTGGTGCTGGTTGAGGGAAGAATGTTGGCTGGGATGCTGGAAGAACTTCTGGCTCTTCTTTAAAGAGTGTCATGGGTTCTGTTATGTTCACTTAAGCAGAATGAAATGGCCTTGGTTTAATGTCTCATCCAAAAGACGGCACCTCCAACAGTGTAGTACTCCCTCAGTACTGCACTGAAGTGTCAGTCTAGATACTGTGCTCAAGGATCTTTGCCACTGGGAGCTCTGCTGCAAATGCCTATGGAGTTATCATATGTTTCGTGGTGGATTTCAGTACTGACGAGCCTTCCTACACTACCCTACACTGATTCAGCTAGTGGATTCCTCCATACACGTTGCTGCACATTGCAGAGGGTGTGGGATAGCCTCATATTATTCCAGTAGATGACTGTACTCCGATAACAATCTTCTTTTATAAGCAGGTCTCTTGAGGTCAGAATTCCTGGCCTCTGCAGCTGTAAAGGATGTGAGGTCACCCTTCGGGCATTACCTCCCTGTTTTTCCACTGCCATCTGCACTTGTTCCTGCTCATTCATGCTCAGAGCATCAACAGATGTTTCCTCTTCAAACTCACTATCTAACTTCATTGGGGTGATGTACCTACAATGGCATTTGTGACATCTGGAGTAATTGATGCTGGGTACCGGAGAGTGCATGCTTCTTCATAGTGACTCAGAGCAATGGCTGGTACTTAAGGGATGCCAATAGAAACAGATGAGGATATGTTAGAATACTGGCTGCATAACATCCCTTGATATTACTCACATGGCAACATACTCTGTGCCCTGGTGTTGTATGAGTTTATGCTGGGGTGACAGTGAGTGAATGACTGAGTAGGCAGAGAAGAACATAAGCAGGATAGTACTAGCTCTCACCTTGGGGAAGTCTCTGGCTTCAACCCTGCCCCACTCATTAATTCCCAATTATTAGGATTTCCAAAATGGCCTCCTTGAAGGCCTCAGAGCTTAACGTTGCAGGACCCTTCTTCAGTTCCGGTCTGTTATGTGCCATCTTGTCCTGCAAGTAGAAAAACTGTTGAGCTGTTGGGAGTGTCAGGAGCATGCTGCAGTCCATTGTGTGTGAGAGTACATGAACAGGCATGATGTATGATGCAGTTAGGTTTTATTAGGATCTTTCAGTAAAGCCCTTCTATTATGTCAGAGTGTCAACAATTTAGTAATAAGTTGCAACCAGAATTGATACCCTGCTGCAGTAAGGACATGCACAATAAGTTTTCAAAGGCAAGCTGAGTGCTTGCACAGGGAAGGAGTGAATGTATAACGGGGTATGAGGAAACATTTTTTGACATGCGTACTTTGCCCTACTTGCTACCAGGTACCAGTGAGTTACATTACCTGGGCTATTTGCTTCAGTTTTGAAAGTTTTTTCCAGGTTTGGGGGATAATTTTAACCATCACACCTGGCAGGAAACTGATGGGATTGGATCAAACAACCGTTTTACAACTCACCCAATTTTAATTTCCTTTGACTTTCTATCTGAAATGTTAGATTGCAATAAAGATTCTACTTTTTAAATAGGTGCTGCAGCCCTTTAAATCTCATTCAGAAGTCCTGTTGCTTGTCACACTGTGTAGGGAATATGTTCTATAAAGAGTACTTTAACGCCTTGCGGATTGATTCTATGTTTTATTTTAGTACTCTGAGTATCTTACTGTGTCTTATTGCTTCTATGTATTATTTCAATCTGTAGATAAATCTGACTATTCATTTTAACCTGTACACATTGGTCTCGCATTGTGGCATTTTCTGCTTTTTGAAAGAGGAAGGAGTCCTATATGATCTCCAGAATTCAATACTGCAATCAGGTGTAATTATTAATCCAAGGCATGCACCCTCATCCATAACATGTACAAGGATACAGTTTTCGGTTTATAGGAGACTTGATCTCTTTATAGAAACAATCTTTTTTGCTGTCAGCAAAAGACAAAAGGGTTGGAAGAAAACTGAACCATTATAAGCTGCTTAGGCAAGGTACTGGAGATCTGCTAGCAGGTGCAAAGCTATACCACTGTATGATGCTTCAGTAAAAGCGATGACAGGAAAGAAGATGGGAGATAACTACTAAACATTAGGCACAGAAATAAATGTAAACATCATCGGTGCCTTCAGCTTGTGCACAATTTTCACCCAATCAGAAGTGATCGCAAAACTGTGTTTTGTTAGTGATTAATAGCTGGATTCTTATTTAAATCACTGAATTACGATTTACAGAATAATACATCGGCACTGGATATGTGAGTTATGAGAAAGATAATCCTTTTTTTAAAACTTGGGTGTAATAAAATTGGATAGCCAGGTGGTGAAGAATAGAATACTAGAGCCTGGTCTTCAGTTGCTTCCAATCCTTTATTCACAGAGATCCGCATTCCCACTCCACACCCTAGGTAAGCTCTCATATAAATGAATACAAGAGAGTCCCCAATTGATATGCACCACCGGAATACAATTAACACTAATTGATATAAATCATATGGATACAATTAACATTGGGTAAGGTCCCTTGTTTTCTTAGATATTTTCTCTTATTTTCCCTCCTTGAAGCTCCCATGCACCATCCACACTGGAGAAGGCAGGCAGACTACTTCCACTCGGGCCTTAGGTGACTGCCCCTCTGTTTCTCCTGATCTCCATCTCACGAGGTTCGGTTACGGAACCAAGGCGGGTAGGTGGAGTTAAGATCTAATTGAATGGCGGAACAGGCTCGAGTGGCTGAATGGCCTACTCCTCTTCCTATGTTCCTTCCCATGTAACCTCAAAGGGGGAATGGATATGATTGGAAACAATGTGTGGCAGATTGCATCTGCGCCCGACAGTATTTCCCGTTATCGCTCCAACAAACGGTACCCCAAAATGAAGCAAAAGGGTAACATTTATCCAATTGGGGTGTCATGGCGTGAGGCCATGGAATTATTTGGAAACCTGAATGATCAATTGCTAACTGCAGCCACGTGCAATGTTATTGACCTTTTTATTTGCAATGAGAACCTTTCGATTTGAACTCTATATTCCTTATGTAGTTTGCCATCAAATCATTTCTGCTAATTTATACCAAAATGACTAACACTGACTAAAGGAGTGCATGTAGTGTGAGCTGTGAGTAGATTATTAAGAGACCAAACTGTTCAGATTTGTGCATTCAATGGCATTTTTATTTTTTCTTCTGTATCTTTCTGTGAAGGACAAATACTGGTACAAGTGTGCCAAAGTAGCTGGTGTTATTTATAAGTGAAAATTATGCTTTTTTTTATTTCCAGAAAACAGAAAGGTTGGATGAAATGATCAAAGCTACCACGAGAGACCTCATCTTTTAAAGAGGGAGGTTAAACCCAAACTGGTCGAGGATTGGATTGCTAATGCTGGTTGGCACTCAAATTCTACAGCTAATGTTGCATATATCTTTGCAAGGTCAGGAAGCTGACAAAGGCGAATAATGTCCATCTTGTCCCACACTGAGGATGAATCTTATTCCTTAAAGGTGCATGGGTGTACATTCCTTGCGCTACTGATTTGATTATTCTATTTGATGGCAAGAAGCACTACTGAATGAATACTCAGTACATTATTTAAATGAACCCTTGGCATGCATTCTTGTCAACTTGCCAAATAGTCAGAGTGGCACCCGGGAGGAACTGGCATAGCTTGAACAATGAGGCATTTTAATCACCAGGGAGGAAAATAAATATATGCACGGAATCCCCCCACCCATCAAGGGATAGATGCTTTAAGTGTTTAAGTTGGTATTAAAGGAATTTATTATGTGTCATCAATACTCAATGGAGAAGTAAGGCATAGGCAGGATGTTGCTTTAATGAAAATCAAATGGGCTTAACAGCATCTGGCTGCTCCAGACGAAGTCTTTGACCTCTCCTTCATGGTACACTGGAGCAGAGATGAAGCGAGTCGAATGGAAGGAGCAGAGTATGCAAAGTTCTGGTGTTACAAAAAAGTGCACTTCCACCATGAGATGTGACACCTCTGAGTGCCTGATAACGCTCCTGTGAAGTGCCTTGGGATGTTTTACTATGTTAAAGGCGCTATATAAATGCAAGTTGTTGCTGTTGACACAAACACATTTTTTCTACAGCACAAATGCAGTAATATATTTCCCATGTTAACTTAATATGGAGCAGAACAGATCTAATTTAACTAATGCCCCCAAGTGAAGTATGGAGTTAAAAAAAAAATGAAAGTTTACAAATATTTTGAATAAGTCTTTAATGAATGATCCAAATCAAATCACACAATTATATACCCATCCATTTTAACTGCCCACCGTGTACTGGTGCAGAATGAAAGGAATTAATATTTAATGAGTGAGTGTCTTAAAGATATTTCATTTGAACTTCTTTCATTTATTTCAATAAAAGCGCATTACAATATTCCACACTATGGGGTAAATTTTAACTGTGAGCCAGGAAGGGAGCGGGGGTGGGGGAGATGTTTGGGTGGGAAACCTGGAAGGTAAGTGGGTGGGCCGCAATCGGGGCCTTAATGACGCCCATTAATTTCACTTTGGGTTTTGCGCCCTGATTGACAGGCTGGCTGGTTGGCGGGCCAGAAGTCCTGACAGGCCGCAGCTGGGGATCGGAGGAAGGGGGTGGGGGGGGGGGATCATGGGCTGGGGAGGAGTGCGGGGGGCCAGGAAGAAGATCGGGGGTGCCGGGAAAAAGAATGGGGGCCGGGGAAGAAGATCGGAGGTCGTTGGAGGTCAGGTGAAGAGTCAGAGGTAGCTGGGGGTCCACCATGGAGGGGGAGATCCACCATCAAGGTGGTGGGGGGGGTGCAATCGCGGTGTTCCTGTCGGCCAGATGAGCTTGTTGGGCCTGGATGAAGCACTCCTGCTCCTCCGGGCCCACAGGCAGTGCAATAAAGGCACTCACCTCATGGATCCAGCCCTTCCCGCCTGCTTTCACCTGATGTGAATCAGAAGCGATGGGAAACCCGGGCATATGGCTAAATTGATTTTAATTGTCTAATACACAAAGAATTAAGAACCTCAAATATCTCAATGAGGTACATTGACTTTTAAGTATCGGCCCACTGGCTTTAAGTGGGGACGGGACTTCCTGGCGTCTGCTCTCCACACACAAACAAATCTGCCTGGGTGAAACCCAGAAGTGGACGATTTGGAGCCGGGATGCGGTCCCGCTCCAAAATCCTGTTATTTTAACCTCCTACCCACCCGCAAATCACCCATTCTTGGGGGTTAAAATTTACCCCTATATCTCATGTACACTCAATTTGACAAAAGGTTCAAGAGATTTAATTTTAAAAGATTGTTTACGTGCGTTAAATAGAGGTTAATGAAAGTAGGAGTGCATCAGGACACAGGAATATATTAGAGGCTCGGATGACATCACAAGAATGATGCTTGGGCAGTTACATCAAATTACATCAAAACCACAGCACAGCAACAGTCTATGCGACGTTTATGCTCCACACGAGCCTCCTCCCTCCCGACTTCATCTAACCCTATCAGGATACCTTTCTATTCCTTTCTCCCTCATGTGCTTATCTAGCTTCCCCTTAAATGCATCTATGCTATTTGCTTCAACTACTCCATGTGGTAGCCCATTAATTAATAATCATGTTGTGCAGGGTCCTTTAGGGAAGAGTGACCATAACATGAAAGAATTCTTCATTATGGTGGAAAGTGAAGTAGTCCAATCCGAAACTAGGGTCCTAAATCTAAACAAAGGAAACCACAAAGGTATGAGGAGTGAGTTAGCTATGATAGATTGGAGAGCTTCATTAAAAGGCAGGACAGTGGATAGGCAATGGCTAACATTTAAGGAATGAATGCATGAATTGCAACAGTTACACATTCCTTTCTGGCAAAAAACACAAAAGGAAAAGCAGCTCAACCATGGCTAACAAAGAAATTAAGGATAATATTAGATCCAAAGAGGAGTCATATAAAGTTACCTGAAAAAGTAGCAAGCCTGAGGATTGGGAACAGTTTAGAATTCAGCAAAAAAGGATCAAGAGATTGATTAAGAGGGGAAAAATAGAGTATGAGAGTAAACTTGCAAGGAACTTAAAAGGGACTGTAAAAGCTTCTACAAGTATATAAAAAGAAAAAGATTAGTGAAGACAAATGTAGGTTCCTTACAGTCAGAAATGGGAGAATTTATAATAGGGAGCAAGGAAACGGCAGAGCAATTAAACACATACTTTGGTTCTGTCTTCACGGAAGAGGACACAAATAACTTCCCGGAAATGCTAGGGAACCAAGTGTCCAGTGAGAAGGAGAAATGAAAGGAAATTAATATTAGTAAAAAAAGTGCTGGAGAAATTAATGGGACTGAAAGCCAATAAATCCCCAGGGCCAGATAATCTGCATCCCAGAGTACTAAAAGAGGTAGCCATGGAAATAGTGGATGCATTGGTTGTCATCTTCCAAAATTCTATCGATTATGGAACAGTTCCTGCAGATTGGAGGGTGGCAAATATAACCCCACTATTTAAAAAAAGGAAGGAGAGAAAACAGGGAATTACAGACCGGTTAGCCTAACGTCAGTAGTAAGGAAAATGCTAGAGTCTATTATAACAGGCCATTTAGAAAATATCAATGGGATTAGACAAAGTCAACAAGGATTTATGAAAGGGAAATAGTGTTTGACAAACCTACTGGAGTTTTTTGAGGATGTAACTGGTAGAATAGATAAGGGAGAACCAGTGGATGTGGTGTATTTGGATTTTCAGAAGGCCTTTGATAAAGTCCCATATAAGAGGTTAGTGTGCAAAATTAAAGCACATGGGATTGGGGGTAATATACTGGCATGGATTGAAAATTGGTTAATAGACAGGAAACAGAGAGTAGGAATAAATGGGTCTTTTTCGGGGTGGCAGGCAGTGACTAGTGGGGTACCACAGGGATCAGTGCTTGGACCCCAGCTATTCACAATATATATCAATGATTTGGATGAGGGAACCAAATGTAACATTTCCAAGTTTGCTGACAACACAAAACTAGGTGGGATTGTGAGTTGTGGGGAGGATGCAAAGAGGCTTCAAAGTGATTTAGACAAGTTGTGTGAGTGGGCAAATACATGGCAGATGCAGTATAACATGGATAAATGTGAAGTTATCTACTTCAGAAGGAAAAACAGAAAGGCAAAGTATTATTTAAATGGTGATAGATTGGGAAATATTGATGTACAAAAGGACCTGGGTGTCCTTGTACACCAGTCACTGAAAGTAAACATGCAGGTGCAGCAAGCTGTTAGGAAGGCAAATCATATGTTGGCCTTCATTGCAAGAGGATTTGAGTACAGGAGCAAGGATGTCTTACTGGAGTTATACAGGGCCTCGGTGAGATCACACCTGGAGTATTGTGTGCAGTTGTGATCTCCTTACCTAAGAAAGGATATACTTGCCATAGAGGGAGTGCACTGAAGGTTCACCAGACTGATTCCTGGGATGGCAGGACTGTCGTATGAGGAGAGATTGGATTCACTCGGCTTGTATTCACTGGAGTTTAGAAGAATGAGAGGGGATCTCATTGAAACGTAAAATATTCTGACAGGGCTAGGGAGTGGATGCAGAGGGGATGTTTCCCCTGTCTGGAGGGGTCTAGAATGAGGGGGTCACAGTCTCAGGATACGGGGTAGGACATTTAGGACTGAGATGAGGAGAAATTTCTTCACTCAGAGGGTGGTGAACCTATGGAATTCTCTACCACAGAAGGCTGTGGAGGCAAAGTCTCTGAATATATTTAAGAAGGAGCTAGATAGATATCTAGACACAAAAGGCATCAAGGGGTATGGGGAGAGAGCGGGAATATGGTATTGAGATAGAGGTTCAGCCATGATCATATTGAATGGTGGAACAGGCTCGAAGGGCCGGATGGCCTACTCCTGCTCCTATTTTCTATGTTTCTATGTTCCACATTCTTACCACCCTTGAGTAAAGAAGTTTCTCCTGAAGATATCATTGGCTTGAAGTACACTCCCATTATTTTGTGATTCATTATTTTAGAAATATTTTAAAGTTCTCTTACTGAGTGCGGTATTACTAAGGTTTGATTCCTGGCCTCTGCTGACATCGTTCACTTCAGACAGGCAACATTTAATATATTATGTTTGACTCTGTGCCCCTGGGCTAAAGAAGGAAATTCAGTCAGTATTTCTGCTCCTCATCACAACAGCAGCTCTCTGCTGGAAAGTGCATGTGTAAATGTCAGGTGAGGACAACATAGGGTTTATCTGTGGTGCCTTACGTAGCTGAATAACACTCGTTGCCTGGATTCCCTCATGAAGAACAGCTACTAAGCTGAGGTATCAGGGCTGTCAACACCTGTGCAACCTGTACCCCAACAAGGCACAAATCTTTCAGGAGACAAGGGGAGGAATTTGGAAGGAATTAAAAGATTTTAAAAATGTAATTGATGGAAAAAAAAGGAGGAAACAAAGCTAAGCGGATGTCTTGATTCAAATAAAGAAAAATACACTTGCTGAATGTGCCCCTGACATGATCGCTGTGGTATTGTAGCATGACTGCAGTGATATGATTTTCTAGTTGATAGAATAAAATGAGGAAATGACTTGTCTTGAATATATTAGAAGATAATAATTAGATGCAGTGTGATACTGTTCTCATTAAAAGCTTCGGGCCCTCCGAATTTCAGAGACCATTCATCATGTGATATTGCACATTTATAGGTTTCAATAAGAGTCTCCCATGCTGTAATATATGCGACACCTTCTAGAAATGGGGCAACGTTTTCTTAAATCAAATTGAAACGAATGACTGACAGAAATTAAATGGTAAACGTCACCACCCACATTACTTATGCATTGCTCGCTGCACATTTTGTGATGTATTTCAATGATTTTTTTTCCTTTTGCCAGATGGAGCACAATGATCGATGAAGGTCATGGTATCTGAGTATTTATAGATGTCTCTTACTAATGGCTCTGACCTTGACCGCAAGGCACAAATGTACAGCTAAAAACCGTTCGAGACAGGCAGTGTTGTAAGTTAATGCCAGGCATAACATATCTACATGTCAAAATGTGCGATACAGCCAAGGTATTTCATGTGCTCAGAATATAAAGCTGAGCTCATAACAAAGCTCAGCATACTTTTCTCAATGTAGCTTCTTCAGTACTATCCAAACTGAAAAGGCTCCTTTTTCTATATATGTAAATGGTTGCAGCCATTAATACCCTCTGTAATCAACCACCAGAGGTGCATTGCAAGTGAGGTTGCATCCAACCACTTTTTTGTACTGATGTCCTGGGTAAACAAAGTTACCCAGATGTTTGTATTCCATATGATATGGAGAAAAGGCATGGAAATAGGATTAGAGTGGACAGGTACGGTTTAAGAGCTAACACTGGCACAGGTGCGATGAGCCGAATGTGCTGTAGTTTCTATGGTTTTTTGATTTCATTTTAGATTTCAAACATCAGTTGAGTAAGGATGTCATGCTGTAATATTTTGATGTTGAGATAACCTTATCATGTAATATTACAGCTTCCAGATGATCACAATATGACATGTTGCCTATAATTTTTTTTACGGTAAATAAACAATATTTGTTAAACTTAAAAGATCCTGCTGCATGATTTGGGATGATTTCACCAATAGGCTCTGGAAATTGTAATTCCCTATAAGTTCACAGTGGTGACTCAGTGGCTGATGTTTTAATAATAATGCGTTCTGTCAGTCGGCATGACAGAAATAGGGTCCTGGACGGAGTGTAGGTAAGCAGTCCGAATTTGAAATGGTGCCAGTGATGGACCATCAATAAGGAGGCCAAGCTTTGTGAGTAAAGTATTGTCCATGGAAGAGTTCAGACATTTGGCAATCCACCTGAGACACACTGGCACGTTGGATCCTGGAGGTAAATGTGGGGCTGATCCAAACAGAAAGGATTGTTACGAGCCCCAAGCACAGTTGACAATATCACGATGTTTTAAGATGGACAAAATGATCATTGATTCTACACTTCAAGATTTTTAGGTTGTGATGTGGTGGCATTCTTAGGAATGAAACCTGGTCTTAACACCTACAGCTCAAAGACCCCTCCCCAAAACTAGGTGTTATAAATTTAGACAGTTTTGCCAGAATTTTAATTTTGAATAGATTAAGTTCAGTTTCAAAAGGAAAGACACGTCTTCTAGGAAGCTGGGTCTTATAAACGAGTGAAGTTCTGTAAAGATACTCTTGAATTATTAAGACTCTATCAATCTAAAACAGACACATGTCCAGGTAGTAGAGAGAGAGAGAAAGAAGGGAACAATCTTATTAACAAGGATAATAACAGACTAAAGACTGGTGAAGTGGGCAGACACATGACAGATGAAATTTAATGCAGAGAAGTGTGAAATAATACATTTTGGCAGGAAGAATGAGGACAGGCAATATAAACTAAATGGTACAATTTTAAGGGGAGTGCAGGAACAGAGAGAGACCTGGGCATGTACATACACAAATCTTTGAAGGTGGCAGGACAAGTTGAGAAGGCTGTTAAAAAAGCTTATGGGATCCTGGGCTTTATTAATAGACATGATGTGGAGATGCCGATGATGGACTGGGGTGGACAAATGTAAGGAGTCTTACAATGCCAGGTTATAGTCCAACAGCTTTATTTAAAATCACAAGCTTTCGGAGGCTTCCTCCTTCGTCACCTGACGAAGGAGGAAGCCTACGAAAGCTTGTGATTTTAAATAAAGCTGTTGGACTATAACCTGGTGTTGTAAGACTCCTTACATTTATTAATAGATGCACAGAGTACAAAAGCAAGGAAGTTATGCTAAACCTTTATAAAACACTGGTGAGGCCTCAGCTGTAGTATTGTGTTCAATTCTAGGCATCACGCTTTAGGAAGGATATCAAGGCCTTATAGAGGGTGCAGAAGAGATTTATTAGAGTGGTATCAGGGATGAGGGACTTCAGTTATGTGGAGAGACTGGAGGGAAACTGAGGTTGTTCTCCTTAGAACAGAGAAGGTTAAGGGGAGATTTGATAAAGGTGTTCAAAATCATGAATGGTTTTGATAGAGTAAATAAGGAGAAACTGTTTCCAGTGGCAGAAGGGTTGGTAACCAGAGGACACAGATTTAAGGTGATCAGCAAAAGAACCAGAGGCGAGATGAGGAAACATTTTTTTACGCAGCGAGTTGTTATGATCTGGAATGCACTGCCTGAAAGGGTGGTGGAAGCAGATTCAATAGTAACTTTCAAAAGGGAATTGGATAAATATTTGAAGGGAAAAAATTTATAGGGCTATGGGGAAAGAACAGGGGAATGGGACTAATTGGATGGTTTTCAAAGAGCTGGAACAGGCATGATGGGCCGAATGGTCATCTCCTGTGCTGTACCATTCTATGATATCATGAATCCCATAGTAAAGGAACAGTAAAAGTAAAATGATTGATCTTAATTTTATTTCTTGCTTTGCCCATCAGAATAGATGCTCTCACGGTTACTGTTCACTTAGTGTTTAACATTATGAATAATCTTACACTAATTATCTTTCTAACTTTAATGTATAAATTTGCAGTTTGGGTAACATGCAGCCATTAATTATGACATGCTCACTTCAAGTAACTCATTAAGGGAAATTTATTACCGTGCTCAATAACCATTGAGAGTCAGTGTTACCATAACAATAAAAAATAAAGATATGCGTGGAAAAAATTTTAATCACACAAAAGATTCTTTCGCAAGATATTAAAACACGCAATTCTTAGCAGCAAATCACAAATAAGGGCAGGGAGGAGGATGTCTCACTAAATTCTGTAATTCTCAAGGACACAGATTTTCTCATGAGGTTTCAGGGTATATGTTAACAGCATATTATCTACAGTGTGGAGCCTTCCATTTAAAAATATTAGAACTGTACAACCTGAGCTGCTGTGTATCTTGGTAACTGCAATATTGCAGTCCTGATCTGTTAATTGGGGAAACCATATCTGAGCACTAAATCCTGCTCACACCCGTCATCAGCAACCTCCACTAGTTATCTGCCTGCCTAACACATTTCCAAATTTCTTGACCTTGCTTTTGAATCCCTCCGTGGCCTTGTAGCACCGTCACAACCTCATCCAACCTAATATCTCAGCTTGCACCCTCCACTCTTCCAAATGTCGACAGTATGTCCCGTCCCTAACTCCCTGCCATTAGGGACAGGTTAACGTTCCTACAGTAAGGAATTTCTTTCTCAACCACCCCCCCCCCAGCCCCTCCTCATCCATCTTGTTACATCGCTCTCCATCTTCTAAAAGCCATCTCAAAGGCTTCCTCATGCCTTCGGGCCGCCTTCGCCCAACTCCTTCTAGGTACCTGACCCTTTCCCCTTTGTGAAGCACCTTCAGATATTTTGCTGCATTAAAAGTACTATATAAACATAAGTTGTTGTTGCATCCCAGCGTTGACTCCAAACGTCCCCGAGAAGTAGGGCTGCCAATTCTGGTGTTGAACGGGATAGATCTGCTTTTAAGTTTGGAAATTTCTAAAATGTAAACTAAACACCAAAAACGTGATTGTTAAAATACACGTAACTTTTTTTTTCTATTTACATCTGTTTCTTATGATATGGAATAACTTGTTTTTTTTTAGGTTACTAGGCTTTCCAATGAGTTTATTTTTAATCTTCAGCAAAGCAAACATCAAAACTCAAGCGTCCATCCCACCACCTGAACCTCTTTTATCCTGTCCACCCCCCAACCGTTTCCAGTTTTGGACTTGGTAAAAGATGGCCACCCTGCTGAGGGCATATATTTGCCAGTCTTCGCATGCCATCTGGAGGAAGGAGGGAAATCATCTAGGGACGGTTTTCTTGCTGCCTCACTCACACATGCCTTCGAGCTGGCTGCCCAAGAGGTGGCACTGCTGGTGCCCATGGATTTGCCAGTGGGCATCTCCGCTCGCTAATTGAGAATGATTCCACAAATTCATGAGGGATAAGTAGAGAAAGAAAAGAGCTTAATTGCATTGACTTTAACGAACCCTCAGTTGCACTATTCTCTCATTAAAAAAAAGATTTCACGGATATAAACTCAGATCAATTACTACATTTTTTTGGTCTACCTGAATTATTCAAATCAACAGACAAAAATAAAGATTAAAATTTAACTTGAAGAATGTTTTTTGTTTTTAAAAAGGTTTCTATTTGAACGGTTATAGTTTTCAACATTTGTCTTACATAAAAAACAAAGTATTTACTGTTAGTAATTTGTGTTTTCTCTTATACCCCTTTACTAAGGTGCTCTCTGGTTAGATCTGTGAATAATCTCACACTCAGAAGCTCCCGTCCCCTCCCATCCCCACATCCCGTATGTCAGAAGGAGAGAGAGAGAGAGAAAAAAAAAGAGACAGCGAGAGAGGCCGAGAAATTCGTTGAACACCGGAAACGAGTGCGAAATGGGCATTGGCCTGGAACACGTGCTCGAAGATGCCAGCCTGAGGCTCATTGCAAATTGGGCCTCGGACCTCATCTGCATAACACTAGGTGACTGCAGATGCCAATTGCACATCCTGATGTAGCTTGTCGGTCAGGGCCTCAGGAAAATCATCCAGCTCCGACATTGAGCCAGCCCACAGGTATGACCCGAGAGGGGGCAGAGGAAAACAGTGATGGGGGGGTTGTGGAGTGGCATTCATAGGCCAGCAGCAACTCGCAGTATTGTTGTGGAGCACTCCTGCTCTTCTTGGCTCCACATAAATGCAAATGAAATAATAGTAAACTTACTTTCTCGCGATGTTCTTCAGCGACCTCTATAAGGATCGTTGGTTAGGCCGCTACAGACCCGGAGAAACTGAACGGAGCATGTGCAGTGCATACTCCACCCAGTTGATGACCAATTTTCCGAAACAGGTGTTAGGAGTCTGGTTAGAATATTCAAGCTGCCTAACGCTGTTTCTGGTGGACGCCCTGGACATTTGGAGGTCGACGGCTTCCAATTTGTCAGTCTGCGCACTTCTGGGGGAGATCGGGCATGCGAGATTGCCCCCGGAAATTGGTCTCCCCAATGCTAATTTTTCACCCAAAAAACAGGCACAAAGAGGGCCAATTTCTCCCCCAGAGAAAGAGAGAGAGAGAGAGAGAAAGTAATTTAAAAGCTCAGTCCTGGCACATTTGTTCCACACCATTTTGTGACTGCATAAAACTGTAATTTTTCTAGGCCATATATGGATTATTTGAGCCAAGCATATATGTAGCTGTGCTGATGTTCTTATCTCTGGATGATAAGCATTCCATCGAGCTATAACCCACTGCTGTAAGGTGTTAATTTTACAGTATTTGAAGAAAAGTCATTGCAATGCCCACATAATAAACATTAGATAATTAAACTGATGAGTTTTGTTTGCCTTGAAGGGGAAGGAAACTCTAAAGAGAGGAATTGAATTCAAAATATTCCTCCATTGTATATTGAAAAAAATATATGCTGTTCAAAATACTGATTTCTAACTGGCTCCAGAGTTGATCTGGAAACCGATGACTATGGGAGCTACACCACCAACTGAATAGTCTGCATGGGGAAAATTTCCACTCTGCACTATGTGTAATGAAGTTATGAGCCCCTTCTTGATAAACAGGCTTATGATTTTGTTACATATATCATACAGAGGAAATCTTCACCCTATGTTTATAATTGAACAAACATTAGTACAATGAGGGTACTTTTATGGGTCCGTACTGCCAATGGGGAATCCCTTGAACCATAAAAGTTTCCAGCCCAGAAGAAAGCCATTCGGCCCATGTTGTCGGTGCTGGCTCTTTGCTACAGCAATCTGGAACTAATCCCATTGTACTGCTCTCTCTGCCATAGACCCGATTCTTTAATTACTTTAAAAATGTATCCAGTTTTCTCTGAGAAGATGAAACATTCTCTGCTTGAACTATACCCTGTGGCAAAGCATTTCATACTCTAACAACCCTCCGTGTAAAGAAATTTCTTCTCATCTCTTTCCTCACTCTCTCAGAGGCAATTTTAAATTGATGGCCCCTCATCACTAACTCCCCATCCAGAGGATATAGATTTTTTCCGATTGAATGTATGAAAACTCTTCATAATTTTAAGAACCTCAATTAAATCTCCTCTTCGTCTTCTCTGCTCCAGTGGAAATAGTCCCAGTATCTGTGGAGCATCCGCGATGCAGAGAAACTCGTGGATAGCACGTTTAGCGAGTTGGTCACACCGCAGGTAAAGGGAGTACAGGCAGGAAGTGAATGGGTGACCACCAGGCAGAGTAAGAGGTGCAGGCAGGTAGTGCAGGGGTCCCCTGTGGCCATCCCCCTCTCAAACAGGTATACCGTTTTGGATACTGTTGGGGGTGATGGCTCACCAGGGGAAGGTGGCAGCGGCCAGGTTCATGGCACCGTGGCTGGCTCTGCTGCACAGAGGGCAGGAAAAAGAGTGGCAGAGCTATAGTGATAGGGGACTCGATTGTAAGGGGAATAGATAGGCGTTTCTGCGGACGCAACCGAGACTCCAGGATGGTATGTTGCCTCCCTGGTGCAAGGGTCAGGGATGTCTCGGAGTGGCTGCAGGACATTCTGGAGGGGGAGGGTGAACAGCCAGTTGTCATGGTGCATATAGGTACCAACGATATAGGTAAAAAACAGGATGAGGTCCTACAAGCTGAATTTAGGGAGTTAGGAGTTAAAATAAAAAGTAGGACCTCAAAGGTAGTAATCTCAGGTTTGCTGCCAGTGCCACGGGCTAGTCAGAGTAGGAATGACAGGATAGCTAGGATGAATACGTGGCTTGAGAGATGGTGCAAGAGGGAGGGATTCAAATTCCTGGGCCATTGGAACCGGTTCTGGGGGAGGTGGGACCAGTTGGACGGTCTGCATCTGGGCAGGACTGGAACCAATGTCCTAGGGCGAGTGTTTGCTAGTGCTGTTGGGGAGGGTTTAAACTAAAGTGGCAGGGGGAAGGGAACCGATGCAGGAAGTCAGTGGGAAGTAAAGTGGTGACAGAAACAAAAGGCAGTAAGGGAGAGTGTACAAAACATGACCGGACAGATGGTCTGAGAAAGCAGGGCAAAGACCAAGGGAAGTCTAGATTAAACTGCATTTATTTCAATGCAAGAAGTCTGATGGGCAAGGCAGATGAACTCAGGGCATGGATGGGTACATGGGACTGGGATGTTATAGCTATTACTGAAACATGGCTAAGGGAGGGGCAGGACTGGCAGCTCAATGTTCCAGGGTACAGATGCTATAGGAAAGATAGAGCAGGAGGTAAGAGAGGAGGGGGAGTTGCGTTCTTGATTAGGGAGAACATCACGGCAGTAGTGAGAGGGGATATATCCGAGGGTTCGCCCACTGAGTCTATATGGGTAGAACTGAAAAATAAGAAGGGAGAGATCACTTTGATAGGATTGTACTACAGACCCCCAAATAGTCAATGGGAAATTGAGGAGCAAATATGTAAGGAGATTACAGACAGCTGCAAGAAAAATAGGGTGGTAATAGTAGGGGACTTTAACTTTCCCAACATTGACTGGGACAGCCATAGCATTAGGGGCTTGGATGGAGAGAAATTTGTTGAGTGTATTCAGGAGGAATTTTTCATTCAGTATGTGGATGACCCGACTAGAGAGGGGGCAAAACTTGACCTCCTCTTGGGAAATAAGGAAGGGCAAGTGACAGAAGTGTTAGTGAGGGATCACTTTGGGACCAGTGATCATAATTCCATTAGTTTTAAGATAGCTATGGAGAATGATAGGTCTGGCCCAAAAGTTAAAATTCTAAACTGGGGAAAGGCCAATTTTGATGGTATTAGACAGGAACTTTCAGAAGTTGATTGGGAGAGTCTGTTGGCAGGCAAAGGGACATCTGGTAAGTGGGAGGCTTTCAAAACTGTGTTAACCAGGGTTCAGGGTAAGCACATTCCTTATAAAGTGAAGGGCAAGGCTGGTAGAAGTAGGGAACCTTGGATGACTCGGGAGATTGTGGCCCTAGTCAAAAAGAAGAAGGAGGCATATGACATGCATAGCCAGCTGGGATCAAGTGGATCCCTTGAAGAGTATAGAGATTGCCGGAGTAGAGTTAAGAGAGAAATCAGGAGGGCAAAAAGGGGACATAAGATTGCTTTGGCAGATAAGGCAAAGGAGAATCCAAAGAGCTTCTACAAATACATAAAGGGCAAAAGAGTAACTAGGGAGAGAGTAGGGCCTCTTAAGGATCAACAAGGTCATCTATGTGTGGAACCACAAGAGATGGGTGAGATCCTAAATGCATATTTCGCATCGGTATTTACGGTTGAGAAAGGCATGGATGTTAGGGAACTTGGGGAAATAAATAGTGATGTCTTGAGGAGTGTACATATTACAGAGAGGGAGGTGCTGGAAGTCTTAACGCGCATCAAGGTAGATAAATCTCCGGGACCTGATGAAATGTATCCCAGGATGTTATGGGAGGTCAGGGAGGAAATTGCGGGTCCCCTAGCAGAGATATTTGAATCATCGACAGCTACAGGTGAGGTGCCTGAAGATTGGAGGGTAGCAAATGTTGTGCCTTTGTTTAAGAAGGGCGGCAGGGAAAAGCCTGGGAACTACAGACCGGTGAGCCTGACATCTGTAGTGGGTAAGTTGTTAGAGGGTATTCTGAGAGACAGGATCTACGGGCATTTGGAGAGGCAGGGACTGATTAGGAACAGTCAGCATGGTTTTGTGAGAGGAAAATCATGTCTCACAAATTTGATTGAGTTTTTTGAAGGGGTAACCAAGAAGATAGATGTGGTCTACATGGACTTTAGCAAAGCCTTTGACAAGGTACCGCATGGTAGGTTGTTACATAAGGTTAAATCTCACAGGATCCAAGGTGAGGTAGCCAATTGGATACAAAATTGGATTGACGACAGAAGACAGAGGGTGGTTGTAGAGGGTTGTTTTTCAAACTGGAGGCCTGTGACCAGCGGTGTGCCTCAGGGATCGGTGCTGGGTCCGCTGTTATTTGTTATTTATATTAATGATTTGGATGAGAATTTAGGAGGCATAGTTAGTAAGTTTGCAGATGACACCAAGATTGGTGGCATTGTGGACAGTGAAGAAGGTTATCCAGGATTGCAACGGGATCTTGATAAATTGGGCCAGTGGGCCGATGAATGGCAGATGGAGTTTAATTTAGATAAATGTGAGGTGATGCATTTTGGTAGATCAAATCGGGCCAGGACCTACTCCGTTAATGGTAGGGCGTTGGGGAGAGTTATAGAACAAAGAGATCTAGGAGTACAGGTTCATAGCTCCTTGAAAGTGGAGTCACAGGTTGATAGGGTGCTTGGTTTCATTGGTCAGAACACTGAATGCAGGAGTTGGGATGTCTTGTTGAAGTTGTACAAGACATTAGTAAGGCCACACTTGGAATACTGTGTACAGTTCTGGTCACCCTATTATCGAAAGGATATTATTAAACTAGAAAGAGTGCAGAAAAGATTTACTAGGATGCTACCGGGACTTGATGGTTTGACTTATAGGGAGAGGTTGGATAGACTGAGACTTTTTTCCCTGGAGAGTAGGAGGTTTAGGGGTGATCTTATAGAAGTCTATAAAATAATGAGGGGCATAGATAAGGTCGATAGTCAAAATCTTTTCCCAAAGGTAGGGGAGTCTATAACGAGGGAGCATAGATTTAAGGTGAGAGGGGAGAGATACAAAAGGTTCCAGAAGGGCAATTTTTTTACTCAAAGGGTAGTGAGTGTCTGGAACGAGCTGCCTGAGGCAGTAGTAGAGGCGGGTACAATTTTGTCTTTTAAAAAGCATTTGGACAGTTACATGGGTAAGATGGGTATAGAGGGATATGGGCCAAGTGCAGGCAACTTGGACTAGCGTAGTGGTACAAACTGGGCGACGTGGACATGTTGGGCTGAAGGGCCTGTTTCCATGTTGTAAACTTCTATGATTCTATGATCTTGGGTCTCTCCTCGTAACTACGGTTTCTTACCCCTGACCCACTGGTAGCACAAATTGGAAATTCAGATGAACACTGCCTACGATTTTCTGACCAGTAAAGTGAGTGGCCTGAAAATCACAAGCTGTGCTTGCCTGAATTTTTGATTTGTTCTGCTGGTAATCAAGGCTCCCTGTTGGCAGCTCGAACTCGTAAAAATATACCCCATACATACAATAAATATAAAATATTTCAGTGCATGGTTGCAGTTTTTCTACATTAAAACGTGACAGCAGGTTAAAAGAATGTCATGGGAATCCAAATAAAATGTCCTCAGCTTTATTCATTGAGCAGATTGTGCCTGATATCATGAAACAATCTGTCCTTGTAGGAACTGTTTTCTGACATTAAGCAGTCATCTGTTTGATGTAAAGAGGCAAGATAAATCTAGGAGTGACAGGCTTTCAGGGTCTTATTACACATTGGAACAAAAAGAGTGGAGGCATTGCTGGTGAGTCCAACAGTTTCTGGTTTGTATCAAGTGTCTCTAAAAACACACTCTTGTCAAATTCTGGTAGTGATTAAAGGGGAATAATTGCTATGGGCATTAGATGTAGCAGGTGTGATAGATGTATGCTTATGTGTAGTAATTTTGTTTATACTAAAAAGGCAGTTCTTCACTTCCACCACTTTCACAAAATTGTCCATGTGGATAAACAGGTTTAAATACATTACACACAAACCCGGTGATAACATTATTTGGGGTTTGCTAAGGACGGGTTGAGGACTAATTTAAGGGCTTTGTGCTAAACTCCCAGCCTTACTTACAAGAAAAAGGGGTAAGCAACAGTAAGAATGGAAAGTTGCATAAAATTACCAGCATGTGAACAATGAGGAAGCTGAGACTTAATGCATAGACTGGCAATCAGAGTGAAGAAAAAACAAGGCTGTCCTGTTGGGAAAGTGCTTCAAATGCTGGAAGCGTTCATTTGGATACTTAAGGAATGTGTTTCCATTCATGTCAAAGTCATAAATTGTTTCTGTGCTATAGCATATCTGGAAATGAGATGACAGAGTTGTAGAACATTGCCGCAAAGTTCTGTTAAGATGTTAATGTTGCTTTGTGAGTGATTATATACAAAGGCTCATTTGTGTTGTTACGAGAACCACTTAAATTTACTACTCTTGCTGACATTCAACCTATTAGTATGGCTTAACAACAACAACTTGCAATTATATAGCGCCTTTAACTTAGTAAAAATGTCCCAAGGCGCTTCACAGGAGTGTTATCAAACAAAATTTGACACCGAGCCACATAAGGAGATATTAGGACAGGTGATCAAAAGCTTGGTCAAAGAGGTAGGTTTTGAGGAGTGTCTTAAAGGAGGAGAGTGAGGTGGAGAGTTGGAGAAGTTTAGGGAGGGCATTCCAGAACTTAGGGCCTAAGCAGCTGAAAGCACGGTTGCCAATGGTGGAATGATTAAAATCAGGGATGCGCAAGAGGCCAGAATTGGAGGAACGCAGAGGTCTTGGAGGGTTGTAGGGCTGGAGGAGGTTATAGAGATAGGGAGGGGTGAGGCCATGGAGGGATTTGAAAACAAGGATGAGAATTTAACTTCACTATGCAATACAGGTTTTTAAACTGGGGATGCAATTCAGATGTCGTTTAACTGGACTGCAGCGGTTCAAGAAGGCGGCTCACCGCCACCTTCTCAAGGGCAGTTAGGGATGGGCAATAAATGCCGGCCTCGCCAGCGACGCCCACATCCCATGAACGAATAAAAAAAAACAAATTTGTTAAAAAAAAATCCGCCCAGAGCTTTCTGCTCCAGTTTGGAGCCAATGGAAAAATACAAATCTTGTGCGTAGTAGCCGTTGCCAACTCAATTTTCCTTTTAACGTGAACGGCAAGGGTCAGTAGCCTGAAATTGGTGTGGAGAACGCAGCCACTGATCTGTACCCTTCTGGACTATGTAAACTAGATAGCGAAAACAATGCTGACATCTGGGCAGTTTTACGTTGTGTGATTACCTCTGCCGGGTTTAGACAGTTTCAGTCCTAACGCAATTCATGACCAACGGAGAACAGCTCACTCCACCCCTTTCTGGGTTGAACGGATTAAAAACCAGATCCAGCAAGATTAGAAGACAGCACTACCAGAACTCGTCCTGATTATGATATTGAATGACATGCTTTTCAAATGTCAAGCTCACAATACCCTGCGTATAAGGACTGCAGGATGAACAGAAGAAAATTTCCATGACGTTCCCTTTTCATGCCACATTGCTAAATTTAACAAACTGAAACAAAACTTTTGATGATTCCCATGCTGGTCAGATCGAGCCTGTTTGTCAGTTGCAGTTTCTGTGCATTTTTTCCCCTCTCGGCTGGAAATAGGATTTTTTTTTCCCTTTCAGGAAACACCCTCTGTTTTCATTCACACACAAGAGCTGGAACCTCTGCCCTGATTGTAATTTATGGCTAAACTTTCAGGAAAACAAGCTCTTTCTTTCAGATGGGTTTCAGTGGCCGTTAACTGAACCTCGACACACTCCAAGCAGGTTTGTATTGTTTAACTTATGAAACTTGCTGCCTTCAATAGAACTGAAAGTGAAAACATTAAACACAGCCCACAGCCACCCTGGCTTCAGTGCTTCGAAATAGCTACAGTAGGATTGGGATCAAAATAGACGTCATCTTTCAAAAGGCCATCTGTCATTGTCTGTTGGACGTTACTTTTAAGTCGCAAATGCCACCCAAACTGTATAATAGGTTAAACATGTGACATCACAAAATACATATGGAAGAGGTTGAAGTAGTTGCAATATGTCACTTTTTTTAAACTTCCTCTGCCAGGGAAAGCTAGAAAGTTTATGTTGGTTGCAGGGCCTTGTGATGAGACATCATCATGATCTGCAAACAAAAACTAGTATTCAGAACACAGATAGTTCAGATTTTGAAACAGAAATTGATTTCCCCTCTCCCCTGGTTTTATATATATATATATATAACACAACATAATGACCACATACTGGTGTTTAAGATAACTAGAAAAAGAATCAGAGGGGAGATGAGGAGAAATTTTTTAATGCAGCAAGTTATGCTCTGGAATGCGCTGCCTGAAAGGGTGGTGGAAGCAGATTCAATAGTAACTTTCAAAAAGGAATTGGATAAATACTTGAAAAAGAAAAAAATTGCAAGGCTACGGGGAAAGAGCGGGAGAATGGGTCTAATTGGATAGCTCTTTCAAAGAGCCGGCACAGGCTCGATGGGCCGAATGGCCTCCTTCTGTGCTGAAAGATTCTATGAATACTGTGAACACTGTACATAGAAATGGAAAGAAATAGATGGTTGAAACCCTATCGTGTTTGCGGGGTTGGTGGGGGGAGCAGTTGTAGATACATTTTAACAAGAGATGCAGGGAGGTGTGATCGCTGTAATACTATTTGCAGACATTGTACAAGGGAAACAATGAGGAATCTTCCACCTCGTTCTTTGTGTTGTTAAAGTGAATGCACAGACGACTTGTTCATATAATGCTGATATTTGGGAAAAAGAACTATTGGAAATAAATTTTAAAAAAAGAACAGGGATAAGTATTAAAACAAATTGGGCTCAGAACTCAAAAGCTGAAAAAGCTGGAAATACTCAAGTCAGTGGAGAAACAGAAGGCAGTCAGTCAACATTTCAAGTCTAAAGACCCTCCCTCGGGACTCAAATGTTTTGCCAAAATAACATTAGGGATTTGAAGTTAATTGAATGTGGACCACATTGGAGGCTGGGGGAAGGGTCAAAATAGGATATGATTCCTAACATTTGAATGCTGCAAGTATCCATAGTTGTAAATTATTCCAGGGAGAAGTTAATTTTTGTGGAAGCAAAAACCTTTG
This sequence comes from Heptranchias perlo, assembly GCF_035084215.1. Lineage (NCBI taxonomy): Eukaryota > Metazoa > Chordata > Chondrichthyes > Hexanchiformes > Hexanchidae > Heptranchias > Heptranchias perlo. Next base: position 30,904,677 of record NC_090351.1, on the reverse strand, counting down.
AGGTTCTGCACAGGACAAGCTTCACTTCAAAGACTTGAAATTATACCATGGAACACTAGGGTTTGAAGGCTAATGTGTTCATCTGAAATTCTTCTCTTCTGCTATTTTTTTTAGATGTTAACACATTTAAAACGAGTGGGGTTAACATCTCCTCTAAAATAGCATAAAGGAATTTCACACGGCACACTGGCAACCTTGGGCTCAATTTTTAAATGGCGGTGGGATGGCAGCGGGGGGTGGGGCAGCCAATGGGCGCGTGGCAAACCTGGATAATAAAATCTTACCGTTCCCCACGCGATCGCGAGGTAATTGATGCTCATTAATCTGGTTTCCGGGTTTCGTGCCCGGCAACCAGCCTGATTCACAGGTAGGCTGCCGAAAGGAGCTGAAATGCCGGGGCGGGGGGAGAAAGAGAGAGAGAGAGAGAGAGTGAGACGTCATCCGGCTCTGGAACAGAGAGTGGGGAGGGACAAAGATCAGGGTGGTGCGGACATAGTTTGGGGGGAACACAAAGATTGGGGGGGGGACATTGTCGGAATGGGGGGGGGGGAGGGAAGAGACATCAGGGGTGAGACATCGGAGAGGGAGATATCGGGGAGCGAGACATCAGAAGAGACATCAATGGGTGAGACATCGGACATTGGAGCAGTGAGGTGCAGTGAGAGATTGTTTGAAAGGTAGGTTTATTTATTTTTTAACTTTGTGAAATGTTATCTCATTTAATTTATTTTGTTTATTTTTACTGCATCCGGCCCTTCGTGCTTGGTTGTGAATCGGAAGCCGTGGGAAAGCCGCCCAGGTAAGTTGAAAATCGTTTTAACTACCTACTATGTAACAAATAAAATACCTTATTCGCTTCTTTAAATATCGTCTTGCCGGCTTTAATTGCCGGCGGGACTTCCGGATTCCAGAACCACGCGGGCACACAGATGCGTCTGTGTGAGATGCGGAAGTCGACGGGTTGGAGCCGGGTTCCTTACCCGCTGGGGATTTTCTTGATTTTCCTAGCTCCCCCGCTCCCAACGCACCTGGACTTCGATTTGAAAATCGAGCCCCTAGGGTGTAATTTCGGGACACATGCAAACATGGAGCTCATTGTTTCGAAAACCATATAGTAATCAAAGCTCTGGTACAACGTCAGCTTATCCTGTAGCACAGGGACGTATCTTTACTGAATGCAGCAACGTGACACAACAGTAACAGGGTCCATACACACAGACGAAGATTTAACATGTTTTCCGCATAATTTTCTCTTCTCTTTTACCGAAGGTGCAGGCTATTGCTGATACAGTTCCTTGGGGTAATTGTAACTTTTATCACTAAGCGAAAAAAGGGTGTTGGTGAATCGGCCACCCATTTTACACCCCGCCTCATTGTCTTTTCCATTGAATTTAATATTACCCCCATTGGTGCCTGTAGCCCTCCTGCACCTCACCCAAGAGGCCATTTTTTATATGCGAATCTGGACTATGATGTGTTGACAGGTCAATATTTCTGACCTCACAGCGAAACCCAATTCGACCTCCATCTGACGTCCACACATGTGCACTTCCCAGCAGAAGGCACTGGGTATGGTCAGGAGCAGGACGACTGGCCGATTTTCTCCATCTCGAGCCCAGGTTTATTGAGGTTGATTGTAACATCTGAACCCCTACTTGCTGACCCCACCCTGATCCATGTCCGTTGAGATCAGCCAACTCAGTACAGAGAAATAACTGAATCTGGGACTCAATAACACACCACAGAGCACATTTACCCACTGAGCAATCAGGGAACTTTAGCACATGTGCATAAGGAGTGTAAGCATAGTACTTTCACAAAATTCTGGTAAATCTATTTTAGTTCTTGCTAGCCTTGGAAACGACAACACTCTTCAATCTTACAAAGAACATGTTGGAAGATTCAGTGTGTGGGTGATCTCATCATCCAGAAGGCCATCATCTCTGATAGAGCTCAAGTACAACCATCCACTTGTTTCAGCTCTTCATTTCTACTGCGTGCTGCCTCTATTAGCTATTGAAGAGCTCACGATCCATCACAAAGCACAACTTTGTTTTTAGGACATTTACCATAAATCTCGAGATTTGCTATTCATCAAGAGCATAGATTAGTCTGTTTAGCCCTTCTGGGTCATCAGTTATCAGTGACATGTTGTCAGCGTACATCAAGAAGCTGATCAAGACCTTTTCAGTTTCTATGCTTTTCCTCACCTGTGTCGATCTTGTGTTTGATGTTAATGCTGACATCAATTTAAGCAACAGCCTTCTTAGAAACAGAGTCAATTATAGATATTGAACAGGGTCAGGGCAATACATTGTATCTTGAAGAGTACCATTGTTGAATTTCAAACCATTCTGTCAGCATCCCAGTGTCGTGCTTGTCTTTTTGTGTACATATCCTGATAATCAATAATTACGACATCCATCTTCACATTGTGGCATGCAGATTTTGAAGCAATTTTGAGTCAGATTTAGTTGTATTTTACATACTGTATGTATACCGTGTAACTGGAATGCTATCTCTTCCAATGCACTGGGAAAACAAAAACATCCCAAAATACTGCCATGTCCTTACTGCCATTGTAGAATATTTATGCTCAATTTTATCTTCTTACTGTATAATTATAATTGTAGACTGGATTGGGGCTCACTGTGGTCCACAGCTGTATATTCTAGTTAGACTTGAAACTGGAGATACATAGGAAGATAGAAACAGAAGTAAGCCATTCAACCCCTCGAGCTTGCTCGGGCATTCAATTTGATCTTGGCTGATCTATACCTCAACTCCCCTTACCTGCTTTAAAAAGAAAAAGAAAGACTTGCAATTATATCGCACCTTTCACGACCTCAGGATGCCACAAAGCGCTTTACAGCCAATGAAGTATGTCTTTGAAGTGTAGTCACTGTTGGAATATAGGAAACGTGGCAGCCAATCTACAAGTTCCCACAAACAGCAACGTGATAATGACCAATTCATTTATTTTAGTGATGTTGGTTGAGGGATGAATATTGGCCAGGACACCTTGGAGAACTCCCCTGCTCTTCTTCAAAATAGCACCATGGGGTCTTTTACGTCCACCTGAGGGGTTTAGTGTCTCATCCGAACAATGGCATCTCATACAATACTGCACTGCAGCACTCTCTCAGTACTGACCTTGCACTCAAGTCCCTGGACTGGAAATTGAACTCACAACCTTTGGACACAGAGGCGAGAGCACTACCACTGAGCCACAGCTGCTCTATATCCCTTAATACCCTCACTCAACAAAAATACTACTGTAACAAATACTTAACTGTAGGGTCAAAGATTGTTTGCAAAAAACCAAAAGGTTGTGAATAATGTCACTGACTGTGACCCCACCTTGCTAGTACAGAATAATCAAACATTCTAATAAATGGTGCTTGTCACTTCAAAATCATTTTACAAGTTAACTGGATAAAACAAAGATTGAAACTACAATTAGCACAACAGTACATGTGTGTCCTTTTTAATATTATATGCATGGATAGGTAGGCTTGCTCCCGCAGCGATTATCCTATTTTTACCAGTTAATTAATGTTATGTAGATTTAATAGACGTGTTCAAAATTATGAGGGGTTTTGATAGAATGGATAGGGAGAAACTGTTTCCACTGGCAGGAGGGTCGGTAACCAGAGGACACAGATTTAAGATAGTTGGCAAAAAAGCCAGGGAGGGAGATGAGGAGAATTTTTTTTTAAACTCAGCGAGTTGTTATGATCGGGAATGCACTGCCTGAAAGTGTGGTGGAAGCAGATTCAATAGTAACTTTCAAAGGGGAATTGGATAAATACTTAAAAAGGAAAAATATGGGGAAGGAGCCAGGGAGTGGGACTAATTGGTATCTCTTTTAGACAGCCGGCACAGGCACAATGGGCCGAATGGCCTCCTTCTGTGCCAAATGATTCTAAGCAGTCAGAACCAGCTGTGGAGACACTCCTTTACCTTTTAATGCAGCTGTTTTCTGAGCTGTGTGGAAATAGATCAGGTTTTTTTTTTGATTCACTGAGGCAGCTTTTAGCAGGTTCCAAGCCTCATGGCATGCTCTTGAAAATCAGTGGTCTGTGTACTTCAAATATTTTCAATCAATCGAGTGACTGATGGGGCAGAAATAATATTTCAGAGGACGATGGGTTGAAGTAATGCATCAAAAACAAGGAAAATAGGTACAGTCGAGAGGAAATCCTTTCGGAAACATTTGCAGATTTAAAAAAATAGAACCGAAATATGAAAATTTGTTGAGCTGTGATTGAATAGCAATTGTGGGCAGCCAGCTATCCTTTCAATTTAACAGACTTATTCAACATTGCAATCCACGTGCCATTTTTTGAACTGTTTTTAACAAGCACATACACGTACCAGGTTGATACACAAAACCAATGACAGTACTATTGACTGGGTTTCATCTCCGCAGCCAGTGCCACTGCCACCATTACAAAGTGCAGTTTTAAAACAGATCTCGCAACACAAGAAAAACATCATCTCAAGCTGTTGACATTGCAGAGCAGCCATCACTCCTATGTTTACATTGGCACAGCAATCTGTTTACACTGCGTTGGAGCAACTGAAATTGGTAAACAGTGAAAATGTCACTGAGCTGGACGTTTTGTCCTGTTGCCACGGTTTCTCCAGAGCGCTGGATGCAGAGCACATTTCATTTTCATCCCTTAATCCTCTTCCAGCCTGTGACTTCTGTAGTGAACCACAACCCTGTTCCTTGTGCTGGTCTCCATAAACCTCTGTTCTTTACTTATTCACCGATTTAATGTTCCTGATTTAAAAGGTAACTTAGAGAGACTGTGCTCACATCTGGTGGAATCCATTTTAAATAGAGGTGTGACTGGAATAAACCACTGTGAAATTAAACAAAAATGTTTTCTAAACCTGAGGGGGAAGTCGTATATTTCTATGCAAATTGGAGTACGAAAGAAAATGTGGGTACATTTTACAATTTAGCTCTTCTGATATAGAGCATCATGTAATAGGTGTGCACATTATGTCGTGGTTATGCTACTGGACTAGTAATCCAAAGGCCTAGGTCTATAATCCTGACAGAACAGGAGTTCAAATCCCACTGTGGCAGCTTAAGAATTTGAATTCAGCTAAAAAGAAATCTGGAAATAAAAGCTGGTATGAATAAAAAGTGACCACCAAGCTGTCGGAATGTTGTAAAATCCTAACTGGTTCACTAATGCCCTGTATGGAAGGAAACCTACTGTCCTTACCTGGTCTGGCCTGTATGTGACTCTAGTCCCACAACAATGTGGTCGACTCTTCACTGCCCTCTGAAATGGCCTAGTAAACCATTCAGTTATATCAAACCACTACAGTGGTTCAAGAAGGCAGCTCACCACCACCTTCTCAGGGCATCTAGTGACACACACATCCCAAGGATGAATTTAATAAAATTATGAATTTGGATGTAGAGATCAGTGTCAATGGATTTTCCTTCCATTGGTTAAGATACCAGACAGCCCCCATGACCTGTGGTAATGTAACTCAAACGAAGGTCAATGCCTTCAGGAGGGAAGGGATCAGGTGGAACTTTTGGAAAGAGAAAAAAAATAGAAAGAAAAGGGAAATTAGTTAAACACATTAAGAACTTTGATCAATTAATTCTGCACCATGATATCTAAAACACAATTTTCTCTAGAAAAAAGACTGAGGGCTGACCTGATAGAGGTCTTTAAGATAATGAAAGGATTTGATAGGGTAGACGTGCTCATGTGGACCGTAAATGCCGGCTTAGACCAGTTGGGCCAATTGTCTTGTTTCTGGCCTGTAGACTCAGGGGGCATGATTTTATCGAGGGGGTGGTGGAAATCCTGATGGAAACCTGGAAGTACGGGTTTCCTGGTCATCATTACGGTTTTGACATAAGGATGTCTTTTAAGTTTTTTTGATGGTTTCCCGCCCAATCAGGTTGGCCTGATTGACAGGCTGGGAGAAGAGGACATGAACAGGTAAGTGTTAGATCGTGGCGGGGGGGTGGGGGGTGGTCAGTGATCATAAGAACATAAGAAATAGGAGCAGGAGTAGACAACATGGCCCCTCGAGCCTGCTCCGCCATTCAATCGGATCATGACTGATCTTCGAACTCAACTCCACTTTCCTGCCCAATCCCCACATCCCTTGATTCCCCTAGAGTCCAGAAATCTGTCTCTCTCAGCCTTGAGTATATTCAATGACTCAGCATCCACAGCCCTCTCATCCCAGGAATTAATGTAGTGAACCTTTGCTGTACCGCCTCTAAGGCGAGTATATCCTTCCTTAGATAAGGAGACCAAAACTGTACGCGGTACTCCTGGTGAGGTCTCACCAAAGCACTGTACAATAGTAAGACTTCCTTACCTTTGTATTACAACCCCCTTGCAATAAAGGCCAACATTCCATTTGCTTTCCTAATTGCTTGCTGTACCTGCATGCTAACGTTTTGTGTTTCTTGTACGAGGACACCCAAGTCTCTCTGAACACCAACATTTAATAGTTTCTCACCACTTAAAAAATATTCTGTTTTTCTATTCTTCCTACCAAAATGAATAATCTTACACTTCCCCACACTATACTCTATCTGCCATCATCTAAAAATGAATAATCTTACACTTCCCCACACTATACTCTATCTGCCATCATCTAAGTCATTAATATAGATTGTAAATAGCTGAGGCCCAAGCACTGATCCTTGCGGCACCCCACTAATTACAGCCAAATAGCCTGAAAATGACCTGTTTATTCCTACTCTCGGCTTCCTGTCCATTAACCAATCCTTTATCCATGCTAATATGTTACCCCCAACTCCATGAGCCCTCATCTTGCATAACAACCTTTTATGTGGCACCTTATCGAATGCCTTTTGAAAATCCAAATATACTACATCCACTGGTTCCCTTTTATCTATGCTGCTAGCTACATCCTCAAAGAACTAATAAATTTGTCAAACACGATTTCCCTTTCATAAAACCATGTTGACTCTGCCTAATCATATTATGATGTTCTAAGTGCCCTGTTACCACTTCCTTGATAATGGATTCCAGCATTTTCCCAGATGACTGATGTCAGGCTAACTGGCCTGTAGTTCCCTGTTTTCTCTCTCCCTCCTTTCTTGAATAGTGGGGTCACATTTGCTACCTTCCAATCTGCTGGGACTGTTCTAGAATCAAAGGAATTTTGGAAGATCATAACCAATGCATCCACCATCTCTGAAGCCACCTCTTTTAGAACCCTCAGATGTCGGCCATCAGGTCCAGGGGATTTATCAGCTTTTAGTCCTATTAGTTTCTCAAGTAATTTTTCTGTACTGATATTCATTACTTTAAGTTCCTCACTCTCATTGGAGTCTTGGTACACCACTATTTCTGGTAATTTTTTGTGTTTTCTACAGTGAAGACAGATACAAAATATTTGTTTAGTGCATCTGTCATTTCCTGATTCGCCATTATAATTTCTCCTGTCTCAGCCTCGAAGGGACCAATGTTTACTTTTGCTGCTCTCTTCCTTTTTACATACTTGTAGAAGCTCTTACAATCCGTTTTTATATTTCTTGCTAGTTTACTTTCATATTCTATTTTCTCTCTTTTTATCAGTTTTTTGGTTGCCCTTTGCTGGTTTCTAAAACTCTCCAAATCCTCAGGCTTACTACTTTTCTTGGCAACATTATAGACCTCTTCTTTTAAACTGATACTAATCCTTAACTTGTTTAATTAGCCACGGGTGGATCACTTTTCCTGAGGAGTTTTTATTCCTCAATGGAATGTGTATTTAAATATTGAAATATTTCTTTACATGTTTGCCATTGCTTTACAACCTCCAAACTCTTTAATTTGGTTTCCCAATCTACCGTAGCCAACTCGCCCCTCATTCCTATATAATTGGCTTTATTTAAGTTTAAGACTCTAGTTTCTGACTTAAGTATGTCACTATCACATTCAATGTGAAATTCTATCATATTATGATCACTCTTCCCTAGATAATCCGTAACTATGAAATTACTAATTAGCCCTGTCTCATTACATAATACATGATCCAAAATAACTTGTTCCCTGGTTGGTTCCATGATGTATTGCTCTAGCAAACCATCTCGAATGCATTCCATGAACTCGTCCTCCAAACTACCTTTGCCAATTTGATTTGCCCAGTCCATATATACCCATATTCCCATCGGGGGTCATCGGTGGGGGGCGGCCAGTGGTCACGGGGTGTGTAGCGCAGTCATCAGAGGGGAGTCGGGGTCGGGGGTCATCGTGTGGGTCAGAGATCGTGGGGGGGGTCTGGAGATCATTGGGGTGGTTTGGAGATTGTGGGCGGGGCAGAGATTGTGGGGGTGGACACTGCAGGTAGGCTTGTTGGGCTTAGGGGAAGGGCTTCTGCACCTCCTGCAAGTTTCGGGCCTTCTCGCCTCCTCTCACATAACGTGAAGGAGAAGGCCCAGGAATCCCGGCCTCCAGGGGTTAAAAACAAAAAACTTGTCAAAATGGTAGACCGCAGCCTCCTCGAAAGCTTTTATTGACTGACCCACCTCCTAAGAGCGGGTTGGTCTCCTGCCCCTCGTCCCGCCTCCGTTAAAACCGAAAGTGGGCGGGTTTTAGATTTTAAAATTTTTTTACTGCTCCCACACCCCGCAACGCCCCCAACCCAACTGTTTTTCAAAGATAAAATCATGCCCAATGTAACTCTGAAAACTAGCGGTGACGTAGATTTTTTTTTTGGTTTAAAAACAAATACGTGGAAATGTCAACTACACAACTTTTTTAAAGCTGAACTTTATTGCTTGTAGTGACAAACCACTATGAAGTATTGCGCTGATTTTTTTTGACCTACAAATACAGCCTCTGGTATCAAATGCCATTTGCAAAATGGAAAAACAAAGCAGTTGGATCGAGAACCTTTGGGGATAATTTTGACTTTGGGCAACAGTGTAAAACGGGCGATATCGGATCAGCCGGCCGTTATACATCTCTCTCGATTGTCATTTCAATTGGAGTCAACGGAAATGGCTTTCTTCAATGGAAATAAATATCGGGAGAGATGTATAACGGAGTGGCAGAACTGATATTGCCCATTTTACACTTTTGCCTGAAAAAATTACCCCCACTGTTTCCAGATTCCATTACTTTACATTTTTAAAAATAATGTGTTTTTCCTGGTTTTCTTGCTCCAGTCGAATCCCGAAACCCACGTTATCCTTTAATCCCAGGGCAGAGGGGTCAAATGCGTAAATCTCTCTGTGGACAGTGCCATTCCATGGGGGAACCCCAATGTCACGGGACAGAAACCAGTACCACAACAGTCCCCTCCAGGAGGGCACCACCAATAAAATAATCGAATCCGAGGTTCAAACAAACTGAAAGACATGGAATGTGAACTAAATCAGTGATTCATTGTTGTGATCACTTGCACAATTAACATCCTGCGGTGCCCACCGTTCTCGGAAGGACTCCAGCTTACCAGGTGGGCACTGCATGGTCCCTGCCCGGGGCCGCCCGGGCGCAGACAAGACCTTGGAATGGTGTTGGGCAGCCAGAGTGACTCTCCCCTCAGGTGCCACAAAGTTCCTTCTCTTGATAGTTTAACCTCTGTGCTCACTGGGCTGCAATAGTTTCACTATGAGCCCAGACCTGAGATGGTTCTCTTGCCAACACAGGGATAGTAATGGTAAATATAGCGAACCAGTGCTGGGCTGATAGTCATAGCCCTTGTTACTGTGTAAATGGCACAAAATAGTGGCGAGTTTGTTAATCATTTTCACAACCTCAAAAACCTAGCAATGAAACAGAAAATCAAAGTACTTTATACGCTGGAGGCACCAAATCAGAAAAGCACAGCAGCGTTGGACATGTGAATAATTAATGAGGTATGAACAATTAAAGCAGTTTTCCTCTCATGAGCGAACATATACTCTCCCCAACAAGCTGCTTCTATTCCAGTTTTCTGACTCTTTCGCTGCCTCTCCTAAAGGCACTGGCTCCGATTTTTGTCTCTCTGCTGCAGTGTGTTTCAACAGGAGCGAGACAGCAGTGAGACCAAAATTGCAAGAATTGACTCACTGCTGACTTCCTGCTCAAAACCTGCCCGGCCGCTGCGATTTTTGAGCGGGCCTTGCACCAGAAACAGGCAGGAGCCTCTTTCTGCCGTATAAATTGGGGTCCTATGATACAGTAAGACCCTGATGCCATTTTGGTAAAGTTCAGCGTGTGCCTGCCGAGTGCCCAACCCTCCCCCACTATACAGAGCAGGAAACAGCCAGAGCCATCGTCTCTTAGAGGGCTCGCTGGAAGCAGTTCTGGCCAGAAGAAAAAGAACACCGCTTGGCACTTTCTGGGCTAGACAATAAGCATAATTGCTCTCCCTGCTCCCCCCTTCAACAATTCTGTTCCCCCCCCCCCCTTCCTCCAATATGGTGCTGTTGGCCTGTGCTCTGTGGTAGCCTGCTGGATTTCTTGCCCCCCTCAAAACAACCCCTTGAATCCTGCGGGGAGCTGGTCATTTATATTTATAATGAGGCCTGACGACCATGGTTCGGGCGCCTGACCGACAACATTGGGTGGGTGTTGCGATCATTCCATCCACTACACATCCGACATGTGCTAATGTCCAAAATTGGGGCCTTCTGACTCCTGGTGAGATGTGGCACCATTGGTACTGGCAGCCTTCTAGTACCTCACTCAAATTGCCATTCTTCATGTGTAAGCCTGGATAGGAGGTGTCAGCAAACTATTGAACTGCAGAGGGCATCCTGATCTCACCCGACATCCACATGTGCATCTGTCAGCAGGGATCACTGAAAGTAGCCAGGAATGGGGGAAAAAAAACCTTGAATGATTTTTCTCCTCCCTAGCCTAGGGTACGTGTCCAAAACTCAACTTAATAACATATGAATGGTAAATGTGCTAGATGGTTATGAAATCAAATCTGTCTATTGAATAAATATCTTACCTATGCTTTAAGAGGATGCCCTGGTGATTCAGAATGTAAATAGAATGCACAGTGTGATATTAAGCCACACAGACCAGAAATATCCCAGATTTAATCCCTGGTTTGTGTTGAGCTAGCCAATCTCAGCCAGGCCAACAATAGGGCACTAGAATTGGTATCAATGTCTCTGGGTTATGGGTCCCAGAGAAGTAGAAGTAGAAATAGGTCCTCCTCTTCAAGTTTATTCAGTGACCCCATCTGGAAGGTGTTCATGTGTAGACATTTGGTGAGAGCAAGATTGGGCTTAGTTGAGATGCTCTAATGACCAAATAACCTGCTGGCTCATTGTCTAGAGCCATACATGGAGAAGGCCAATTGGGTAAGATAGTGGAGGATTGACACCATTCATAGAACCACACTCCAGAGTACGTTATCACATTCAGGAGAAAAGGGCAGAAATTTGGGGAAAAAATATATCTCATAATGTTATCTGTTTATACCATGCATTGTAATGGGTCAGAAAATATTAGGTCCTTGTGTATTGCTGTTGCTGGGTTTGGCAAAGAATTGGAGTGAATTTTTTGTTATTTTTGCATTGCTAAAAGGACCGATGTTTTACATTTTGTTACTTATTCTTAGTTGTATTGTTTAATAAAACCTGCTGCTATGCTGCTAATGGGTCAGAAAATAGGAACAAAACTGAGGAGAAGTTACTGTGGATTAAGGTGCAGCAGCAAATAGTAATGTCATAAAAAATGTAGCATCATCTAAAAGCAGTATAGAAGATTAATGTGTTTGTCAGAGCTACAAGTACAGGGGCCATTTTTAATTGATAAGTTTGGGTTTGTTGTTCATTGGGGGAGTATTGGTTGCTAAGAGATTGTTTGTTTGTATTTCATTTGTGAATTAAATGACAAACAATTGTCTGAGTTTAAACAATTAATGCATTTTTAGGCTTATATAAGGAATGGAAATAGTTCAGTGAAAATTACTCACGTTGACCCTTATATCAATGGCTAAACAATGCAGCTGATGACACAATAGGATATGATTTTGCAGTACTAAGGCAGCATTAGAAGGGAATTAAGAGCCTAGTATAGGTTATGTTTGTGTGAGCCAAATGGTTGACACACAAGCGAGATGATTAAAACTTTGGCAAAGTTTTGGTTTAATAACCTGGAACAGGCCACTTTTCTAATCAAAAAAAAAACCCAGAACCATTTGAATGGAAAGAGTTTTCGGGTTTCATCACTACCATTGGCAGCCGTACCTTCAGCTGCCTAAGACCCAGGCTCTGGAATTCCCTCCCTAGACTTCTCCGCATCACTACCTCATTCTCCTCTGTTAAGACGCTCCTTAAAACTACCACTTTGACCGAGCTTTTGGTCACCAGTCCTAATATCTACTTATGTGGCTTGGTTTCAAATTTGGTTTGATAATGCTCCTGTGAAGCATCACGAGATGTTTTTACTACGTTAAAGGCGCTATATAAATTCAAGTTGTTGTTATTGTTAAGAGCTGACAACCTGATAAAGTGAAAAGGATCCTGTCTAGCCTCCATCCCTCTCTGATTTCTTCAGACGGTCCTCTGAATTATACAAGAGAGGCTGAGAAATATTTTTTTTTAAATTACTGGGACAAAGCAAATTTAAATGTGTTCCTATCAAACTCAAAAAGCACTGCCAATCAAACAAACAAAACCCTCAAGATGCTAGATTTTGTATTGAATAGATTGGGTCAAGTTCCCGATGGAGAAACCAATCATTAATGTCTGGTTAAATATTAAAATAAGCCGGACCATTTTCTGAGAAGGAACCTGGTTTTTAAACTTAATATATACTTATGACAGAAATAAAGAAAACATTTCCATGATACATCATAGACAAAAAGGCTTCATTTTTGTCGCAGTCCTATTGCTTTTTTTAAAAACAGTAATTTTCTGTAGTCTGAGTCTTGTGAAATCACATAGCTTTTACACCAGTTCGAAACAACCCAGTTGTTCTGTTAACCTAATCTAAAATTATACATCACAGTGGGATTTTACTAATGATATACAACTGAGACAAATGGAATTTAAAAGATTACAAGGTTGATATGACTAAGGAAGGCCTTTTGGTTCATCGTATTTGATCCATCCAGAGAGACCTCCAGTTTCCCAGCGCAACATTATCCAAAAGTTTCTTAGATCATTCAAGGATTTTTGTCTCCGCTACCTAACCCCACATAGTGGTCACTGTTTGTGTGAAGAATTTCCTCATGTCAGTCCTAAATTGTCCTTTCACTAGTTTTAACCTGTACCTCCTTGTCCTACTGCCACAGTTTATTTGAAAAAAAGTGCTGTTTTTGATATGATTTTCTAAGGTAGATAATTTTAAAAATGCAGTATTTTTTAAATGAACTTCAAACATCACTATGTTGTAACCAGAACTTAACACTGTATTCGCAGCTTCCAGCTTTCTTTTTTGTGGATAAATTGTTACATTTTCTACACAATTTTTTTTTTGGATGAGACATTATATTACTGAACATCAAAGAGAAAACAACTGTATTACCATTGCATTGTTGAGAATTCCCCAAAGCAGCGAAGAATGCATTAACTTGGTCTTCCAGAATGCTGCCAGATGTCACTTAAATTTCCAATACTTGCAAGCCGTTAGGAACAAATGCCCCTTTGTGCTGCTTTTATTTTTTTGGCAGCTGGGAGTAAATTCCATTCATTGGATCCTAAACCACTGCCAATGTAGCAAGGCTGTAACTCTTCCATCTCAGTCATAATACAGCTGATCTGACTTTATCGTATAATAGGATAAAGTAATATCAAAATAATCAGCAAGGTTGTATCAATAGTTTAATTAATACTTTAAGATTCAGTATCTGCATATCTGATTGCTGACATTTCAAAGTCAAACCTACACTTGGATACAAAGGCGATGTTTGCTTCTCTTGCAAACTGTACCTGCCTTAGGGATTATGTTAAAACAGATACCTTTATATTTTCTAAAATCTCTTTTTTTTCCCCGGTAGTGTTTAATAATATGTAAGGGTTATGTATGAGTTTTAGCTACAAGAAAAATTGTGGAGCCAACCATAGCAAGTCCACCCCCACATTAATCACTTTCATGAAATTAAAACCTGCCATGACTGATTAGGGGATTTACAGCAAGAGTTTTTCCGTCCAGACATTGTACGTCCCTGTAATCACTCATACCGTGTGTTACAATTTGAGTTAAGTCTTGTGTATTCTTAAAGTGCAGTAAGTATAAACCAGGATTATCGATCATCCGTGTAAAACACACACTTTTTTTCCCCAACAACCTTATAGTGTACCAGTTCAGTTTGATTCAATTTTGATGTGTTTAGAGAACTCAGGCTTAATTTATTTACCCACACCTTTAATGATCATTAATTTCATGTGGCAATTCCTGGAAGCAGTGCAACATTTTTGATATTCTTACAGGGAATGTTAGAAAATTGTATTCAAAATTTTGATAGAGTAAATCAGGAGAAACTGTTTCCACTGGAAGGATGGTCAGTGATCTGAGGACACAGATTTAAGATAACTGGCAAAAGAACAAGAGGGCAATTGAGGAAAAAAAATTACATAGCGAGTTGTTATGATCTGGAGTGCCCTGTCTGAAACAGTGGTGGAAGCAGTTTCAACAATAACCTTTAAAAGATAATTAGATATATACTTGAAAAGGAAAAAAAAAATTGCAGGGCTATGGGGAAAGAGCGGGGGAGTGGGATTAATTGGATAGCTCTTTCAGAGAGCTGGCACAGGCATGATGGGCTGAATGGCCTCCTTGTGTGCTGTAAGATTCTATGTTGATTTTGCCAAAAACAATGTGCAGCCAGCAGTGTAAAGGACAGATGTAAAGAAATAGTCTAAATGGAGTGGCAGCCACTCTAGCTGTGTGTTTATTACTCTACTCATAACATTATTTTTTGCTTGTGTTAAAATTGTATAATCATGTAGATAATAATGGATTGCAAGGCAGTAATGTTATTGCAGGCTCAGATGGCTTCAGCGTAGCTCAGTCAGTTTAAACTATCTTTCGGACCCCCACGATGGAATTTTAATTTTGAAATGGTACACACACACACACACACAATCTATGCTATTGTGTGGGCAGTTTTACTTTTAGATTTTTTTTCCCTCAGTGATGGACAGTGATGTCTGGCACACTCACATAGTTGCTGAGTGATGATGCCAACTTTTGCAAGGCATGTCGCAATAGTGGGACATCCCTAACAATGTAAAGCACGCTTCAGTTTCTCAGTAAAAGTTACAGGTAGTAGTTTTGTAACTGAGAAAACTAATGAAGCAGACTGGACAGGTCAGTCAGTGGCTTGGTTCTGGATGCCTGTGTCTCTGCTCAGAGTAAGAAAGGTTCACTACTCCTTCGCTTCAGGGCAGCAGCTAAGTCACTTGGCTGCAGCTGAATCTATTAAGTCAGTTCCTGACAGCTCCAATGATGGATTATTTGAGCCATGAGGGGAGGAAACACCCCGAATACACAAGATGTCCAAGTTCTGCAGTGTATTTGTTTTCAGGTTTTAATTTAAGTCGATGAAAACATTTTCTGCTTTTGGGTGTAATTATCTTTGTTCTAATATGTCATTTTCCACATTTTAAAAGTCAGGAAATCTCATGGAAAATATTAACAATTCCCTATCCCTCAAAGAAATTGTGCTCCTCAAATCATGCAGCTGTCCTTTTCTTTGTCTGACAGGGTACATATTTGCTTTACTTTGAAGGTTAATATTTCTTAACAACAAGCTTGGATTTAAAAAAAAGCAACAACATTTACTTAATCATTTAAAACAAAAGCAGAAGTGATGTTCTCTTTTATAACCCATGTCCAACTCTCCCGTGTTCTCTCATGGCATTCTAATGAAAGAGAAACATGCACTTTATGCTCGAGATAAAACAAGATCCAGAGGAATGGAGGGTAAGAATGTCTTTAGGTGAAAGATAAAATTCAAAGAATGAGGACTGTTACATTCAAAGATGATAATCTCTACTGATTTAAATAATGGATGATTGTGTATAATGCTTACGAGCTTATCCAGTTTTCTTAGGTCCTTGATAGGCCTGCACCTTTTTATTTTATTTAGAGATTACAGAATAACAGAGATTTCTCAACTCTACCAGCCTTTAGGGAATTATTTTTATCAGCTGAGAGCATAATGAAATACCTATTTATGTTAGTGTCATACCTCCCTGATGGAACCCCATAGAATAATTGAACATTAGGATGACTCTGCTAAAAATACTTAGCTGATAACCTTCATAACCCATTAGTGAGTTCTTTTCAGGTCCATGGAACTTCTCCAGCAGATACCAAACCTGACCTTTCCTCACATCTGTGGACAGATCTCCTTCAATTACAGTGTTAAAGAATTAGCTATCTATAAGAAAAAGAGTGTTTTGAGCCAAAGAGGGATTGTAGTTGGCTCCAAAATGTGGCTTCTATCTGCTTTGCTCCGATCATGGTTTGTTTGCCTGTCACAACTGATCTATTTATGGAAGCTGCAACGTGGAATACTCGTTCGTCTTATGTTAACTCTTCATCCTCAATGGCAAACTTTTTCACCAAAAAACTATCAATTATTTCTGAATTTATTTCTTTTCTGTCAATTAAAGGGATTTGAATTACAAAATTATTGAAATAAATGTCCTACAATTATTCCACAATTGAATTATGTGGAGTCTGATTCAAAGTTTGTAGAATTGCTACTCAAGACAACTTTTCTGAGTTACAAGGAGGCCTAAATAAATACAAAACAAAAATGAGCCGTTTTCCTTCACGTTCGTAAAACCTATCAGAAATGTATTGCTGGAACATTCGATGTTAGTAGGCAGGGAGGGGGCAGGGATTACCTTATCTGTGAATGTAGCTGCCAGGTGAAAGAGCCAGAAAAAAAAAGACAGGAATCTTCACTGGATAAATATGGATGAAGGCCATTCAGCCCACCCGAACTCATCCATCCAGATCCCATCGTTGCATCCACATGCTTCCCGGGTTTTTGCCTCCACCACCCTACCCAGAAGTTAACTGCATGTGTTGGTCACTTTTTGTGTGAAGAAGAACTTGATATCAGTCATAGATTGGCCTTTTGCCAGTTGCGGCCTATTATCATGGTTTAGCTTGAAGTAACATTCCAGATTTATTTTTTCTGTACCGTATACCAATTTGTGTAGATCTTTGATAAGTCATTATAATGTGTGAGATCAAAAGACAAACTTGAGATATCTATATTACTAAAATACTGTGATCTCTTTGAGTGTCAGAACCTAAATGATAAAAGAAAAGAGGAATCTGTAAAGTACTACTGAGGGGTTTAGTGACTTAATGATTCTAGCTAGAGATAAAAAGAATGGCTTGCCCTGGATAGGTGAGATAAACTGTCTTTGATAGTTTAATTCTCAATATACATTCTTGTCATAAAGAGGCCCAGTAGTGGGTGAGCTTGGATACTGTAACTAGCTGATATTTATTTATGAGAGAATTTAAGAGCCTTTGGATTTTTACTGTAACCATGGTGATAAAAGTTAAAAAGGGATGTAAAAAGAGAATTTGAGGAAAGGAATTTGCAAGTCAGTCCGTGCTATAAACTCCCCAATTTTAAAGAGGATGTTGAAATGAAGCCTCTTTTATACTGCTGCTGTTTTGCTTTGGAAACCAGGAGTCCGGGTGTCCATGAGCCAGCTCTCAGTGATCACACTGCTCAATTCAGCTCTCTTATCCTAGTGGCAGAACCTGTAGACCAGTTTTTCGAGGTGAGGGAGGCAGATTTAGTGGTGTATAACTTTCATTTATATAGCATCTTTAACATAATAAAATACCCTGAGCCACTTCACAGAAGAAACATGGAAAATGGACCATGAGCGAAGAGAAGAGCTATTAAGAGGGGCGACCAACAAGCTTGGTAAAAGAGATGGATTTTGAGGAGGTCTCTAAAGGAGGAGAAAGCGTTGGGGAGGCAAACAGGTGGTGAGGTAGAAGCTGGCTCATAGATACCAGTCTCCCAGAATCCAAACCAAAACAGTGAAAGTATAAATGCAGCTTCACTGTCTTAAGATTTTACTGAACTGCCTATTCCCACATTACAACAGTGACTACACTTCAAAAGTACTTCATTGGCTCTAAAGCACTTTGGGATGTCCTGAGCTCATGAAAGGCGCTGTATAAATTAAAGTCTTCCTTTTCTTTATTGTTATTTTAAAAGTAACAAATAGCTAAATGCCTTATGCCAGAAATTTATTCTTTCATCTGAGCATTACCAAACCAATTAGCTATCTAATTAAAAGAATCTTAGCAACAATATTGAGCAACTACAAAGTGTTAACATGTACTGGAAACTCATGCTATAAAGTAGCCAAGTTTTTGCTGAAATGTGCTTTTAATGTAATTGGATACTGGGGATGAATTTCCTTTATTTTGTCTTCATACTTTGGCTGCAGATATCTGAATCCTTGATCATTTACTTTGGAGATTTTAATCAAACAAGTCGGTCCTCATTACCTGAGGGCATGGATACATCCATTCCAGTCTGCCAAGGATTGGACATGTACCTATACGGCCAATACTACTATAATAACACCTCTGCAAACCATCTAGACTCTTGATAGTGCCAGAGCTCATGGACATGTAATTACCACTTGAACATCAAGAACTGGATTATTCACCTTTACACAAAATCAGAGTTTTAAAAAAGGGTTATGAAAGAAGAAAGAAGGGATTGTGTATATACACTCTCTAGGTTATGATTAACTGGACATGACCCCTTCTCTGCTCCTGGATGCAAAGCATTAACAAATAAAAAGATCCCAGTTGCTATGGTTTTCGCAATAGTCAATAGACGCTATTGTCAAGGGGGGTGGGGGAGGGGGTGCTTCTGATCACTATCCAAGGTGCAATGCTGCAAGTGAGGACATGGTCAGACTCTGGTATGATGGCCCCCATTGTGGAAAAACAGATCAACACTCGCCAAAGCAGGGGCACAGACGAACAATGCCCACTTGGATGAGAAGGCAATCTCTGCCCGATGAACCTTCACTGAGGATGAGTCAGCATCTGCCAGTGAACAGCAGAGAGAACTGCAGGAGAAAAAAAAATACAAATCTTTCCTTCTTACTTTCTTTATGTTACTGCTGTATCACACATTTAATTCTGTTTATGAGACTTGAATAGGCAATTTCTTAGCACTGTAATGAGAATTAGTTTATTCATCATTCTGGTTCAAGATTGGCATCAGAAGGTTTAAGAGATGGTTATGTATAATGCTACATTTGAACCCCTGCCAGTTAATTAGAGTACTGCTACACAGTCGAATTATATGCACCTGGGATCATACAGCTAGATCCATGGGTAGGACTCTGCTACTAACCCCTCTATTAAGAAAACAACAGTATACTTGTGAACCAACAACATTTCTAGCACCTGTTCACGTGTTCACACAAGAGCTGGGAAAGCAGCGGATTTACCCTGGGCTGAAGTTGCCCCACTCATGGACTGTGTCGCACCCCTTCTGCTGAAACATCACACATGCATAGAAAGGATGAAACATGGTGCATTATGGAGTGAACTCAGTTGCAGGAAATGAGCAGTTTTACTGTCAGCACTTTCCATGGAGGAAAATTGAGAACAAATTTGGAAACTATGGAGCACCTTCACCTGGTTAATTGTTTTTAAATGAAGGCTTGTTCCTGCTTAGTGTATTTTTTTTTAAATCAGTAAAATGTTTGTTAAACAAAAAGGAGAGGTTATTCACAGCTTTTGTGCCCAGTAAGAATAATGAAAGAAAGACTTGCAGTTATATTGCGCCTTTCATGGCTTCAGGACATCCCTAAGCACTTTACAACCAATGAAGTATTTTTGAAGTGTAGGCACTGTTGTAATGTAGGAAATGCAACAGCCAATTTGTGCACAGCAAGGTCCTACAAACAGCAATGTGATAATGACCAGATAACCCGTTTTTAGGTATTGGTTGAGGGATAAATATTGGCCAGGACACCGGGGAAAACTCCCCTACTCTTCTTCGAAATAGTGTCATGAGATCTTTTAGATCCATCTGAGAGGACAGATGGAGCCTCGATTTAACGTCTCATCTGAAAGACAGCACCTCCGACAGTGCAGTGCTCCCTTAATATTGCAATGGAGTGTCAACCAAGAGTACGTGCTCAAGTCCCTGGAGTGGGACTTTGAACCCACAATCTTCTAATTCTGAGGTGAGTGTGCTACCACTGAGCCAGGATTGACACTTTTGGGGGTACTGCTTTGTGGGGCCTTTTGACCTCAGTCAGCTCTCACCCAGAATCCTGATATTAAAAAAAACTTGAAAATTTCAACCAAATACTTAAAGTACATTGTACAAAAAGAGAACATATAAAAATAATAATCCCCTGCAGCTCAACAAATGTTTAATAGTATTCACTGTCATGGATAAGGTTAGCAAGTCCTTCACTTTGTAACTTATCAGTGGAGAAATGGTGCAGATAATAAAAAAAAAATCAGTGGATCGATTTATTTTCGTGCATTTAATGGCTTTCACAATGGGTTGCTTCATTTCGTAAAACTACTTTATTGGAGCAGGAACTGAATTCAACAAAACAGTGGGGGTCTGGGGTAATGTTGATGAGGATAGTGATAAAACTGTAGTGATTCCCTGGAGGAGCGAATGCATATTTTCTCTTTTACATCGCATGGTGAATGCATCTGAAAGTTTTCATCCTTAGCCGTTCAGTCAAGTCTAATTGCTTTCCCTTTTTTTCAGACCCTGGCTGTGAATAGTTTCTGTGCCACTCTTGTTGCTTTCCTCAAACACTCTCAACGTTGGCAGTACTCAGGGCCTTAGCTGACTTGGCTTTTATATATGAAGAGTGCTTGGACTCCACCAATCCACTCCCCAGGGGCCTCTCAATCAACCCCACTGTAATGAACTGCAGCAAAACAACAACAACTTGCATTTATATATTGCCTTTAATGTAGAAAAACATCCCAAGGTGCTTCAGGGAGGCATATCAGAAGAATATAAATGCCAAGCCAATGAAAGCCAGTATTAGTATTGGTGACCAAAAGCTTGGGCAAAGAGGTAGATTTTAAGGAGGGTCTTAAAGGAGGAGAGAGGTAGAGGAGTGTAAGGAGGGCCTATGTAGTTGAAGGCATGGCTGCCAATGATGGGGCGAAGCGGGGAGGGGTGGGGGGAGGGAGAAGGGAGGGAGGTGCACAGGAAGCCAGAGTCGGAGGAAAGGAGAGTTCAGGGGGACGGTTGTAGGGCTGGAGGAGGTTACAGAGATAAAGAGGGGTGAGGCCATGAAGGGATTTAAATACAAGGATGAGAATTTAAAATTTGAGGTATTGGGGAATGGGAGTCAATGTAGGTCAGTGAGAACGAGGGTGAGGGACAAGTATGAGGATCAGCGAGGGTGATAGGTGAACAGAACAGGTTCTGGGCAGCAGAGTTTTGGATGAGCAGGAGAGAGATCGAGCTTGAGGGGAAAGAGTTAGAAAACCCAGCGGCCAATTGGGAGTTGCATGTTTGGATATAAGAGCAGTCAAACACTTAGGGTTAGAATGCGTCACGAGAAAAAGAGTGTTTTACTTTGTAGGATCTGTACAGAAGGTACCAAGTGGAAGAACTGGAACCTTTATTGCTGTTTACAGACAAGCGTTCACTGTGGGAGTCTTCTGAGTCCTGCAGAATCAGTAGGCGGACTAAATGACTTTTTACACGTCATTGAAACAAAAACATTAACTGAAGCCCGAGGTGCAGGGTTCCTACATGGTGTTTAATTTAAATTAATACTGTATGGTCAGGTTGTACAAGCACATTTTTTAGTTTGCCTATTCCCATACCATGCACCATTTCCCTTATGAGAAGGTGAGCAATCAAGCGAACAAGTATTAAGCTCTGAAACAGTGGCCGAGCCATTCGATTGCGCCCCAAAAAAGTGGGGGGGGAGGGCTTGCAATGCATGTGTCCGTTAGTGTTGTCCCAGGCAGCACGTAATATTCGCTCTGCCTGCTCGTTATCATGATTTAGGCGTTCAACCAGCGCTATCTGCGCTGTACATTGGCTGCACGCCCGTTTGGGGAGGGCTGGATATCAGGTGTCTTGGTTGCCACTTAAAGGCAGCCAGCACCGCTTAATGGGGGATGTGCATGCTGCCTGCAGGCAACAGGGAGCCAGTTCTGTACACAGAAATGCACACTCTTCCACCACCTCCAGCCTCACTGCTCACAATACTCCCCTCTCCTGCTCCCCTTCACTCTCCTACAATCACTGTACCACACTTCCTTCTCCTCTCACTCACACGCTTACCACTATTGCAACCCTCACTTCTCCACACCTCACATCTGACATAGTGTGCATCAGCTATTCTACCATGATAGTCACATTCTCTAAACACCTCACAAGATTGTTAATGCTGGGTCCTTATGACCGAGAGGTACCTTGTCAAGGATAATAGACTTGTCAAGTTTGTTCTGTTGACCATCGATAGGCGACTCATCACGGGGAAAATGTAAATTACCCCCCAGTGCCGGCTCTTTGAAAAAGCTATCCAATTAGTCCCATTGCCCTGCTCTTTCCCCATAGCCCTGTAAATTTTTTCCTTTCATGTATTTATCCAATTCCCTTTTGAAACTTACTATTGAATCTGCTTCCACCACCTTTTCAGACAGTGCATTCCAGATCATTACAACTCGCTGCGTAAAAAAATGTTTCCTCATGTCGCCTCTGGCTCTTTTGCTGATCTCCTTAAATCTGTGTCCTCTGGTTACTGATCTTTCTGCCACTGAAAACAATTTCTCCTTATTTACTCAATTAAAACCCTTCATGATTTTGAACATCTCTATCAAATCTCCTCTTAACCTTCTCTGTTCTAAGGAGAACAACCCAGCTTCTCGCCACATAACTGAAGTCCCTCATCCCTGATAGCACTCTAATAAATCTTTTCTGCACCCTCTCCAAGGCCTTCACATGCTTCCTAAAGTGTGGTGCCCAGAATTGAACACAATACTCCAGCTGAGGCCTAACCAGTGTTGTATAAAGGTTTAGCATAACTTCCTTGCTTTCGTACTCTGTGCGTCTATTAATAAAGCCCAGGATCCCATAAGCTTTTTTTTTAAAAACAGCCTTCTCAACTTGTCCTGCCACCTTCAAAGATTTGTGTGTATACACCCCCAGGTCTCTCTGTTCCTGCACCCCCTTTAAAATTGTAACATTTAGTTTATATTGCCTCTCCTCATTCTTCCTACCAAGATGTATCAATTCACACTTCTCTGCATTAAATTTCATCTGCCATGTGTCTGCTCATTTCACCAGTCTGTCTATGTTCTCCTGAAGTCTGTTATTATCCTCCACATTGTTTACTACATTTCCAAGTTTTGTGTCATGTGCAAACTTTGAAATTATACCCACTCTACCCAAGGCCAGGTCATTGACATACATCAAAAAGAGCAGTGGTCCTAATACCAACATCCGGGGAACACCACTGTATGCTTCCCTCCAGTCTGAAAAACAACAGTTCACCAACACTCTCTGCTTTAGCCAATTTTGTATCCACACTGCCACTGCCCCATTAATCCCATGGGCTTTAATTTTAATTACAAGTCTATTATGTGGTACTTTATCAAACACCTATTGAAAGTCCATATAAGCAACATCAACCACATGACCCTCATCAACCCTCTCCGTTACTTCATCAATGAACTCAATCAAGTTAGTCAAACACAATTTTCCTTTAACAGATCCATGCTGACTTTCATTTATTAGCCCATACTTTTCCAAGTGCCAATTAATTTTGTCCTGGATTATTGTCTCTAAAGGTTTCCCCACCACCGACGATAGGCTGACTGGCCTGTAATTGCCGGGTTTATCCCTCTCCCCTTTTTTGAACAGGGGTATAACATTTACAATCCTCCAGTCCTCTGGCACCATCCCCACATCTAAGGAGGAATGGAAGATTGTAGCCAGAGCCTCTGCAATTTCCACCCTTACTTCCCTCAGTAACCTCGGATGCATTCCATCTGGACCAGGTGACTTTTCTATTTTGAGCACGGCCAATCTTTTAAGTACCTCCTCTTTATCTATTTTTAATCCTATCCAATATCGCTACTACCTCCTCTTTTACTGCTATAATGGCAGCATCATCTTCTCTAGTGAAGACTGATGTGAAGTATTCATTCAGTACCTCAGCCATGCTCTCTGCTTCCATAAGAAGATCTCCTTTTTTGTCTCTAATTGGTCCCACCCTTCCTTTGACTACCCCTTTACTCTTTATATGTCTATAAAAGACTTTTGGGTTCCTTTTTATGTTAGCCGCTAATCTATTCTCATATTCTCACTTACTTTCTTTTTTAGATTTCCTCTCTCCTTTCTGTACTCAGCTTGGTTGTCTACTGTATTATGAACCTTACATTCATCATAAGCCTCCTTTTTCTGTTTCATTTTAATCTCTAAATCTTTAGTCATTCAGGGACCTCTAGCTTTGGATGCCCTTCCTTTCCCCCTCATGGGAATGTGTCTACTCTGTACCTGAACCATCTCCTCCTTGAAGGCCTCCCATAGTTCAATTACTGTTTTGCCTACCAATTTTTGATTCCAATCCACCTGGGCAAGATCCCTTTTTAACTTACTGAAATTTGCCCTCCTCCAGTTAAGCATTTTCACATTTGATTAGTTCTGGAAAAGAACAAGAAACATTCTAAACCTAATGATATTATGATCACTGATCCCCAAATGTTCCCCCACTGAAACAAGCTCCACCTGTCCCACTTCATTCCCCAGAAATAGATCCAGCATTGCTTTCTTCCTCACTGGGCTGGAAACACACTGTTCAAGAAAGTTCTCTTGTACACATTTCAGGAATTCCTCTCCCTCTTTGCCCTTTACACTGTTCCAGTCTATATTAGGATAATTGAAGTCCCCCATTTCTAACTACTCTATAGTTCTTCAATCTTTCTGTAATTTACCTGCAAATTTGCTCCTCTATCTCCTTCCCATTATTTGGTGGCCTATTCTGGATCCAACAAGATAGAGATTGTCAGTGCTACGGGACACTTTCACAGTTTTGCACCCAGTATCTGCATTAACCACTCCCAGCGTAGCTGAAGACATGTGTATTATTAAGTATTTGTTTTGAGTTTTTATCTGCTTTAAAATTTCCAGCTTCTATTTAAAAATAAGTTAAGTGTGGGTGAAAATCAGGAACACAATGGGGCAGATTGTGACTTGTGCAATAGTGTAAAACGGGCGATAGCGAGTTGGCAGGTCATTTTACATCTCTCCTGATTTTCGTTTTTATCTACCCCCAGTTACTTTTTATGGGTAAAAATCTGGAGTTGAAGGGAATTTAATGAAAATGTGGCAAAAAAAATGTTTTCTTTAAAGGAAAGTGCATAACCACAGAAAATCTTTAAAAAGTTTTATTTTGAACAAAGTTGCATAATTGTCACGTTTGCTGGTTCGCTGAAGGGGAAACAAATGAAAAACACAACACACTGCACCAGATGCTGTCCTCACACAGAGCTGAAAGAGGCGTATAGATCCAAATCTCCCGAGAGTCACGAATATCACACACAGGTCAGTAACTCTTATCAATTTTCTAGTGAAATCTGATTAGGAAGAGTTTGAAATCTAGGAATTTATCAGGGGAAAATCATTAAAAGCTGAAAGGAGCTTAACTGAGAAAAGCTCTCTCTGCCTCGACTCCAATCTCAGAACAGCAACACCTGCCTCCCCACATCCATTTCCCATAAGATTCCAGGATCAAAGATGATAATGTCAGTGTTGCAACTCACTGCACCTCTCAGCTCTCTCCCCTGCCAATTACATTATTAATTAACGTTAGAATAGTTTCTGAACTTCTATAATGATGCAGTGGATAATTTGTACAGAATGCAAATTCACTTTCTGATTAATGGTTTGTTGGTTTGTTGGAAAATTGCTACACCCTGACCGGATTAATTTCCCACTTCCCACTTGTGCTTTGGAAGATCACGGACGTGAGCCCAAAACCTTCATCGGTGGGGTGGTCAGCATTCAGTTTAATCACGAGGGGAACTTGGTTTCATTTGGGTAGAGCTCAGGACCCTTGTGAAGCTTTTTCTGTTCTTCAGTTACTTTGATCTGTGACCTAAAATGGTCACTTATGATGGCAACCATGATGGTTAAAGTTTCTTACTGATCAACAGAAATCATTTAACTCAAAACTGAGATACTAGAAGATCTTGTGTGGTTGGGCTAGATAACATTGCGAGGGTCAGTTGTAGCATCGCTGCGGGGTGAGACGCCACAGCATCGCTCCGTGGGCATATGATATACTAACATTCCATGGGAGCCCAGCTGTAGTAAAACGTCATGGAGTAGAGGAGCAGAGAAAACTCAAGGGCCAATTTTAACCACCCGCCCTGCGGAAACCAGGCCGGCGGGCAGTTATAATGGCCGCAGCAACTTACTAGCTGCGATCCTGCTGCCTTCCTGCGAGTTGGAATTTTAACCTGCCTTTTTGAGCAGCCAAGCGAGGCATCCACCAGATAGCAGCAGGGTCCTCCTTTAAATATGCAGATCGAACTCTGATGACTTAATCAGGACCCAACTGCAATTTTAACCAGAGGCCTGCGCAGGGAAGCCTTTGTGGCTTCCAGGCCAGCAACAGATGCGGGGCCAGAAAGGTGAGTAAACTAAAAAATTATTGTGGGCCAGGAGGTGCAGGCTCCTGGGGAGAGTTAAAATCCTGGCTTTACAGTTCAGATACGTAAAAGTGGGAGGATAAGTTGGTAAAGCTGTTGTAAAAAACACATGGAACCATGGGATTCCAGGTTTTATAAATAGGGAGATGGAGTATAGAAGCAAAGAGTGAAAGCTAAACCTTTACAAAATCATTGGCTAGGCCACAGTTAGAATACTGACATGGAAATTGGTTTGTGCTGGCGTGATCTGGGCACAGGGAACGATCCCTGTGCTGGAAGAGGTAGGCCAAAGACCCATCCAATTTTGGCCTTAGGCCTAATTTCCATGAGACCAGTGAGCAGCAGAGACCTGTTGGGCTTCCCCAGGCAGCTCGACCGTGAAGAGGATTTCAATTTTGGGCCGCTGCGTTGCTGGCACCAGCCCTCAGGTAGGTCCTGCGAGAGGCGGTGGGGGGAGGGGGGGTAGTGATCGGGAGGGTGACCACAACAGGAGGTCGGAGGGAGTTGGGGGGGGGGGGGGGGGGTGAACAGCGATCCGTAGAAGGAGAGGCGTCAGCGATTGGTAGAGGGAGGGGGCGATCAAACGGGGGAAGGCAACGGTTATCGGCACTGCAGTGGAACTGGGAGGAGCATTCCTGTACTTCATGTCTCCACATTCAGGTAAGTATGCAGGTTAGGCCGCACGTAGACCACATGGAGTGTCACAGGTGTCAGTGCCAGCTGCACTTAGGGAACCGCGATTTTACAAAGGGGGCCTCAAACAGACATTACTACCTTTATTTGAAGACACAGAAGGCCTAATGCCTGTTTCAGATGCGTGCCCTGGACTCCACTTTTCCTGCCTTTACCGACATGGCAGGGGGCACACTTCCAGTGTGTATTAAGAGGCGCACCCCTCCCGCCATATTAGATGCTTAGGCGCCAGTTTTGCGTCTGATAAAAGGGGGTGGCACCATCCAATTTCTAAGCCAGTGTGTCCAGTTTTGGATGCCTTGCTCTAGGAAAGATGTTAAGGCCATGGACAGGGTGCAGAAGAGATTCACTGATACCAGGCATGAGAGGCTTTCGTTATGAGGAGAGATTATGAAACAAGGGATTATTTCTTTAGAATCAAGAAGGAAAAGAGAAGGACAAATAAGATATTCAAAATCATGAGGGGTTTGGATAAGGTAAATCAGGAGAAACTATTTCCACTGGTCAATGACTTAGTAACTAGAATGCTAAGATCATCACCATAGTGGGCTGAATGACCTCTTTTTGTACTGTAAAATCCTATGATTCTATGGTTCTATTATTCTATGAAAGATCCTTTGGTCTTGCAAATTACTTGTAATTTCTGTCATCAGCAGTTTTACCCAGCTGGATACAAAGCAAAGCTAATTATAGTGGCCAATGATCTTTGACCTTAAAGTCAATTAGAAACAGAGAGGAGTGCTCCTTTAATGCAACAGTATGCGGATTGTATATTTTTTTGTAGAACTAATTTTCTAAATAAAATATTATTTATCATTTTGGATTGCATAACATCGTAGTTCCATTTAGCACATCATTGCTCAGCCCACGTTATGTTTAATTGGAATTAAAACACTCTCAGTGATAACTGCCCAACTCTGACGCAGCCCACCCACTACCTTTACAGGCACGCATAACATCTACACCCACACAAGGTTAGTGCAATTGAAATGTTGAACCAGAGAACGCAGGAGATTGGGGGAGGAGAGAGTGGTGGGAGGAGAAGGAGGAGGAGGGGAAGAAGAAAAAGAGAAGGAGAGAGTCATCGTGGAGTGAAGAAAAAGCAGCATTTTGAAAATCATGGTCAAGAGCAGCATTCGAGTCTCCCTATTAAACCAATTAAAATACTAATTAATGACTATCATTTACATTTTTTTTTCAAACTGTTTTCTCCAGCAGTGCAAAAACTATCAGTAAAAGATCATCATTAAAAATAATTTTTAATACTTACCATGCTGAATAAAGAGGAATTCTATATAGTGACCATAGCAAATGCTGTTACTGGAGCTCGAAGTAAACACAGTACTGCTTTAAACACTTCCCTTTCTTCGAAACAATTAGTAGTACAGTGCTAGAACCTGGTACTTGGGAGCTAACCAAGTAGCACATTACAGTTAGAGTCCCAATGATATTCTGGCTACTGCCTATACAGGCTGTGTTTGAGCAAAGGAGATTTCTGCTCCCAGTATTTCATAATCTTTCGTTTCCATATTCTGCTCAGTGCACCTTTGGCAAATGGAAGACAGAGGCCAGGCAGCGGTTAGGCCCAGTCCTAATAACTCTTAACTTTATCAAAAATCAATATCACAACCCATGACACAAGATTACCTCCAATTCCTTGCGCTTTTATATTTGCCAATAATCTCTTTAGCAGGACCCTGGAAATCCATATGGATAACACCCATAGACACACCCCTATTCACCATGCTGGTAACCTCCTAAAAAAAATTGAAATAGATTCTTCAGACATGACCTACCCTTCACAAATCCATGCCAACTCTTTGATCAGCTCTTACTCGTTCAAGTGTTCAGTCACTCTGTCTCTGATTGTAGATTCCAGTAACTTGGTTTCTCCCCCATCCCTCACCCTCCTTTCTTAAAAAAAGTGTGGCTTTTTAATCTAAAAGGCACAATTCTTCAATGTAGAGCTTTGGAAAATTATGACCATCTCCTCTGTAATTTCCTCACCTATTTCCAGCTGGGGCGGAAACCATCAGGTCCTAGAGATTTGCCTGTCTTAAGTCCCATAATTTTCTCCATTACCATTTTAAAGAGCTTATATTAAGTCCCCTTGACTTATTTTTATGTTCCATTGCATTATTATATTCCCTTGTACCACTGGTATTTTGTCCTCTTTCTCCACTGTGCAAATAGATACAAAAGTACTCATTTAACGAGTCTGCATTTTCCTTATTGTCCATTATAGTCTCACCTGCATCTGTCCTTAATGTGTGCGCATTTCCTTTTACCCCTCTCTCTTGATATATTTATAAAAACTGGTGTTGTTAGCTTTCATATCCCTTGCAAGCTTTTCTCATGTTCCCTTTTTGCACCACTTATTACTTTCTTTGTATCTTTTCGTTGTTTTTTTATAGCTCTGCCAGTCTGCGAGCTTTCCACTTTTTCTTGCGTTTATGTAAGCCATTCCTTTTAGCATGATACTCTCCGTGACAACATTAATGATAATGTCATTGTGCTGGACTGAATGGCACCTATTTTATTCCGGAATGCAAGTAAAATAGATGACAGACACAATAATGGGTATTATCTTACTGAAGACCCTGTTTGGGGAATGTTTGTTTAGGAAAAGAGCTGAAAAAGAGATATGCCTGTTGTGTTGTGGTGAAATTATGTGTAAGCAACAGTGTGATGGTTTTTAATTCAATTTATGATCATGCCATTTTTTCGTGAAGGCAGTGCCTGTTAAAAAGAGGGAACAAACAATTTTCAACCTTTTTTTGAGTCAGCCGTGGCTCAGTGGGTAGAATTCTCACCTCTGATTCAGAAGGTTGTAGGTTCAAGTCTCTCTCTAGAGACTGGGGGCATGATTTTAACTCGGAAAAACGGGTGGGTTGGGGGCAGTGTTCCATGCTCATTAGAGTGAGGGATGACTTAATTTTTCCCACTGCAGAGTGGAAAGTACAGCAAACATTCCATTAACCCGTGACCAAAGACAGCTTTATCCAAATAGCCTGAAAAACAGATGATTGGAGAAGATGCACGCGACTGTGCAACCACTCAAGAGCAGCAGGCAACATGAATTTCACAGGGATTGTGAAGCTATGCCAGGAGCAGGGCTAACTGAATGAAAAGAGTTTTCTTTCCAGTGGAGAAGGCAGAATATGGTCACTGAAAGTTAAAGGTTAACAAACACAACTCAAGACATTTAATCAATGATGAAACAATGCCAAGAAACTATCACAATTATCAAACTGTAAATCGACAAAATGCAAGTCTTACATTCTAATCATATTTTCTCCGGTTAAAGCACAATTAGAGGTATAACAGAATTTTTTTAAAAGTTGAAAATTCTGATCTAGGGGCAAAGACAAACATATTCTCTATAAAAATGCATGGCATAGTAAAACGTATCCTATAAGCATACAGTGGAAGTATCTTAAGAAAGGCCATTCAGCCCATCAAGCTTCAACTCCTTTCACAGTCAACTCTATCACGAGTTCACCCCGAACACCCTATATAATACACCCTTGACTATTGAAGCAACAATTATTTGTTCTTTATTGCAGTTTTGATTAATGTCTGTTACAACAAAAACTCATCAAGTAAAACAACTATCAATGTCAAGGTTGCAGAGTTTAAGGGACCAAGTAACTCCCAGAGTGACAAGGTGCTATCATTTCACTGTTCATTCAGTGCTTGGAAATGCTTATTAGCACGTAAACTCAACTAGTCCCATGTATATTAGGAATATTTTGGGATGGAAATTGGCCTTCATTCTGTCCATTTTCCAGGCAGAAAAATGCAGCTAAAAGGACCAATTTCGCAGGGCATTTGAAATACACCCAATGCCATATTGGCCTCGAACAATATTCAGGCGTCCTGGGCAGCCACTTTAAACAGACCCCTTGAATATATTAATGAGGGGCCTAACGCCTGTTTAACGACCCCTTGAAGAAATTCACCAGTGCTGAGTGGAGCAGGTGCTCAGGCTTTCAAGACTTTGCTGCGGCCCAGCCAGCAGCCACCAACTAAAACGGTTAGCTTTTCTTTTTAAAACTTACTTTGATGTGGAGCCGGGAGTGGTACCCCTCCTGTTCTCCTTTCAGAACATACCCGAGAGCCGCTGCCGGCGAGGCAAATGGCCCAAATCGGGCAAGATGCCTCTGGAGGCGCGATTAGGGTTGCCAACCCTCCAGGATTGGCCTGCAGTCTCCAGGAATTAAAGGTTAATCTCTAGGACAGTGCTGTGAGCAAAACCCAGGAGAAAAAGCATAGGGACGTTAAAAAAAATTGTATGTTGTTTTCATTTCCTTTGAGCAATACCTCCAGGAGTACATTTAACCAGAATTGGTAACCCCAGGCATGACAGGTGTTGGCAGCTCAACCCAATTATTCAGATGAGACCAGAGGCCCTAATTCGATCGGGCTTCAGGCCTGCTCTTTCGGGTGCTGGGATCATCCCCTGCACCCACTCCACACCAAATTTCTACCCCTTTAAATCTAATTTAAGAAAAAAAAAATCTAATTTTGAATTCTGCTGGAGCATGGTGAATCAATTATCCTGAAGACTTTATTTTAAAATATAATAAAATCCTTAAGCGAGCTCCATGTGGCACTAATTTGGTCGTCTAACTCAAAAAGGGCCTAAGGATAGACATTTTGTGAAATGGAAAAAAATCATACTGTGTTCTTCTGACATTGTGGTTGGGGCAGATTGGGAGGGATTTTCAGAAATGTTAAAAGGGCACAAATGTCTTTCGTATAAGCTTTTTTCTGCCCTGCACAAAGAACTTTGCTCCTCAACGGGAGAAAAAAAATCTCAATGCTTTCTTAAGGCTTCCGTGTCAGTCTCAATCCAAGTAGCTAGACTAACACAAGGTGCAAAAATGCAAGTCATTTTCAAAACACATTCCGTTCTACAGAAATCTGTAAGCCATTTCTGTGATGGTAGTTGTAATAGTCTCCTGAAAATAGCTCTTAACCAGGCAGACATTTTTTGGCAATAAAAATCCATGCCACACTTTACATAGCATTTTGAGATTTGTTATTTTCGGCCTTGCCGCTCTATTGGTGTCTGCATGCTACAAACCATGCCATGTGAGAGAGTGGGCAGGTGAACTGGCAGTGCTGCTCTATCAATGGCCCACAAAGAACTACATGAGACCAGAATGGTGCAACTCGTCCTCTTGTCCTGCTTCTGGGGAAAGTGTCTAAATTCTTCATGGTGGCATGGCCAAAATTGATTTTAAAAAATCGTTCTCTGGATGTGGCATCGCTGGCAAGGCCGGCATTTATTGCCCATTCCTAGTTGTCCTTGAGAAGGTGGTGGTGGGCCTTTTTCTTGAACCGCTGCAGTCCGTGTGGTGAAGGTGCTCCCACAGTGCTGTTAGGTAAGGAGATCCAGGATTTTGACCCATTAACAATTGGGTTATCACTACATAGGTAAATACAGGCACACATCTGGACATGTGCATTACATGGGGCAGTGCATTCAAGCTCCAAACAGCTGTCATCCTCAACTGAAGGTCAGCGGCCTTCTGCCTCCCATCCTCCAGTCACTGGGGAAGCACCTTGTAGGAGCACTAGGAAAGGTAAAGGCACACGCAAGGGAATAAGGGAATGCACAAGGGTGAATAGTCTCATTTTGTATGCATTATCTAATGAATGAATTTATAAATGTGGATTTGAATTTGCATTTGTTGGTGGTTTTTATTGTTGTGGTGCCCTGAGGAAGGAACCAATATGTAATCATAAGGAGACTGATTTGATGGTCAGTGAGAGAGGAAAGGTAAGGAGTGTGGGACTGTTGGTGAATGGGGAGGTGTCGTTGAGGTTACTGGTATCATTCATTATAAATCTGATCACTTAGAGCCCTGGCAGAAAGGGCCTGTCTATGTTGTAGCCTCCCTTCCTCTTCGTCCACTTCCTCTTCCACTTCCTCCTCCTCTGCTTCCTTATGCTCCTCCAGTTCTCGCCTGATATGAGGGAACAGCCCTTGCCACCATGTAATGGTCAAGTTGTGCAGCATACGGCATACTATCACAAATCTTGATACCCGCTCAGCTGAGTACTGCAGGGCTCCCCCAGAACGGTCCAGGCAGCGGAAGCGTTGTTTGAGGATGCCTATGGTGTGCTCTCTGATGTCCCTTGCGGTAGCATGGCTCTCACTGTAGGCCTGCTGTGCAAGTGTACGTGGGTTCTTGACTGAAATCATGATCCACGTCATGACGGGATAACCCTTGTTGTCCAGTAGCCAGTCTTTGCTCCACTTGCATTTGAACCAGCACGGCAAGTCAGAGAACTGTCGCAGAATGAACGAATCATAAGAGCTGCCAGGATAGTGGGCATTGACCTGCATGATGCGCTGCCTGTAGCCACACACCAGCTGCACTTTGAGGGAGTGGAATCCCTTTCTGTTAATGAATATGCCCGAGTTCAGATGAGGAGTACGCAAGGCAATATCCATGCAGTCAATGGCACCCTGAACCATGGCGAATCCTGTAATCTCTCATGCTCCTGTTTGTCTCTGGCAAGAGGGGA